>NW_007726197.1:468111-473894 GCF_000696425.1 Galeopterus variegatus | reverse complement strand
GTCGAAACAGGACCGAGTCGAGAAGCCAAAGACCAGGACCCCCCCCACCCCGCGCGCTCGGCGCCCCACCCCCCCCGAACTTCGGCCGATGGGGCCGCTGTCGCCGAACCCCGAGCTGCAGGCTTCTCAAACTCCGCCGCTCCTTGGTTCAGGGCCCCTGGATCAGACGAGCCCCCAGCTCCCCCGTCTCTTCAAAATGGATGAATCAAACCAGCCGAAAATGCGCCAAAGCCACCGTGCAACGTAACCCACTAGGTTTTCTGCGCTCCGCCCCAACACGCCCGCTCATTGGCGACTTCTGCCAGAGGAGCCCAGCTCATTAGTCCGTTTGAATCATCACGTCTCTCAGGCCCCGCCCCACTCTCTGATAGGCTCCTCCTCCTCCGTGGGTCCTGTTAGTCAAGATGCTCTGAGAGCGCACGGCCGCAAAACAAAAATGGTCGCTGCTCAGCCCGCCCCATGGCTTACACTCCAGACTTGCAGATTCGTCTTGAGTCGTATCTTGGAACGATTAGAAAAAAATATTTACCCAGGGTTTAACATCTCTCAGTGTTAGTTTAATGGTGTTTCATTTCGCCTGCCTTGATCACCTAGAAAATCCACTAATAGCAAAACCTATGGGATGGGCAGCAGATTCGTCACAAAGGGGCTGCTTCAGAATTGGAGGGAAATTCCTCAGGTTCAAAAAATTTGACCTTAAACCCACAAGCGCCTTTCCCTGGCTTCAGCATTAGCCCTCAAGGGCCCAACCACGCTGCTGGAGTAGAAGGGCAGGATCATAATCAAGGAATATCTTCACCCCTAATTTCCATTCTCCATTCTGGACCTTGAGATCCACTTCAGGGTCATTAAAAGTCCCAGTTTCGGACATTACTATTTCAAGGAAAGAGTGAGGTGCGTAATGATTAGGAGCATGAGCTCTGGGGCCACAAGGTGTTTTGACTGGAGTCCCAGGTCCACCACTTGTTCTATAACTTTTCCTCTCTGTGCCTCAGTTTTGTCATCTGTAAAATGGGAAACAATAGTACCTACCTCATAGGGTTATTAGGATTAAATGAGTTGATAAATGAAAAGCCTTTAGGACACTGTGGCACTCAGTGAGCGCTATGTAAGTTTTGTTAAATGCAATTTTTAAGAGATAACCCCATCCCTGAGTAGAGGTGGGTGGGGCTGGCTCAAGACTCTTTCAAGTCAGACCATTCCATTTAAATCCATGAACAGTTGTTGAATGTTTACCTAGAACTCAGAGACAGAGCTCAGGATCCCTATGGGAACGGCTAAGGATTGCCTGCCATTGTAAATAGATTCCAGTCCCTGTCACAGGCAGACCGTTAACCGAATGAAGATACACTCCCCAAGCAACAACAACAAAACACCACTCCACATCTGGCTTTTAAAAGTCTCTCATTGGAGGGGGCTGGCCTGTGGCTTACAAAACACCACTCCACATCTGGCTTTTAAAAGTCTCTCATTGGAGGGGGCTGGCCTGTGGCTGACTGACAACACCAAGTCAAGGGTTAAGATCCCCTTACCGGTCATCTTTAAAAAAAAAAAGTCTCTCTTTGTGGAATCTGGCTTCTCTAAGGGAAGAAAATAGCGCGGTCCACCAGTGAGGCATTAAATAAATTATCCTTTGTCTTTTCCATGTCACTCCTCCCTGGCCCCCGTTTTTTATTTTATTTTAATTTTTTTTTATTTTGGTAAAAAATAAATACATGATATAAAATTTACCTTTTAACTGTTTTTAAGTGTACAGTTCTGTGGCATTAAGTACATTCACATTATGCAGTCATCACCATCATCTGTCTCCAGAACTTTTTCATCTTCCCCAGCTCAAACTCTGTACCCATTAAACACTAACTCCCCACTCCTGCTTCCCCTCCCTCTCGCCCCTGGCAATCACCATTTTACTTTCTGTCTGTATGAATTTGACTACTCTTGGAACCTTATCTAAGTGTAATCATACAGTTTGTCCTTTTGTGATTGGCTTATTTCAGTTTGCATAATGTCTTCCAGGTTCATCCATGTTGTAGGATGGGTCAAAATGTCCTTCATTTAATTGTATGTATATACCACATTTTGTTTATCCATTCATCCATCAGTAGACACTGGGGTTGTTTCCATGTTATGGCTATTTTGTATAGTCCTGTTATACACATGGGAGTACAAACGTCTCAGTCCCTGCTTTCACTCATTTTGGTTATATATCCAGAAGTGGAATTGCTAGATCATGTGGCAATTCTATGTATAGTCTTTTCAGGAATCACCGTATGGTTTTCCATAGTGGCTGTACCATCTTATATTGTCACCAGAAATATACGTGTTCCAGTTTCTCCACATCATTGCCAACACTCATTATTTTGCTTTTTTATTAATAGCCATCCTAATGGGTGTCCCTTTTCTTTCTTTCTTTTTTTTTTTTTTTGATGGTTGGCCAGTACAGGGATCTGAATCCTTGACCTTGGAGCTACAACACCACGCTTTAACCAACTGAGCTAACCAAGCAGCCCCAATGGGTGTTCAGAATGTTTTAACTAAGTGTATTACCATCCGTATTATTGTCAGAATGCCAGTGCAGAAACTAGGATGGTGCAGTGATCACCAAGTGGTTTTGTTGGAGGCAGTTTTATTAGGACAAATGGCTATTATTTTAGCAAATATTATTTGGTATTATGAGACCAGGCAGAGGAATTCTTGTTACTCATTTATTAGGTAATGAATAGACCTGGCCATAGTCAACATGTCGAGGAAGGTGGAAAGTTCAGAACAGGTCTTCCAGGACTTGGCCTGGTAGTTTAAATCAAGGTCAATATACAATGGCCACTCAATGAAGATTCTTCCCCTTCCAAGGTGGGGGTCGTATCCTACCTCTCCCTTCACCACAGCTTCGGCTAGCATCTTCTCTCTATCTACTCATTTATTCACTCACTATTTCAACCAACACTGTCTCTTATGAAGAAAATTAAAACTTAAGACTTGAACTTCTAGTTTATTTTTTAGTGGACAAGTACAGAACTATGCCTATTAGTCTCTCTACAACTGAGTAACTTGCTTGGAGATAGGTTCATGGTTAAGGAGGATGTTCCGTTGTCTTCATTTTATCAAGTGTATATTTCTTTGCCCCAGACTTCCATCTTCTTGTCTACTTTGAATAATGTTAAGAGCTAAGTTTAGGTGAATTTTGGCTACTAAACCAATAAAAATGTTCAACTTGACATCCAGCTTAAATTGAAATAAAAAGCCAAAAGACTAACACTTGATATTTTGCTAGACACCAATAAAACCCATAAAAAACTTGCCCTTGTAATATTGAAGGAGACACAGCTTTATCTATCTAAACCACTGACATATATTGCAATGTGAACATTGCTGAAAAGGGAGGCCCCAAGGTATAATAAAAAGAGTACTGGACTTGTAATCAAGAATATCTGTCTCTGAACTTCGTGATTTATTAAACTAGGTGACCTTCAGCCACTTTCAAACTCACAGCAACTCAGCTCCTTCATCTGTAAAATGTATATAATTATATTGGTCCTTAACTACTTTACAAGTTTAGCATAAGAAGAAGAAAATGGGCTCAATTGTGAAAGTAGTTTGTACACTGTGAAGCACTGTGCGAGGTAAAATGGGATCACATTGTTTTCACTAAAGGAAAACCCCAAACTCCAACAGCTGGTTTATTCCTTGAAAAGAATACGACCATCTCTAAACAGTGGGAACAGTTAACAAAGATTGCCCACAGCTTAAAGATGGAGAAATGTGACAGTGAGAAGTTATGACAATCAGCTTGCAGCACTGTGAATGTCCAAGTCGTCTCTCTTTCTCTACTACCTTCTAACTATTCCTAGGAGAATTTATCTATTCCAACAATGGTCAGTATAGATGCAATTCTACCAACTAGTGCCAGCCTCTCTGCCTTTCTATGGGTTCCAGTCCAGTATCCCTAACTCCCTTGCAGACATTTCCACTCTGCTGTCACAAGCTCGATTTATCTATGCCAAACTAATTATCTTCCCTTCCCATGTTCTTTTCTTGTCTCCCCCATTTTGGTCAGCAGTATCAGCACCCCCACCCCACCCCCACTTTACTGAGGTATAATTGACAAATAAAAATTTGTACGTGTTTTGTATACATTTTGCAATGATTACCACAATCATCCATCACCTCACATAGTTACCATTTTTGGGGAGGGTGTTGTAAGAATACATAACATCCACTCTCTTAGCAAATTTCAAGTATACATTATAATTAACTATAGTCACTATGCTGTACATTAGGTCTCCAGAACTTATTTATCTTATAACTGGAACTTTGTACCCTTTGACCATCATCCCCTAATTTTCCCCACCCCCCGACTACTGGTAACCACCACCCTTTTTTTTTTTCCTTTTTGTCTTTTTTCTTGACCGGTAACGGGATCGCAACCCTCGGTGTCGCGCCCGTACCGTGACCGGCAATGGGATCGCAACCCTCAGTGTCGCGCCCGCACCACGTTCAACCAGTGAGTGGACCGGTCTCTATATGGGATCCGAATACTCGGCAGGAGCGCCGCTGCGCTCCCAAGCGCTGCACTCTACCGAGTGCGCCACCGGGCCGGCCCTGCTTTTTTCTTTTTAATGTGTTTTAGATATCTTCCCATGTAAGAACATACAGTTCTACCTCATTCTTTTTAATCACTGCATAGGATTGTATGAATGTATTATAATTTATGTAACCAGTTATCTATTAATGGTACTTGGGATATTCCTTTTCCCTCTATTACAAATAGTGCTACGAACTAACATCTTTATATATTTATAAATTTATATAAAAAATTTTTTTAGAAACTCCTAGAAATGGGTCAGAGTACACACACTTTGTTTAAATACAATGCCAAATTTCCCTCCAAAAAAAATGTTTGTACCAATATATATTCCCACCAGTAGAGTCTGAGGGGCCAGTTTCCCCACATCCTTAACAAGATAGTTCTCAACCTTTTCTTTTTTTAAAAAAAGATAACCAGTAAGGGGATCTTAACCCTTGACTTGGTGTTGTCAGCACCACGCTTACCCAGTGAGCTAACTGGCCATCCCTATACGGGATCTGAACCCATGGCCTTGGTGTTATCAGCACCACACTTTCTTGAGTGAGCCACAGGCCAGCCCCAAAGTTTTCAACCTTTACCAATCTGGAAGTAACAAAAATTTGAAATTATTTTGTTTTTCTTTTGTTATGAGTATGTTTATAAATGTATTTGTCATTTTTTTTCTTCTGTGAGTCACCTATTTGTATCCTATGTCTGTTTTTATTTTGTTATATCTTAGTGATTTTTACTTTATTTATTTATTTTTAAAAAGATGACCGGTAAGGGGATCTTAACCCTTGACTTGGTGTTGTCAGCACCACGCTCAGCCAGTGAGCAAACCGGCCATCCCTATGTGGGATCCGAACCCGGGGCTTTGGTGTTATCAGCACCACAGTCTCCCGAGTGAGCCACAGGCTGGCCCGTCTTAGTGATTTTTAAAAAGCTCTTTGTATATTAAGGATATTAACCTTCTGTCATATGTATTGCAAATATTTCCCCCAGTTTGTAGAGGGATTTTAAACAGAGTAATAATAGATTTGTGCTTGAGAGATCTCTCTAGTGGTAGCTTAAATGCTAGTATGAGGAGTGTAGACTTTATTATGGAAGCTATGTGGACTTACTGAAAATTTGAGTACGGGAACAACATGAGTGCCTTGCTTTAGGAAAGTAGTATTGACTGTTGTATCTACCACAGATTACAGAAGGTTAATATCCTTAA
>NW_007726197.1:462067-468101 GCF_000696425.1 Galeopterus variegatus | reverse complement strand
AAAAAAAAAAAAAAAAAAAAAAAAAGGAAATCCTGCCATTTGTGATAACATGGATAAACCTAGAGGACATTATAATAAGTGAAGTAAGCCAGACACAGAAAGACAAATACTGCATGATCTCACTTATATGTGGAATCTCAAAAAAGTTGAACTCATAGAAAAAGAGAGTAGGGGTGCTGTTCTTGTTTTCCCTTTTTTTAAAGGGGAGGGGTTTACAGCTGGGACCGTTTTTTTTAGAGAAAAACCTGGAAGAACATTCAAACTCTTAATCAAGTTATCTCTCAGAGATGAAATTACAGGAGAATTCTATCTCCTTTTTAAACTAAGTCAACCCTATAGCCTCTCCCCCTGCCAGCTCAAGCTACAGTGAACATGACTCTGAGCAAGCTCTGCTGTTCACGGCATGCACCCACGCCTTATTCTGCCTGAAATGCATTTCTTCTTGTAGTCCTCCTGTTGCAAAAACTCTTAGCCAGCATGAGTGCCCTCTTTTCACAAGGCTTTCCCTGACCTCCCTCCTCAACCTCCATCACTATAAGTGAAAACTTGGCACTCTGCACTGAGACACAGTTCTTTATGTGTCTGTCTGCTTTCTGAACTGACTTTCCTGGATAGGAGCCTTCTCTTCCTCAACCCTGCATCCTCCATACCTAACGAAGTACCTGGCACATGGTAAGTACAACACTATTGGCTAAATTAATAACCTAAACAATCTGCCAATAATCTTTATTAATCTTATCTCCCACATGAACCCTTTGATCTACCAGCTACTTCCCAAACCTCACAATTCTGTATTCCCTGTCTTCCCAACCTGAAATCCTATCTCACCTCTTTTCATTGGCTAAATTAATAACCTAAACAATCTGCCAATAATCTTTATTAATCTTATCTCCCACATAAACCCTTTGATCTACCAGCTACTTCCCAAACCTCACAATTCTGTATTCCCTGTCTTCCCAACCTGAAATCCTATCTCACCTCTTTTCCCATTTTTATCCATCTAAAATCCTAGTTCAAAAACTCTTTCTTGACTTCCTTCTCCTCTGGACTTATTTGGAATAATTCTTTACATCCCCTACAACTCCTACTGCAATACTGGATACATGAAAGGTGTGTAATCAAAAATGTTTTAAGTGTGAATACAATTAAGTCAAAAAATCTTTGCATAAAAACTGATTGAAAGCAAATTTATTGGAATATGAATAGAGGTTTTGTTTGGATTGTGGGCTATGGGTGCTTTGGATTTTTCTTTTTCACTTTCCTTAATGAGCAGATTCTCAATCTTTCATTATAAAAGTATTGGAAAATGTGTATACCTATTTAATAAATTGCTCTTTGTTTCCACCATACTGAAAACTTGTTAAATGAAGAATCTTCAAGGATGCCACCACCAGAACACACACATACAAAATGAGAGGCAGTGTAGTGTAGTGAAGGGCCAAGTTTCTGGAGTCACACTGCCTAAGGTTAAAAATCATAGTTTTGCTACTTGCTAGCTAAGCTTGAGCAAAATCTTAATTTTTTGTGCCTGGGTTTTATCATATATTTATCTCATAGGGTCACTGTGAAAATAAAAATAATCCATGTGAAGTGTTTAGGAGAGGAGCTGGTTTATAGCAAACATTCAGTTTAACATTAGCTACTGGTGGCAACAGTTGAAAATGGAATGGATGTTAAAATCTCTGGACTTGCAAACAAGAAAGCTGATATTCAAAATTAAATGACAGTCACTGCAGTTGGCAGACATATCATAGTAAGTGGAACTTGTAAATTAAACATCTTAGGATATGTCTGCACTGCATGCTATTACAACTACACTAATTTGGCCTCCAATTTAATTTCATGCATGTCTCTATTTCACACATGAACATGTTCTCAAAAGCTAGCTAACACAAACCAAGAGTTTCAAACCCCAGAGGGCTCAGTTCTGTTTCTCTAAATGGCTGAGCTTATTTTCTAAAATAGGTATTTCAGGCCAAATGTTTCCCAGAAACCTAAATGACAGAATGGAGACGGGGAATTAGAAGGCTTGCAGTTATGTCTTGGCTTTATTACAAATTCAACCGGCTGCCTCTCAGTCAGTCAAATCTTGAGACATTTGTTTCCTCAAACATAAAATAGGGCTGGCCAGTTAGCTCAGCTGGTTAGAGCACGGTGATGTAACACCAAGGTCAAGGGCTCAGATCCCTGTACTGGCCAGCCGTCAAAACAAAACATAAAATGGAAAGAACTGTTTGCTGCCTTATCTCAAAGACAGTGAGAGAGGCATATACTCATACAAATCACAGATCTGAAGGAAGAGTTCTATACAAAATCAGATACTGGTATCCAGTACTATTAGGCTCATAAGTCATAAAATACATACATATCTTATCTCCTATCTTCTTCCTTTTTGCTTTCTCCACTTTATTCCCATTAACGTGTAATTGGGTCTTAATCAGATGGGCTTTAACTTGAATGTGAATCAAATTAGAGTGAAGAAAAGTTATTAAAACGGTTACCTGTCACTTAGTATTTTCAGTAAGGATGAGATAGTTAATTTTATGTGTCAACTTGAGTGGACCACAGGGTGCCCAGATATTTGGTCAAACATTATTCTGAGTATTTCTGTCAGGCTGTTTTGGGATGAGATTAACATTTAAATTGGTAGTCTGAGTAAAGCAGATTGCCCTCCCTAATGTGGGTGGGCCTCATCCATTCCAATCAATTGAAGGCCTGGAGTAGAACAAAAGGATACCTTCCCCCAAGTAGGAGAGAATTCTGTTGCCTGACCACCTTCGAAATGGAACATTGGCTCTTTCAGCCTGCTGGCCTTTGGAATTGAACTGAGACATAAACTCTGCAGATTTTGGACTTGCCAGCCTCCATAATTGCGTGAGCCAACTTGTTACAATAAATACATATATACAGTCATGCGTTGTTTAATGATGGGGCTATCTGTGTTCTGAGAAATGCATCATTAGGCAACTTCATTATTGTGCAAATATCATAGAGTGTACTTAAACAAACCTATATGGCATAGCCTACTATACACCTAGGCTATATGGTATAGTTTATTGATACTAGGCTACAAATCTGCACAGAATGTTACTGTACTGAATACCATAGGCAATTGTAACACAATGGTATTTGTGTATCTAAACACAGAAAAGGTACATAGAAAAAACATGATATTATAATCTTATGGGACCACCACCGTCTATGTAGTCCATTGTTGACCAAAATGTCATTATGTGGCACATATCTATGTATCTCTCTATGTTTATATCTATACCTGTCTATACATATTTATATCTCTATATAATATCTATCTACAGCTCCTATTGGTTGTTTCCCTGGAGAACCCTAATACAGAACAATATCATTATTATACCAAAACTCTGCAGATAAAACTTGAGAGAATTCATGCTGGAAAACTAATGGCAGGTAGGGTTTTTCTAACAATAAAGGTCATATATAGATACATTTAAGTCTCTGGTCTTTATGGCTGAATCAAAATAAACATGTAGATTTCTTTCCAACATACATCATTTTCTAGTGACTTCCTCCTAACGATTCTAACCTGCAGCTTTGGGGATTAGTTTGGCTTTAAGAAATGAATCACTTATACAACTGAGGAATCTTTCTATACATAGTGAACTGAAAGGGGAGGAGGGGAAAAGGGCACTGAGCTTGTTTTCCTTGGGCAATCTGCAACTGGGTTTTACAAAATTCCATGGAGATTTTTACATCCTCTAACCACGGCCTTAGATAATGTCAAAAGTAGGCTACTGACTACAAAATGATAAGGACAGGCAAGAAAAGCCTACATTAGATGGGACAGTGTCCTGAGGACAGAAGACAGACCACCTAAAGAAAAAAGTTAAATGCAGAGATAACAGAAGAAAATAAGGAACCCAATTATACCTTAGCAATAGTTAGGGAAAGTGAATTAGGGGAATCATCTTGGACTAATTTTAGCTCATTTGTAGTGATAAAAGAACAAGCCATTACTTACTGTTAAAGGGCGTTCCTTGACCTGTGATTTCTTTTCCCCTGCTTGTTTGGTCACTCGGCTATTCTGTTCAAAGAAGAAAGCCAGGGCAGTTACTATCCCACAGCTCTGTTCTCTGCCCTCCCTTGGGGTTCTCAGTACACCCTGTAGGAAGTTATGTTTTCTCTTTGGCCAAAGACCAGCTGAGTGGTTAGAGGGGCATCTTGTCTCAAACACAGAATCTCCTCTAGGGAGGGGCTACAACAATATCCAGGTTCCAAACAATTTTACCAAAGAGGTAGCATCTCAATGATAAAACCTAATTATTTTTAGTATAATCACACTTCTGTTCATGTAAATATTTTCTTCTTTCTCATCTTAATTGCTTTAATTTCTCTATGGATAGGGGCATGGAGAGAAATTAGTAATATTTCAATTCCTTTTAAAATTAGTTTTAGGCCTATAATGTTCACCAGTTGGGAGAGAAAATCCAGAAGGGCTGGCAGGCCAGCCTCTGGCAATGCTTGAAAAGGCAGGTGAATCCTGAGTCAGCAAATGGGAAAAGAAAGCATGTTAAAATTTTTTAAATGGTTACGTCTCTAAGCTGTATGCAGGATGTTATATCCTGTACTGAATTGGTACTAGGCAATTGGATCTAAGCAATTGGTACTAGTAAATTAACTAATAAACAGAATAATAATTACCTTTATTCTAAAAGAAGGCATTTAAAAAATAAAGTCTATTTCCATAACACTCTTGAATCATCAGTATAAAACAGCAATTTAACAAACTCACATTAAAGACCAATAAATACCATGAATACAAGACTTAGTTCCCATTTATTTAATTTTGCAGGGGTTCAAACCAGTGAATAAAACTCAGTTTTCTCTTCACGTAAATGGAATTTGTTACTTCACTATTCTTCAGAATCATTGTAATCAAAACCCCACCTGAAAACGGTAATACAAAAGAGAACTTCAGGGTCTTAAAAAAATTGTGCAAATCATAATAACTGGCATTAAACAACAACAAAACCACTGAATGCTTGGTCCCTTTCTCTTTCTGATATTTGGACTCTGGCCTCTTAGGATAGTAGTTTTCAAAGTCTGGTGGGTACCAGAATCACCTGGAGAGCTAACAGAGTGTATAGAAACCCAGGCCTTTCAAAGGCCTCAGTCTGTATCTTTTGAGTTCTCGAGTAATGGTTTCCAAACCAGGCTGACCAGAATCACCTGGGAAGCTTTGAAAACAACACATTGCCAGGCTTCACCCCTGGAAATCTTAATTCAGTAGGTTTGAGACTGGAACCCAGAAATCTTAAAACGTTTAAAAAATGTTTAACAAATTCCCCAGGTGATTCTGATCAGCCAGATTTGGGAACCACTGATTTGGTACACTTATTTAAGGTCTATCAAAGAACTCCAGGCCTCTGAGTTCATTAAGAATATTCATAACTTTGGGTAGGTTATAAATCACCATTTTAGAGAGAATTTAACAAATTAAACTGTCTAGAAGTGATTTGATACTAAAAATCCTGCCCAATTTAGCATTTAAATTACTTAATGATTTTCTCTCCACTCTCCACCCTCAGGCCAAGGCCTATATATATTTGTTTCCTATGGCTGTTAAGTGCTAGCCACCCACAGTGCTCATAAAGTTGCCCCGCTTGATTCTGTTATGTTAACCTCTCACTGTTCTTCTTTCATTCGGATTCCCAAAGCTGTAAGGAACAGACCTACTTCAGAGCACCACAGCTAACAGGTGTCACTTGCAGCATTATACATCAAAACATCAACAAAGAAATCTGCAAACCGTGCCCCCATTCCACTGGTAGAGAGACACTAGAAGATCCTAATGTGAGGATTAAGCTCTTTGTGGACAGAAATGCTCTCATCGCACAAGATACATAGTTTATTTATTTATTTTTTTTAAAAGATGACCGGTAAGGGGATCTCAACCCTTGGCTTGGTGTTGTCAGCACCACGCTCAGCCAGTGAGCAAACCGGCCATCCCTATATAGGATCCGAACCCGTGGCCTTGGTGTTATCAGCACCGCACTCT
>NW_007726197.1:425048-461928 GCF_000696425.1 Galeopterus variegatus | reverse complement strand
TTTTTTTTAAAAAGATGACCGGTAAGGGGATCTCAACCCTTGGCTTGGTGTTGTCAGCACCACGCTCAGCCAGTGAGCAAACCGGCCATCCCTATATAGGATCCGAACCCGTGGCCTTGGTGTTATCAGCACCGCACTCTACAGAGTGAGCCACGGGCCGGCCTAAAGATACGTAGTTTAAAAGCTTGACTATTTTTGAAGCCAAGAGAAAGTTAATTGTGACTTTAGAAGTTTCAAATTTACAGTGACTTCTGGGTTACCTCCAGTAGCCCCAAGCCCATAGATGTCCAGAGCCCCTCCTTCTGCATCCCAGAATCAGATGTTTAAACTCCAAGTCCAAGACAGAAAGAATCTGAAAGCAATGACCTACAAGAAATTTGGGAAATGACATTTGATCTCATTTTCCTCTCAATCTGAAGTTATATCAATGTACAGCAAATGACAAAAATTAGCTCACAAGTAGGTGAAAATTATGATATTTAAAACACAGATGCTTATTTCTAATCCTTCTCACAAAATTCCAGATCACAAATTGAGAGATGAGATGATCTTTCTTATACAGAAGGCACTAAGTGGGCCACATGAGCCGACAGCAAGTCAGAGCTGACATCCAGGAGATGCACTTGAGTCCCAGGTGTCTTTTCTAAGTTGCAATGGACCTCCTTATGGGACAGTCGGCAGGAGACAATTCAAATGCACTCAGTAAAATTTCCGGGTGGGCAACCAAAGGGAAGAGATGACAAAACCTCCTAGAACTGGATCGAAAACAAGCCAAACACTACTAGCAGCAGGCCCAGCTGGAGGAAGACTTGGTCTGTAGATCGATGTAGTTCCCTTCAGTGGACAAAGACATGGCATCTTCTCTGGAATTCATCATCTTTTCAATGAGGACTCTGCCAGCTGGAGGAAGACTTGGTCTGTAGATCGATGTAGTTCCCTTCAGTGGACAAAGACATGGTATCTTCTCTGGAATTCATCATCTTTTCAATGAGGACTCTGAAAAGCAAATAAAAAATAAGTCTCAGAAGCTGGATGGTGGAAAAGGAGAAATGGCAAACACTGTCTTATCACCAGACAGCACTCAGTAAAGCCACAAGGTTTAAATCCCCCTTTGTCCCCTTTGTGAGCTGGCTATGCAGTGACTTAGTCTGTTCTTGTTTGTTCAGAAACAAGAAAAAAGGGTCTGTGGGGCCAGAGTGGATGATGGGCAAATCTGCGTGCCTATCTCCAGAATGGCATGAGCTTCTTACCTCATGGCCTCATTAATATTTTTGTTCTCCTTGACTGATGTTTCTGTCCAACCTGTGAAACCGTTCTCCTTACTGAACCGGTCAATCTGGTCCCGACTCACTGCCCAAGGGGACAGATCACACTGACAAAAGAGAATAAAGATGATACCATAAACTTTCTGGGAATAGGTATATGGCTCCAATACCTGTGGATTTAAAATATTTCTCCACCAATGGGTGAGAATATCAGTATCCAAAATCTACAGTCAACATTCTTCCCAAAGAAAGTCTCACCCTCAACATCCTTTGAAAGGAGATGCAGAAGATTCTGCCAACTTGAGAGGGGAACATGGATGCACAGAATCAGACAGCATTTTAGATACGCTTACTCTCTGACACAGATAGAGGCCTGGGCCATTTACTTTGGTTGGTCACATACCTTGTTGGCCAAGAGCAGGCAGGGCACAGGCTCTCCACTGGGCAGTGTGAGCTTGCTGTCCAGGTCTTGTTTCCACCTCTGGCTGTTGCTGAATGTAGTGGGATTCGTAACGTCAAACATAATAACGCAGGCAGAGGCATCCCGATAGTACAGTCGTGTCATAGAGGTGAAGCGCTCCTGCCCTGGGGAGAAAGGGGAGAGTTCTCGAGAAGGTGATTCTGAGAACCATTCACAGTACCCTGTCTGACACTCTGCCCTCTCTCCATTTGTTGTGGAAGAGGACAGTAAGCATATGTGCAGAAGGAGCCACTCACTTTTTCCTCTGACTCCTGGTTTTCTATCTATCCCACCAAGGGATTATTAAACTGGATTATCTCCAAGGCAGATTGTGCACCCAGATTGCCCATGTCCAAATCCCTGCTATATGACTTTGGGCAAATCAAGTTCTCAGTGCTTCAGATTCCTCATCTGTAAAGTGAAGATAAAAGCAGTAGCTTTTATGATAGGTTTGTTGTATTAATGAGTCAGTAAATCTAAAAAGTTTAGAAGAGTGATTGGCACAAAATAAGGGTTCACTATTATTATTGTCTCTATTTTCCGGGGATCTTGTTTTTCACCAAGGTCAGCTGAAACCCTAAAAAAAGCACTCTGCCCCTGCTCCACCTATGGTCTGTAATCCACCATCTTATCAGCCCCTCCACCCACACAGAGACTGCCCAGATCTATCAGGGCAAAACCTCTACAGAAAACATCTACAAAAGCTCTACAACTCATGTATCCTCAGAGCAGCTCAATCTTTTCCAGCTTCAGAAAAAAAATTTCTGGTTTTGTTGCCCCACTTTTTTTCTGAGAGCTTGCTGGTTAAACCACAATTTCTTCTCTTGTGGAGAAGCCTTCCCAGATTACCTGCAATATCCCATAGCTGGAGCCGTACCACTTCTGAGTCAGACCACTGGAGAACCTTCAGAGCAAAATCCACTGAAAATATATGTATATTATGCTTTAGTAAAATTTACCTTTAAAAAAAATCTGGGGATAAACTCAAAGATGCAGTTACAACTCTAGGACCCACAACTCCAATCCCATTTATTTATTTTTAAGCCCTCAATAGACTGAGATGAGCCCACACTTGTGTATTAAGTCTGGGACAAATAATTCATACCTGTCCTCCAAAGGAGTCTCTGGCTTTTACTCTCCTCTCAAATTTATTTGATATTTTGTCTCCAAGGCTGGGGACAGGCAGGTGGGAGTAATTATGAAAACAACTCCTATTCTCAGGTTAAACAGTTTCTGGGAGATGTGAGGTTCTCTCAGGCAAGGGATGGTGGGGGAGAAGGGGGAAATGAGATAAGTGTGGTTGCTTTTGTATCTTCCACATTCAATTTCACTGTTGGTTTCTAATCAAATTGTATTGTAAGAAAAACACACCCTGGGGAATTCTACATCCTCCATAAGGCTGTAGGAATCATTTCAGGCAGGAATGGGATAAATGGGAAAGGTCCCAGAGGATGTGCAGGAAGAAGACACTGCATGGATTATGCTTAAGAGCTGTAGCTGCTGAGACTGAACGAGTTCTAGGGGAAAAGCTTCTTGATAAGGAGAGAGAATAATTTCTGAGGTTTGGAAGTATATTCTTCCATTTCTGTGACAAAAATAAAATCTAGGAGAAACTTGGAATACACACGGGAAAAAAATTTGCCAATTATATTTTTTACTAAAGGGAAACTAGAGTAATTGCTAAAAATTAATTAGCTGGACTCTTTCAACCTAAATAGGGATCCTCATATTATTTAGGAGGGATGGGGCAGAGTGGTCAGGAAACAGTCTTTGAAACTTTAAACCGTTGATTTTGCTGGATGTTCTTAAGGAGGATATTTTAACTATAATGTAAATACCTGTTACTTTTTAAAAAAAACTTCCATATGAACACCAGCACACATTTTCAAAATTTCCATTAGTACATTTTTTCTTAAAATTTCTTTTAACAGAGATAAGTAAAACTTTAAGTTGCTCTCCCCTGTCACTGGCTCTTCCCAGCTAAATACCTTCTAATTAACAAAAAGGCAATACTGCCTCTGAAAAAACAACTGTTGAGTCCAAAGGCTACCCCTGGGAAAGAAATGAATTAATTTTTGGTGTTCCCTTCCTCCCTCCCTTCCCCACTTTGAGGGGAAAAGGGCTGGGAAGATAGGTCAGAGAACTGGTATAGTTCACATTCTTCGAAGAACTTCTAGGTTATCTTATTTAAATAACCAATGGACAAAAACCACACAGCTCATCAGCCCTGATGGGCATCTAACTGCATGGCCAAGGGGCTCCTTTGGGGATTTTGTGCCCCCTCCCCGCCCAGTCCCACCCACGTCCCCAAGACAAAGCTAGGGTCCTTCAGACCAGTTTCGCTTCCCAGGTTCTCCCCTGGAAGCCAGGTTAAACACCTTCACCCTCCCCGTGAGAGGAAGGACAACAGCCCCCGCTGGCACCTAACCCGGGCCTACAGAGGGTCTCAGCTGCCTCTGCTGATGGGAGAGATCTGCCCCGACAGCTTGGAAGGCTGCAGGAGACGTGAGTTCACAGTTCTCCTGCGATCAGCAGCAATTGCTCCTTCTCATCACCCTTTTCTCATCTTCACACTCACTCGAGAGGCACGCAAGTCAAACTCCCAGCAATTCCTCCCTCTAGGATCCCGGACACCATCTTCTTAACCCGAGGAAGAACCCGAGGACATCGAATCCCCTCTCGCGACCCGACTTAGGGCCACAGCTCCAGTCCGTGGTCCGGTCTCCTCCACCCACCCACCCGCTCCCCGCCCCCGGCATCTCACCTCCTACCGTGGACTTGTAGTGTTTGCTGAAGCTGTCCTGGGAATATCGCTGAACAAGCGACGTCTTGCCCACTGCGGCGTCCCCCACCACCAGCACTTTGAACAGGTGATCGCGGCTGCCCATGGCTGGTGGGGCGTGCGTTTGAGGGAGGCGGGAAGTGAGGGAGTCGCTTGTTTTAACCCCTTTGGCTCCGGACCCTCTTCACACTGAAGTTAGACATTCCTATCCACCGCCTGTTGGGATTGCTCTGACCCGAAAGCAAAAAAGGAAACGGCACTCAACCTATACGCGCTTCCTCCCCAGGCTGCCGCAGCCTGGGTGGGGTGCAGGGCGCGAGCTCGGAGCTCCCGGCTGTTCGCACCTTCTCCCCCTCCCGGCCCGGCTGCCGAGAAACCAGACCAGGCACCGCGGAGCCTCACCCACCAGGACTTCCCCCAGCGGCTCCAGTCAGAGACTGAACGCGGGCCAGCTCATCACACGGTTGGGGTCAGATGACGGGGGCCCTTCCCCCATTGCACAAACCAAACTGGGGGGAAAGAGCAGCCCACACCTCGACTGCGCGTACTCGGTCTCGACCCTGGCGGCGCCCTTCGGCTCACCTTCCTCCGCAGATGTCACGCGCAGGGTCGATGTAGCACTACATTTCCCAGCTTCCCTCGCGGTAAAGAGAACCAACCGAGTGCGGAGACTTGCCCGTGAGGTCTCCTGGGAAATGTAGTTTATTCCCTAATTTTTGTTCGGAATCTTATTTTCAAACAATTCTGGGTCGGTAAAGATCTCTAAAGAAGAGATTTGCTCGACATGATCTCACCTGCCTAAATATGTCTCCTGACGGTTTTTTTTCTTATATCTTTGAGGGTTTTATGGAGCTGAGATTAAAAACTATCAATTAATGAAATAAAAGCCCAAGCCTTGTTCATCATGCTCTAAGTGAAGTCTATTTCCTAGTCCTTCTAACAGATAGACAAGCTCCGGACTTCATGAACATGATCTCATATTTTCCATATGAACCAACACCAAGCAAGTTCAGAAACTTGTCCCAAGGGCCGGCCTGTGGCTCACTCGGGAGAGTGTGGTGCTGATAACACCAAGGCCATGGGTTCAGATCCCATATAGGGATGGCCGGTTTGCTCACTGGGTGAGCGTGGTGCTGACAACACCAAGTCAAGGGTTAAGATCCCCTTACCGGTCATCTTTAAAAAAAAAAAAGAAAGAAAGAAACTTGTCCCAAGAGACCAATCCTTAGTAAAACCCATGCCAAGAATTACAGTATTTAATAACTAGACATAGCAATAAAGATAGACAGAAAATAACAGACAGTTCCTCATTCACATTTCCACAGTCCCTATTCTAACCACGATACTCATACATCATTTAAGCCGAAAGTTAGTTGGAATACACTGGGAGTCTCTATTTGTTGCTGCTGTTGCTCATGAATAAACACTCCAGTTTGGCTAATAATTTTAATTTTTTATCCTATGAGTTTTCTGACCTGCCTGTCATTTAGTTAGGAGTTCATGGGACATAAGCACCACAGCAAGCACAATGAGCTGCATTTTCTGTGCTTTTCCCAGGAATAGAAGAACTTTGAGAACTCATAGGGCCATGGGAAAACAGGCCAGGACCTGACACCATAAAATTCTGCTCAGGCATCGTGATAGGGAGGCTACTGCTTACATTTTGTGAGGAAAGAACATCAGCCTGGTTCACAACATATTTAGCCCCAAATGTTTGTTACCCAGGTACAGGAAGTTAGGCTAGGCTACTCATCTTTAAGGATGTCTCTGACCCTTACCAATGGTCTTTTCTCAATTCCATTTGCTTTGACATAGTCGACATGGGACATAAGCACCACAGCAAGCACAATGAGCTGCATTTTCTGTGCTTTTCCCAGGAATAGAAGAACTTTGAGAACTCATAGGGCCATGGGAAAACAGGCCAGGACCTGACACCATAAAATTCTGCTCAGGCATCGTGATAGGGAGGCTACTGCTTACATTTTGTGAGGAAAGAACATCAGCCTGGTTCACAACATATTTAGCCCCAAATGTTTGTTACCCAGCTACAGGAAGTTAGGCTAGGCTACTCATCTTTAAGGATGTCTCTGACCCTTACCAAAGGTCTTTTCTCAATTCCATTTGCTTTGACATAGTCGACCACTCCTTGAAATTTGTTTCTCCCGTGGCTTCTATGACACGCTTCTTTCTTTGTCACCTTCCAACCTCTCCGACGATCACCTTTTTCTTTCAGGTTTCTCTCCATCGCATCTCCCCCTAACTATTTCCTAAAGCTTGATTCTTGGTCCCTGAGTTGCTCATTCTATAAACTGTTTCTTGATTCTTGGTCCCTGAGTTGCTCATTGAATTGCCCCTGGCATCAGATAGCTCTCTTTTTCTTCACTTTATTTGTTCTTTATCTCCAATCAATTATGTTCAGCTTCCAAAAGGCACCTCCACTTGGACATCCTGACACAGTTGCCCTCTTACTTCTACATCACCACAGAAACAGCCCCTTTTCTCAGTTTCTGTCACTGGCCTCATCATTTCTTCCCTCCATGTAGATTTCAGACTTTGAGCATTATTAATATTTCCTTTTACACAAGTCCCTGTACAGCCCCTGCCCCTTTTAAAAAGCAAGTTACCACATCCTACCGATTCTTCAAAAGTTTCTCACACTCATCCTCTCTGCTCCATATTCAGTGACACTTTCCTAGTTCAGGCTTTCATCATCTCACACCTGGAATACCGCAATAACCTGTTCCTTGGTCTCCCTGATTCTATTTTTTTCTCTTTAATTTATCCTATAAAACTAGCCAGGATGATTTTCCTAAAACATTATTGTTTGTTCCTTCATTGTCTACCAATTGTCTTCCAAAAACTGGCCAACCTCCCTGAGCTAGTGTCCAAAGCTCTGTATGCACCTGCCCCGTCCTACCTAACCAATTTTATCTCACCTGATTTCAAATGGGAATTTTCCCCAACAGGGAGAGGTTCCTTATACTTTCTCTTCTTGTGTGTGTGGCTTTTTTTTTTTTTTTTTTTTTTTTTTTTTGGTGTGTGGATGGCCGGTACAGGGATCCAAACCCTCCATCTTGATGTTATAACATCCCGCTCTAACTGACTGAGCTAACTGGCCAGCCACTGTGTACTCTTTAAAAGACCAGTTTCATTTTTTGATTTCTTATCTGCTCAGGATGCTTCACCTATCGGAATACTCTTCAGGTTTCTTTCCACACATCTAAATCTTGCCACACATTAAGTTCTCAACCTTTAGTGGACATAAGAATCACCTGGAGATACTCGTTAAATACAGACATTCTGATTCTGTAGGGCTGGGGTAGGACCCAGGGGAATCTGCATTTTTGGCAAGTACCCATGTGATTCCTGGGCCAGATTCCACTATGAGAAATGATGCTTCAAGGCCTGACTTAAATGTCAACTCATTTGTGAACATTGTCCTTACTATTATGGCCCTTATTTGTCACCTGTGGCATTTACGTTATGTTTGACTTTTGGTCACTTAACTATGTAACTAATTTATAACTATTTAACTCATAAGAAACTAGCATGTTGCAAAATAAAGACTTCAAAATATTGCTTCCAGCCCTGATCATCTGTCAGAGGAACTATGTTTACCAAATCAGAAAGGTGGGGAGTGAAGATTTAAGAGGGAAGATTAGCAAGTTTCTGGTGCGGGTCCACCAAGTCACAGAATTTCTATCAAAGGAGTAACCATTTGGTGGCGGCGGGGGGCGGGGGGGAGGTGTATTTCTTCAGTCCTAAGTTGCAATTCTGATGCAACTTCTCAGAGAGATAATTATATAAGAGAGAGAAAAACACATTCAGAGTGCCAAACAGCTGATTTGCATGTACATGTTTGGAACACCAGCTTTCAGAAGCTGTGGAAAGTGGTTGGCCTGCGCTGTTACTATCACACTTCTCATGGGTGTCTGCCTCTCTCTTTCTTACTTTTCACTTCCCATTTTTTATTTTGAAAAATTTCAAACCCCTAGAAAAGTTAAGAGTACAATGCATATCAGTATGTCCTTCAGCGGGATTTACCGATTACAATTGTCCCTCAATATCCTTGGGGGATTGGTTCCAAAACCACCATGGACACCAAAATCTGTGAATGCTGCAAGTCCCTCATAAAATGGTGTGGAATTTGCGTATAACCTAGGCACACCCTCCTGTGTACTTATACTCGTTAAATACAGACATTCTGATTCTGTAGGGCTGGGGTAGGACCCAGGGGAATCTGCATTTTTGGCAAGTACCCATGTGATTCCTGGGCCAGATTCCACTATGAGAAATGATGCTTCAAGGCCTGACTTAAATGTCAACTCATTTGTGAACATTGTCCTTACTATTATGGCCCTTATTTGTCACCTGTGGCATTTACGTTATGTTTGACTTTTGGTCACTTAACTATGTAACTAATTTATAACTATTTAACTCATAAGAAACTAGCATGTTGCAAAATAAAGACTTCAAAATATTGCTTCCAGCCCTGATCATCTGTCAGAGGAACTATGTTTACCAAATCAGAAAGGTGGGGAGTGAAGATTTAAGAGGGAAGATTAGCAAGTTTCTGGTGCGGGTCCACCAAGTCACAGAATTTCTATCAAAGGAGTAACCATTTGGTGGCGGCGGGGGGCGGGGGGGAGGTGTATTTCTTCAGTCCTAAGTTGCAATTCTGATGCAACTTCTCAGAGAGATAATTATATAAGAGAGAGAAAAACACATTCAGAGTGCCAAACAGCTGATTTGCATGTACATGTTTGGAACACCAGCTTTCAGAAGCTGTGGAAAGTGGTTGGCCTGCGCTGTTATTATCACACTTCTCATGGGTGTCTGCCTCTCTCTTTCTTACTTTTCACTTCCCACTTTTTATTTTGAAAAATTTCAAACCCCTAGAAAAGTTAAGAGTACAATGCATATCAGTATGTCCTTCAGCGGGATTTACCGATTACAATTGTCCCTCAATATCCTTGGGGGATTGGTTCCAAAACCACCATGGACACCAAAATCTGTGAATGCTGCAAGTCCCTCATAAAATGGTGTGGAATTTGCGTATAACCTAGGCACACCCTCCTGTGTACTTGAAATCATCCCTAAATTACTTATACAATGTAAATGCCATGGAAAGAGTTGTCATACTGTATTTTAAAAATTTTGTATTATTTTTATTGTTGTATTGTTGTTTTTTTCCACTAATATTTTCGAGCCACAGTTGGTTGAGTCCACAGATGTGAACCCAGAAATATGGAGGGCTGACTGTACTAACATTCTGCCACAACTGCTCTGTCTATTTGTATGTGTGTGTGGAACCATTTGGAAGTAAGTAGCAGACACTTGAACCTTAAATACCTCAGCATACCCTAATAATGGAATTCTCCAACAAAACCAAAATATCATTATCACACCTAAGAAAATTAACCTTAGTTCAATATCATCTAATAAATAGTTTACATTCACTCTATAGCCCCCCAAAATATTTTTTCTCATTCTTTCCTCCCCTATGATTCAGAATACAATCAAGGTTCATACATGGTATCTGGTTATTCTATTTCTCTAGTCTCTTTTAATCTAGGACCACTCTGTGTCCAATACAGGAGCCAGTGGCCATGTTTGGTTATTTACATTTAAATTAAATTAAATAAATTTAAAAACCAGTTTTTCAATCGGCTAGCCACATTTCAATAGCTCCATAGCCACATTTGGCTCGTGGCTACTACGTTAGATAGTACAGACGTAGACTATTTACATCATCACAGAAAGGTCTATTTGACAGCACTGGTCTACAACAATCCTCTGCCTTTTTTCACTTTTTATTACACTGACTTTCTTTTTAAAGAGTCCAGGTCAGTTGTTTCGTAGAAAGGCCCAGTGTTGCATTGGGAGAGTTGCATCTGTCAAAGGAAGGAGTTCCTGTCCAACAATGAGATGATTATGTTTTATTTCCTATGTGCTTTCAACTCTCTAAGAGGTGAGGAAGGCAGATTATTGTATATAAGGCCATCCTTAGTTATCCACTGACAATCCCTGTCCCAGGAACTTGGAAAAAGGAAGGGACTATGCTGACTGAAGGTATAAACATATCTGGAAAGTATTAAAGTAAAAAATATATATACATAGAGAGTGAGAGATGACTCTCTAAGAGAACATTTTATTTGGGAAAACAGGATTGCAATCTGGGGCACACACACACACTGGGGCAGTCTCCAGTATGTCTGAAAAACAAAGAAAAGTCTGGGAGTATTATTAGGGAGAGGAATGTTATGTATGTATTGTTTTGAAAGAAAGCTGGTTGGCACTAGCAAAGTTTTGGGGAGTTGGCAGGCTTTGATTGGTGAGTGACGGTGGCAGATAAAATTAGTCTTACAGTCATGGGTGGTTGCTTCACCAGCTACTAGGTAAAAAGCAGTCTTAGGGTTACAGCAGCCTGTTTCAGCAATTCCGTTTGTAGAAAACTCTTCTTGGAGCAGATGCTATAAGCCCTGAGTGCTTTTTTCCCTCCTGGCCCTTCAAGTCTGATTTCAGTTTGGGTATCATGAGAATGACCCAATCTGTAGAACTGACTTTCACAGAAGGAATGTGTTGATCTGAAGGGAAGTTGGTCAACCTTAGAGGAAAAAAGTAAGACTCCGTTAGGAGAATTAGTATGGGAATATCTGGCCCTCTGTCAGGTATCCCTATTGTGGAGACTATTTGCAGCTAACAAGGCTGATACCACTGTAGTTTCGAGTTTTAAAACTAACTTCTGTTAGGATTCCAAACTTTCCAGGTACCTTCTGATCATCTGCCTTCCCTGTCTGTTGCTTCCAGGGAGCTAATTTGTGGTCAGGCCCACGTGTCTGTCCAGCCCACTGACGAATTGGCATCTAGTCTTATGCACAGGCTTCTGTGTGTTTGCGGGTCTAAGTTGGCCTCCTGAAGTGAGATTATCTCTGGACAGGACTGGGTTTCTGAGCCTCTGAGGATGAGACCGGGCTCAGGGTTATAGTGCAGTCACCCAGTGGAGACCTATCTATACAGCCGGCTGGTCCTCCTTACTGCATGGCCGTGACCACCTTCAACTGCACCCACGTCACAGATGAGAACAATCAGGGTAGGTCCAGGTCTACCAAACTCTTTATTCACAAGTTCCTTTATATTACCCCAAACTGTATATTCTGAGTATTTCTCTTCTCATTTTGCTATCACCACCAATTCAATCCACATTATATAATAATAATAATAGTAATAATAATAATGGCTTCTATTTATTGAATCTTCTGTGTGCTCAACCATCTCACAGAGAAGGCGTTATTGTCTTGCTTTGGGGATCAAGAGAAGCTAATTATGGCCACAAGCTGAGAGAGCTTGGATTCAAATCTCTGTCTGTTTATCTCTAATTACTAAGATTTTTAAAAATTAAGCTTCATATGGGGACTAGGGAGACTTCCCAGAAGAAGAGTCTAACATCCCCAGTGTGTTTTTTGAGATTTTCCTCATTCTGACAGTGGACAACATCACTCTTACTGAAATTAAAAAAAAAAAAAAGAATAAGAATCTGCCCTGTTTGGAAAAGGCGGCCTGGCAGTTGTGTCTAGTTGGAATAGTAGAATTCTAGGTAGGTCCTGGTGCATCCCAGAATTCTGGCTGCCAAGCTTTGACCCTGATACAGGAAAAAGATAACCTAGATGTTAAGCCAAGCAAGAGATATAGAACGTAGAAGCATGAGTGGGCACACGGCGGGGAGTTCTATCCTCCCTAGCCCAGGAGTTACAGGGAGAAAGATCAGTGGCTCTGCTCTTCTTGGTTTGGGAGTGGGTCCCTCAAGAGTATCTCAGCAACGATGACATCTCCCCCACCGTCCTGAACCTGTATCAGAGAGCAGTTTGGTTTTTGGTCTGGCAATCAGGAGTGTGTAGTAAATATTTTGTCCCTGACACTTGGGGTAGGTCAGTTATCCTTTTTTCTTTTTTTTTTTTTTTTTGTCTTTTTCTTGACTGGTAAGGGATTGGGCTGGCCCATGGCTCACTTGGGAGAGTGCGGTGCTGATAACACCGAGGCCGCGGGATCAGATCCCATATAGGGATGGCCGGTTTGCTCGCTGGGTGAGCGTGGTGTTGACAACACCAAGCCAAGGGTTAAGATCCCCTTACCAGTCATCTTTTTTTAAAAAAAAACAAAAAAACCCCATATCTTTCTCTTAACATTTGAACATAACGAAAAATATTTATGTTCAAAATAAAGAATTTATATCATATAAATATGACTATAACATTTAAACTTATTTGGAATTATTTTTCATTTAACTTTATTTTTTTTAAATCACCAATAGCTAGATAGTATAAGTCATCCACACTTAACATGAATATAGCCATAGTCTTTCAAATTATGTTTAAAAATTCTTTTCTGGTTGGTCAAATTGTCTACACTTTTCTGCAATTTGTTTCTTTTCTAGTTTTCTTTTTTCTTTTTTTTTCCTTTTTGTCTTTTTCCGTGTCCGGCAACGGATTGCAACCCTCAGTGTCGCCCCCGTACCGGACTAGGACCGGCAACGGGATCGCAACCCTTGGTGTTGCTCCCGCACCTCGCTCAGGTCTGTATGTGGGATCCGAACCCTTGGAGGGAGCGCCGCCGCGCTTCCCAAGCGGCGCACTACAGCAGTGCACCACCGGGCCGGCCTAGTTTTCTTTTTTTAAAATCTTCCAAGCCAGACATTTTCTTGGGAGCCATATTAAAAGATTTTACATTTAGATAATGTGAGAAAATACACTACAGTAAACAGCAATATACTGTACAATATTCAGTTTCAGAATTTTAGCTGAAGGAGACAGCTAATTTCAGGAGACTGTTGCTGAATTATGTCAGGGCTGGTAATGCTGCCTGTAATTTTATGTTGCAAAAATATCATCAGATAGGCTGGTGCCTGGGAGGAGTGATTTTTAAATGTCTTTTGAAAGATACCGTCTATTTCAGTAGCCAATTGACATTTTGCAGTTAGGTATGGTATCTCATGAGCAAAACTGAGATAACAGGACCATATTTCTGACCATTTCAGCAATGTTTTGTGTTCCTTATAGAGGGGCACCCTTGCCAGCCATTTTGTCTGACTCCAGTCATGGTAGGAATGGATTGGGCTGAGAGATCTGAGTGTGAATTTATGGGCACTCAGTTTAGTGGGCAAAACCCGTAACTTCTCTGATCTTCAGTCTCAGAGGGTGAGCCTGTTTGGCCCACTAAGATCTGGAATTATTATTATTATTATTATTATTATTTTCCTTTTTGTCGTTTTTCGTGTCCAGCAATGGATCGCAACCCTCAGTGTCGCGCCCGTACCGGACCGGGACCGGCAACGGGATCGCAACCCACGGTGCTGTGCCCGCCCCTCGCTCAGCCAGTGAGCGGGAACCGGTCTGTATGTGGGACCTGAACCCTCGGCGGGAGCGCCGCTGCGCTCCCAAGCAGCGCACTGTAGCAGTGCGCCACCGGGCCGGCCCTAGTATTATAATTTAAAAGTGTACTTTGTAATAAACTGTATAGTAAAACACTATATAAATAATAATTAACAAGAAATTACTCTTTTTCCATCAATCCTTATTAACATATTGCTGCTTTGAAGAGTTAGTCCTAGAGTCCAAGGGGATTATAAAAGGCTGATTTCTAAGACCAGCAAATGTTCAGCACCCAGTACATGGTATATATTGTGACATATTCTGTGGGGGACGTGTCCTGTGCAGGAAGTGGCTCCCAGCATAGACTCTGGAGTCAGACCTGGGTGGCACCGCACTGACTTTGCCCTTCTGCCATCTCAGAAAAATTGCTTAGTCACAAATATGTGTCTTATAAGGCTGTGCCACCACCCTCTGCACTCCAAACTCTAGTCATATGGAACTATCTGCCGTTCCCAAAAGCATCAGAATCATTTCTTTGCTTAGCCCCTTGTTCCTGCTGCAGGACGGTTCTCCCTCTTCCCACTTTCTGCTAGGCTAACTCCTATTCTTCTCAGCTTCCTCCATAGTTTTTAGAATGCACCAGGCACAGAGCTTGGTGCTTTATATATATTCTCTCACTGGAGTCCCTTAACTATCCTATGAAACAGGTATTAGTACAGATGAGGAAACAGAAGCTCAGAGAGGGTAAACAATTTGCCGAAGGTCATACAAATGATTTAAACCCAGGCCTGTCTGACACCAAACCCTTTGTAGTCAATTGTAATTTTCTAACGGCTTACAGAGCTGAATACAGTGAAGGCAACGTAGTAAGCAACAAATAATAGCTATTATTATTTTGACCCATCTAGATTGCAAGCCTCTGCAAAAAAAGAATCTTAAGACCCATAGATGCTTGCCACATACCCTGAGGCTGAGCTGATTCCTGGAAACCAGAGTATAACCTTCTTGAGAGCAAGGGGCCTGCATATGGCTTCTGAAATACCACCACTGGTTGCTTCTCAATAAATGACTGATGTGTTTTCTGTCACACAATCTCTGAATTTCAGAATGTTCCATTTGTTTCACACCTTGGCCCCTTTCCACTTCTGTGTGAGGAGAGGGTGGGGCTATAGAGGGGGCCCAAGAATACAGTAGAAGCTGCTTTTTGATGAGACACCGGAACCACCAGCCATCTAAATAAACGTCCTCTTTATTTTACCAAATATAATTTATCAGTTAACTTGACATTTGTCAATTCAGTTATAGTAACTATAAATAATTCTCTTAAGACACAGTTCTGTAACTTTTTAAGGATACAAGAGTAAACCGATATTACTCCTTGCAGCCAGGCCAAAAGTACATGCAGTTGGTGCAATCAGGGAAAAAGAAATGAATCTTCCATGAAAGTCAACTCCATTTTCTTTCCCTCTCACCCCACGGTCCTCCTCTGCTCACACACTCAGGGCCTGGGGCTTTTTAGGCAAAGGAGGACACTCCAGAGTCTTCCAGGACAGCCTGGTCAAACTCCAGAGATGAGGAAGGGGTGAATGACTGGGCAAGGGAGACTGGAGATCACAGGGGCACAGCCTCAGGGGCAGAGTTGTTTTTGGTGCCTGTGCAAGAAGGGTCTGCGTGCAAGTGTGTTTTGAGGTGGTGGAAAAGATGACAGGCCAGAGGGAAAAGCAGAAACAAGCCCTGGCTTGTGTTAATGGACTCTGTTGGACATAGCTCCAACTAGATAACTTCTATGATTCCTTCCAATTCTAAAGTTCTATGATTCCAGAAGGTGGCCTGGGTGGGATGCAGGGAGAGAAAAGACAGTCTCTGGAGATCCAGGGCAAGTTCCTGGGACAAGGCATGGTGGTGGTAGAAACAGGGTCATTGCCCAAGCCTTCCCTTGGAAGAGGGCCCTTTAGGCTACAGAGAGGAGGGTTTATGGGGAGGCTTCTGACAGAGAGGCTAGAAAAAGCCTGCATCCAAATGCCCAGATGTGTGAGTGTGGACAGATTTCTGAGCTGCTCAGAGCAATGTGTGGGCAAGAAGCAGAGGCTCCAGTTTACTTCCAGTTTTGTGCTAGGTGGAGAAAAGTAGAAGTAGCCAGGTGATGTCCAGCCTGTTAGTTCTAAATCCTCTTTTGGGTGCCTGTGACAATGTGAGGACAGGTGGAGGGAAGGGAAGGGAAGGTGAGGAAGGGTAGCTCAGGAAAAAGAGCCCTGTTTGAGCAATGGGGCTGGCAGCTGTGTCAGCACTACACAGAGTTGGGATCCAGGAGGGAGAAAGGGGCAGAACCTGGTGTGGTGAAGTAGAGCTCAGGAAAAAGAGCCCTGTTTGAGCAATGGGGCTGGCAGCTGTGTCAGCACTACACAGAGCTGGGATCCAGGAGGGAGAAAGGGGCAGAACCTGGTGTGGTGAAGTAGTTGCAAATACTTACAAGGGAAATTTCTCTGCCAGACTGAAAGGGGCACATGGCTTTTGTAACCTGGGGAATGAAGTGAAGTTAGAGCTGTGTTTTCCTTACCACTGGCTAAGTCAGTGCCTGGCACTGTACCTAACACATAGTAGGCACTCAATTAATATTGTTCAATGAATGTTTCAGACCATGGCTGCAGAAGAGCTCATCCTGGGGAGGCTGCATTTTTGTCAAGTGAATGAATGAACGAATGAATAAAAAATGTTTGTGGACAGAAGCCCAGAGAGAGGAAAGCTGACCTCTATGGCATGACAGAATGAGTGATTATAGGAAGTAACAGAGTCCAAGGCGACTGTGTGATTATGTCCTCAGGAGAAATGGCAGCAATGAAATACCCCCGGTTGCCCTAAACCTACAAATCATTCTCTACATACCCATGCTCGATCCCTAATCTTGGAACCCAACCTGGCAAGCTCTGGGGAAGGTAGTGCTTATAGAGACAATTAGAGATGAAGGTTGAACGGACACAAAGAATCAATCAGTCCTCTGGGCCCAGGGAGGATATGGATCTTAGGAAACCTACGGATGGATGTGAGTCAACAGGGAGACTAGGCTACTGCTCATTTCTTCCTGAATGTGACAATCAACTGGAAAACAATCAGAGGGAGGGGTTGGTGACGCTGATCAGACAACTGGGTAAGAGGCATGCGCCAAATTAAACCATCAGTCCACCTTACACTTTCTGAGAGCTGGAGGGCCCAAGTCTAGAGGGCAGAGAGTAGGGCTGGGATTATAGGGGGCCTAGAGCAGCTGTCTCCTGCCCAGTGCTTTGAAGTTGGTCCATTTCTACAAAAGTATGTGTGTGGGGGGGGAGTGTTATTTATCCCTCTGTTCAACAAAAAGAAAAAAAAAAACTGTCTCCTGCCCAGTGCTTTGAAGTTGGTCCATTTCTACAAAAGTATGTGTGTGGGGGGGGGAGTGTTATTTATCCCTCTGTTCAACAAAAAGAAAAAAAAATAAGAAAAATAAAAGAAAAAAACCCCTAAAATCAGAGCCCATTCACAAAGGGTTTCTCATCAGGGCCAAGAATGAGGTTGCTAAAGCCAAAACAAATGTCCCCAGATCCTAGACAGGAACCCCCTGCTACAATCCACCTCACCTGGAGGCACCCACCATGAAATTGCACTTGGTGATTGTCTCAAAAATCTACTTGTACTGCTTATCACAGTCCATCTGTCCTTCCTGAATTCTTGCTATACAAACTTGGCTCAATGTATAAAAATTCCCATTGAAAATAATGAGAATTTGGTATCAAAGAGAAGTCCTAGAAATAGGTGGGAGTGTGGGGAGGGGCAGGGATGGGGAACAAAAGAAAAAATTCAAATAGAAAGTGCAGAGGGATGGGGAAAAGGTTGAGCAACCAAGCTAGTCCCCGACATCCGTGTCTCGGTCCCCAATGAGCCAGAGGACATGGAAGCTGAGTGCTAGGAGCCCAGTGCCAAGCAGGTCCCCCAGAGCAGTCAAGTATGGGATGGAGAAGTTGTCTGGGTCCAGGCCCCGGCCCCACATCCAGTGCACCATCCAGTCTGCGATGTACAGGAGAATCAGCACCTGGAGAGACAGAAGGCCCAGCCTGTAGCCATCCCCTCTCACACCCAGGGGGAGCCAGAGGCCACACGATCACACCCATCCAGTACATCCCTTGGCTAGCCATAATCCTTATGCTGGGACAGCTCATCTTCCCACCCCAGCAACTTCTCTCTCCGTTCCTCCAGCCCACAATTACTGCACTCAGCAGACAACAGGCATAATGAGAACTCTTTAGAAAGGAAGATGCTACTACTACCCGAGGTCACTCACATCAGCATTACATTCTGCTCCCAAATTTATCTAACAAGGGCTTTATAATCTAAATTCTACTTGTTGCAGGAATTCTTGTCTCTAAGTCTGGGTCACCCCATTTTTGGATCACTTCATTTCCTGCCATGTTGGCTTCTCCAGGCAGCTGGCAGTTGGAGTCGGCTTTTCCTACAGGGATTTCTTCTCTAGGCAGAGTGGTATAATGGCAGTGTTTGAGGCTTCTGCCAGCATGGCTTCCTGAATAACTTTTGATTATCCCAAGGTGGCTTTCTCCTGACCCTTTCCATTCTCCTATTGTGGGCTAAAAGAATGTAAGTTTATTTTAACATTAGTCCTGGCGAAACAGAATTGTGAATAAGTCAGCTAAATATAAAGCAGAAAATGCATACCAATTCAAAACACATTTTGGATTATCTGCTGCTTTGATTTATCTGTGCCCTTGCTTATCTTCTATTACTGGAGATAATTAAGAATAATCTAGATTAGAATCTTGCTAGTGGGCCCCAGACTAGTAGCATAACAACAGCTGGGAGCTTATTAAAGCAGGGTGCAGACAGTGTGTACAATACGTCATATATGTGTAAAAATGGAGGAAACTAAGAAAAATATACATGATAGCCAGTATAAATACAGAATAAGCTTGAAGGTCACACAAGAAACAGATAACAACGATAGCCTGTGAAGGAGAGAACTGGATGGCTGGAAAGAGGGCAGAAAAGAAGACTTTTCACGGAGGTTTCACTATGAAACCTTACAAAATTTTGAACTATGTGACTGTTACTATCTATTCAAAAAACAAATCCATACAAATTTGAAATGTAATAATGAGGGTGGGTGTGGCTGTAAAGGGGTAGCTAAGGGAGCCTAGTGGTGATGAAACAGTTCTTTTTGTATCTTATTGTGGTGGTGGTCACATGAATCTACACTTGCAATGAAACTGCTCAGAGCTGGGGGCTGTCTGGGTAGCTCACATGGCTAGAGTGCAGTGTGGTACATCAAGGTCAAGGGTTCATATGCCCATACCGGTCACCCACCACAAAACAAAAAAAAAAAGGAAAGAAATTGTATAGAGCTAAACACACACACACACACACAACACACGCACACATTAGTGCATGTAAAACTGGTGCAATCCAAATAAGCACTATGGGTTGTACCAATGCTAATTTCCTGGTTTTGATATTGTACTATAGTTATGCAAGATGTTACCATTGGGGGAAACTGAGTGAAGAGTATATGGGATCTCTGTGTATGTTTTTTTTTTGAGCTTCCTGTGAATTTATAACTATCTCAAAATTAAAAAATGTAATAATACAATAAGGGAGAAAGTGCCATAGTATTACAGAATATCAAGGCTGAACGGGATCCGACGGATTGACTATCTAGCGCAGTGGTTTTGACACTTTTTCAAGCTGTGGAACCCTTTATTCAAATGTAACTTTTTTGTTTGTTTGTTTGGCATCTGGCTAGTATGGGGATCTGAACCCTTGACCTTGGTGTTATAACACTGTGCTCTAACCAGCTAAGCTATTTGGCCAGCCCCAAATATAATTTCTTGAGGAAGCCCAGCATGCAAAACAGAGCCAAGTGGAACTCTGTGGCCAGGCCAGTGGGGGTGACAACCAAAGCTCAAGGCTCAGCACCCTACAACCACCTGTTTGAAAACCACCACCTCTGGTCCATTCCCCTCAATTTACAAATTTGTCACTGAGGCTCAGGGAAGTGGAACAACTGGGCTGAAGTCACACAGCTGTTAGTGATTCTGTTGGAACTACAGTCTGTTCTCCTGAGCCCCTGTCCAGTGTTTATCAGACACAGAGAAAGAGGCAACAGAGTGTCCGATGGGCCAAGCCTGGGTCTCCTCTCCCATCCTCGCAGGGCAGCCCAGCCCCTCCCCTGCCCCCTGCACCTGCCAGTCTGTACCTGGAGCAGTGCAGCTGTCATGTAGAAGATGATGAAGATGAGTGTGAGGGTGGTGTGCCCGCCCTGCATACAGCTGATGGTGTAGAGGAATACCAGGTGTCCTGGGACCACAAGGAGGAAGAGGACCCGGGCCGAGCGAGAATTCACATCTGGGACAAGTGGAGAGAGGGCATGAGGAGTCTTGGCCCCAGAAGGCCTTTCAAAGTCAAAAGGGACCACACCACACTTCAGGGCAGCAGACAGCTGATTGTCTCTATCTCTCCTTCCCATGGTTCCCAGCCCCAAGGGTGTCCCAGGAGAAGACAACCTTCCTGCCTGGGCTCTGCCCTCGAGAACAGCTGGCACAGGCCAGCAGAGAAGGAGAAGCTGTGGATCTAGGCCTTAGCTGTTTCTTGAGTGAAGTTTGCTGATTGTAGGCCCCCTCCCTCCAGGGCTGGAATGGGCCTGGGAGGCTGAGAATCTGCCATTACCAGGACTGAAGAAGGTGGTACAAGGACTGGGACAGCGGCGAGGAGCTTGCTCAGAGTTCTCCCCTGGCATCCCGTTCATGTGGAGGAAGGTGGAGATGCGGCTGGCCTGCACTGCCACCAGATTGCCCCCAACACCTGCAGAGACACATAAGGGCTGAGACACAGGGTAGCAGGGGAAGACTGGGAAGGAAATCTTGTTCTTTATTTTTCGTCTATAGAGGTATTGTTCTCTGTCTCCTTTTAGGGCCTGCATGGGCACTATCCATTCACTATCCCAAGAGAAGAGTGAGACACTAAGACCAAACACCCCTGCTTGCAGAATCTTCCAGGCTCCTCCATCCTCCCCGCTATGGAGATGTGACAGTCCCATGTGCCCCTGGTGTTGCTGTGATATTGCTGGAAAGGACACAGGCAGATGTGCAGACTCAGAGTCTGACCTCCCCAGCAGCACAGCATGTGTATGGCCTTCCTGCACAGTCAACGGGATGAGGCTCTGCCTGCCTCACCCCCTCGCCAATGCTCTAAGCAGACCCAGGCACCCGATGCTCATGCACTGGTTCCAGTAACCAGTTTCAAGCATGAGGGTTGACCCTCAAACTCTGGAATCTGGTGCCTCTCCCGGGAACTGTGGCTACTCTGCCCTCCCACCCTGACCTAGTCTCTGCTCTTCTAAGCCTTGTCCTGAGCCTGGGAGGCTGACTTCCACAGACTACATCTCCCAGCCTCTCCTGCTGGCTGCTTCTGCTTGGGTTTGTTCAATGGGAGGCACCAGATCAGAGGGGGGTGGAGAGAGAGATCAGGTATTTCTTTCCTGATCCCTCCTGCTTTTTGGCAGTTGCTTACCCCTGTTGGGGAAAGAGGAGGAACTCTCACTGGGCTCCCATAATGCTCTTTCCTCCCCTTGACCATTCAGGACTAGAGTGTTCCCATGGTTGCTAATGTCTGGGTGCCTCAACATCCCTTGTTGGTCCTTTTACCCTGCTCCCACTTCCATGAGCAGTCCCTTCGTTAAAGTCTTGAACTATGTGAGCTGGATTCTCTTGCTGCTGGAACCCTGACTGATGATACAGAAACCAGCCCCCTAAGGCCTCTTACCCTGCCCTTCTCCTTACCCCCCAGCAGCTGATGCCAAGACCTCACCATTAATCACAGGAGTGAAGACAGCCATCCCTGCAAAGTTGGGGTCTGAGACAGTCTTGTCCAAGATGAGGCCCCCCACACTGCAGAGACACAAGATAAAATGACACAAAGAACACTAGAGGGTTCTGCTCTGGTCTCTGGATGAGAGGCACAGGCCCTCCTAGCCTCAGGGATGAAGGGAAACACAGTGGCTCCCAGGACTCCGTTGCCTCCCTTGCCAGAACCAGTTGCTTGCTGCTCACGGCATTCTGACAGGCACAGTGCCCCCAAACAGGCTGGTGGCACCCTCCAAGTTGGCTAGAGGATTACCTGCCTGAGAGGACCTCTGTTGTTCTGCTTGTTCAGCATTTATGACCCTTTCTGATAACAGAACTGGGCTTTTCCTCAGGGAACCACCTCTCTCAATCTCAGTCACTGTGGTTTAGGTGACATTGCTTCAATGAGGGTGAGGCTCCAGGACCATCCAATCAGAGTCAGTTGGCTAGAGGATTACCTGCCTGAGAGGACCTCTGTTGTTCTGCTTGTTCAGCATTTATGTCCCTTTCTGATAACAGAACTGGGCTTTTCCTCAGGGAACCACCTCTCTCAATCTCAGTCACTGTGGTTTAGGTGACATTGCTTCAATGAGGGCGAGGCTCCAGGACCATCCAATCAGAGTCCCACATCCCCAAGGCCATAGTGATTGGTTTAGGGATAGTCACGTGACAGGATGAGACACATCTCCAAGGCCATAGTGATTGGCTCAGGGATCATCATGTGACTAGATGAGAGCCAGTGAAACTCTATTCTGGGACTTTGTGGAACTGTTAGGGGAAAGAATCTTTCTCTTCCCACTGGAATTTGCAGGAGTAAGAAAATCATAAACCTGGACTGCAGGCCATCACAGAGAAAAGCCAAGCCGAGAGATGGAGAACACTGAGGCCCTAATATTATGTATGCCCCTGAATCCACCTGTGTCTTTTTAGTTCCCTAGGCCAATACATTCTACTTTGGAATGAAACTCAATTCAGATGGTTTCTGTCACTTGCAACAGACGGACATACGATTGATACACCACTGAATGCATTTCTTGGGTGTGTCCCATACCCTCTCTCTCAAGGGTTTAAAAGAGTATATGGCAGGGTGGGAGTGGGGTGGGAGTGTGTACTCAGGGCCCGAGCCTACCTGCTGATGGCCATGGCAATGATGACAGGCTCCCAGCCCGAGTACAACACCTCCCTTGTGGCTGGGCTCCGTCGGGCCAGCACTACCCAGACAGGCAAAAGGGCAACGAAGAAGGCACACACCAGGGGGTATATGTATTGCCAGTGATCTGAGAGGGCAGAGATCAGAGTGAGATGAGCTCTGTGGCTCCCTGCTCCCCCTGCCTCAGCCTGCAAATGTCCCAACAGATTGACAGCAATACTACACTAAATGCCTGCAAACATGCTACCTCATTTGATCTTCACTGTAAGCCCAGGGGGTAGGTGGGGCCAGCCTCTTCCATTTTGTAGATGAGGAAGCCAAGGTAGAAAGCTACCCAGGCACTATACTGATCAGGGGCAGGGATCACAGTCTAGGTCTCTTGATTTGGTCCCAGAAATCACTATCTCCCATCCCCTTCTTCATTCTGTAAGCACATTCCAGCCTTCGGTTCCTTTCCTTTACCTTTTCCACCTCACCCCTCCAAGGGAAGCAAGAATCTGCAGGATCAAGCAGGAATATATTTCTGATACTTTCCTCTCTGCCTCTGCTGCCTGCATGAAGTTGAGATCAGTACTTAGTCTCACTTCTCTTAAGATCTGGAGTTCTGACAAACTGTGTTCAAATCAAATGGTTAAGAACACAGAAGAAATCCTTGCATATTCGCAAAACTACTACTATCTTTCCCAATCCCACCCAGAAGTCCACCCGAGCCACACTCTTGGTGGCCTCAGTCTCACTCAGTTCCAGGTAGAGTCCCCAGCTGATGCCTGAGAGCAACGCCAAGGTGATGAGGTCGCCCAGGCTGGCGGCAATGGGTGTGGCCACGTTGTCTGGGTTGATTCCAACCTTGCGAGAACCAATGATGACTCCAATCATGATCATACCTGGTGAGGAAGGGGAGGGGGGCCAGGCAGGGTGAGAAGAGATAAAGGGGTGTCAACAAACAAAAAGAGAGGCTGTGCCAAGCACAGTTGACACCTCTGAGGCAGCCGTCCTTACTCCTCTGCGACCCCTGTCCCTCCTTACCCAATACCAGGGAGGCAATGAAAGCTGTGGCCACGCTGCTGGCACAGAGCAGGAAGGCATGCGGGATACTGAAGTGGCCATCAGGGATCCAGCCAAAGATGACGGCTGCGATGGACGCCAGGAAGCCCACCACTGTGGCCTGTACCTGAGGAGGGAGTGGTGACTTGGAGAGACCCAGGAGCAGGGAACTTCTTAGCTGAGATCACTGAACACTTAGGCAGACCTCTTCCTGGCCCTCAGCAGTCCCAGGAGGCAGGCTGCCCTGGATTGTCCAGTCCTCCCAGCTGAAAAAATGTCTTTCTTTCTTTCTTTAGTTTCACACTAGACACTAATACTGGGAAGTGTACCCTGCAGGAGCCCAGGACATGTTAGTGGCTGAATGAGCGCTCCTCTGGGGATGGGAGTGAAATTCAACTGAGCTGGGAACTTCAGTCCAGGGTCAAGGCCTGGGACTCAAGGGGGAAGACTCCCAGTCTAGAACCTGTGTGGCCTCCCTCATGGGGAGACGGAACAACGGTGGCACAGGACATTTCAGCACTCCTGAGTCTGCTCCTATTGCCAGGATCTGTGAGGACTCAAAGTCCCCTACACCACCAGGAACCAAGGACCAACATGGGAGATGCTGGGGCCATCTTGGCTGTTTTCCTGGGTAACCTGGTTACCTCTCAGCTCCATGCTCACCCAGTGAGCTAACCAGCCATCCCTAGATGGGATCCGAACCGGTGGCCTTGGTGTTATCAGCACCACACTCTCCCGAGTGAGCCATGGGCCGGCCCCATTCTGGTTATCTCTTAAAGCTACTTTGGAAGAAGCCAGCTCAGCATGATGCTGGAGATTCACTCAGGAGCCAGCTGGGACTGACCTAAGCCTTTCAGATAATCCTGACTAAGGGGAAAGCTTAGCCCACCCTCTCTGGTCCCTGCTTTCTTACCTGGATGAGGGCCATGTTCCCAGTGATCATCCGCCAGAGTTCCTTGGGTGTGTCCATGTGCCCGATGTTGGCCTGGGAGAGGGAGGTCACGGGGCTGGAGCTCCAGGCTGAAAAAGGCCTGCAGCTCCATCCCATAAGCCCTGCCTGGGTCAGGAGGTAGTGTATGTAGCTTAAGATTATGGGACCAGGACATGAAAGTCCCAGAAAAATGAAGTAGAATTGGGGGACTGGGGTGAGAGGGAAGGAGCTAAAGAGCCTGATGGGTGGGGGTGGGGGCTCCCAAAGCAGCCTCCTTTTCTCTCTTTTTCTCAGGATGTTGCTGAACAGATGCAGATTCCACCCTTTTCCCTGCTTATCTGGGCAGCCCGTTCCCGCAGCGGTCAGAATGACCCTATCGCTGGCTTTTAAGCAGGCTTCCTTTCCTAGGGAAGGAGAGGGCAGCTGTGGGCGCAGGACTGAGGCTGCAAGAGTGTTTGGGAAGGAGTGGGTAGCATGGGCCAGGAGTAAGGTAAGGCAAGTTAGGGCGGGTTAGGCTGGCTGCCACTTCTCTGCACCACCTTCTCTAGACTCTTGCCCATGCAGGGACATCCCTGGCCTCCTGAATTTTATCTCTTCCCACCTCCCACCCTATGGCCCTGTATCTGGTTCAGTCCCTGAACCGTCATGGCTGATCTAAGGAGTTGTGGGAGGTGGGAGTGATGAGTAGCCCCTTCCTGTCTATTCCCTTAAAGAACAGCAAGCTGCTGTGGGCCAAGAGGATGGAATGGGAGGGGACTGGGAGAGCCTGGCTCTGCTCCTACCCAGCTGCAGAGTAGGGCTGGAGATCAGAGGAGGCCCCCATCTGCGCGAGTGGAGGGACCAGCATGATGCCTGCCTGTTGAAGCTGCACAAACAGTCACGAGGCAGGTTGTGAAGCAGGGGGTGGGGCATGAGTCCAGGGATGGCGGGGACATCCAGAGACGGAGCCAGGGAACCACTTTGGGCAGGGAGCTCCTGCCCAGGAGCAGGACGCCCAGCCTGGGATCTTCCTACACCTGCCCAGCCAGACCCTCCCTTCCCACCCCAGCCACCAGGCCTGGACAGTCGAGAAAGGCCTGCAGCAATCTCCCAGTCTCTGGCTCTGCACTGCCCAGAGTTCTCTCTGTGCACCCCTGCTTGAGCCAGGACACTCACTGCGGTGGAGAGCCTCGATGCCAGGGTCATTTCCAGGTTCCCTTTGAGCCCCAGCAGTGCAGGCACCAGGATGAAGACCTCCGTCACTTTCTGGAAGACTTCCCAGTGCTACAAGGTGAAAACAGAACCCAGGAATTTCAGTGCCCCAAAGAGCTGGCATGGAGGTTGAACAGATAGTCTAGGATCAGGGGCTTGAGGAGGAAACGGAATCAGCAGGGAGTGAACACGCTAACCGCCTTTCCTCCAAGAACCCTGGAACCAAACCAAGCCCACAGTTCTCTAAACAGCACAGCCCCCCAGAACAGGGAAGACAGAGAGGGTCTCTGCCAATCAGGAGACCCCTAGCCTGGCTCTACTCCCTCTGCCTGCTTTCCTGGAGCTGGGGGGGGGGAGGGAGGACTCGCACGGCAGAGCCACCCAAGACTGGCTTGCACCCCAGAACTCCTTGGCCATCCCCCCTCAAATCGCAATCCCCAACCCCTCTGCACTTAGTCCAGTTTCTCTGTGGTCTCAGCCTTGGGTGGTGTTGTCTCAGCTGTGTAGGGCTGGGCTCCATGGGGCGGGGGGGGGGGGGGGGGGGAGGGAGGACTCGCACGGCAGAGCCACCCAAGACTGGCTTGCACCCCAGAACTCCTTGGCCATCCCCCCTCAAATCGCAATCCCCAACCCCTCTGCACTTAGTCCAGTTTCTCTGTGGTCTCAGCCTTGGGTGGTGTTGTCTCAGCTGTGTAGGGCTGGGCTCCATGGGGCTGGGGCTAAGGAGATTAGAGAGTTTGTTTAGTTTCTATCTCCAAGGGCTTTGGGCCTCAGCCACAGCAACTCTCCTTCTGAACAGAATTTGAATTAAGACGGTGGCCCTCAAACCTCTGGATGCAAGAGTCTTTTTATTCCTCCTCTGGACTCTCCCATCCCACATGCCTTCCCCAGTCTCTCAGCTAGGAGAAGCAAGTGCACCTCTGTGGGAAGAGCCCTGGACTGGGAGTCAGGAGACAGGGATTCTAGTCCCAGGACAATCAGTCATGGCTCTCCACCTATTTCTTTGGGTTACAGGCTAAGTGTTCTATACGTATTTTCTCATTTAACCATCTCAACAACCCAATGAAGTAGGGGCTATTTTTATCCCCAATTTGTAAATGAGAAAACTGAGGTCAGAGAGTATTACACTAGTAAGGGCTAAGAGGGAAAAATGTAGGAACCAAGACTGGCTATTTGAAAGCTTCTTTAGTTATAACTGAAACTGAGAACTTGCAAAAGAAAGGCTGGGGTTGCGTTTCCCTCCCTGGTCCTGACAGGCAATGTGGTTTCCTTTATTTGTTTTTCCTTTTATTTGTTCCTTTATTTGTTTTAAGAATGGAAAGCCTCCAGGTTTGGAGAGGGAGGAGGGGGTAGGCGGCCAGGTGGACGTAAGTTGGTTGGTCTGGGTATAATGGTTGGGTGGGAAAGTGCTGTAATGGGCAAGGGCACTGGACTGTGGAAGTCTGGGCCTCCTACAAGAGACAGTGGGGGCAGGGAGGAGGGACTCATGCTATCTCCCCAGCACGCCTTCTCACATAGCCTAGCTGGGGACCTTAGACAAGTTACAAGGGCCTCATGCCCCTGACCAAAATGTGCAATTCAGGGCCACATCGGATGGCCTCTGAAAGTAATTCTAGCACTGACACTCTATTTTAAAGATGAGCAGGGCTGCAAATCAAAACCACAGTGACATGTTGCCTCACACTCATTAGAATAGCTACTATTTAAAAAGTCCAGAAAATGACAAGTGTTGGCAAGGATGTGGAGACTGGAACACTTGTGCACTGCTTATGGGACTGTAGAATGGTGTAGCTGCTACTAAAACAATATGGCAGTTCCTCAAAATAATAGAAAATAGAACTACATATGATCCATCAATCCCACTTCTGGGTATTTATCCAAAAGAATTGAAATCAAGGTCTTGTAGACATATTTACACACCCATGTTCACAGCAGCACTATTCACAATGGCCAAGAGATGGAAGCAACCCAAGTGTCCATCTACAGATGTATGGATAAACACGCAATGTATTTACTCAGAGTATTTACTCAAAGTATTACTCAGCCTTAAAAAGGAAGGAAATCCTGTCACATGCTACAACATGGATGAAATCTGAGGACATTATATTAACTAATCCAATCACAAAAAGACAAAGACTGTATGATTTCATTTATATGACGTATGTAAGTAGTCAAATTCATAGAAATAGAAAATAGAATGGTGGTTACCAGTGGCTGGGCTCAGGGGAGAGGAGTTAGTATTTAATGGGTAGTTTCATATACGGAAGATGAAAAAGTTCTGGAGATCTGCTACACAACAGTGTGAATATACTTAACACTACTAAATGGTACATTTAAAAATAGTTAAGATCATAAATTTTTTTTTTTCTCCTTTTTGTCTTTTTTCGTGTCCAGCAACGGATCGCAACCCTCAGTGTCGCGCCCGTACCGGACCAGGACCGGCAACGGGATCGCAACCCTCGGTGTTGCGCCCGCACCTCGCTCAGCCAGTGAGCGGGAACCGGTCTATATGTGGGATCCGACCCCTTGGCGGGAGCGCCGCTGCGCTCCCAAGCGGCGCACTGTAGCAGTGCGCCACCTGGCCGGCCCTTAAGATCATAAATTTTATGGTATGTGTTTTTTACAATAATAATAAAAAAATATAATAAAATGAGCAAGGCTATTGGGGGGGCTGGGGCTAGGGCTAAAGACTAGAGGAGATTGGATATTGGGTGGTCCTTTAAAGCAAAGACTTCTTTTTTTTGTCACAGTTCTCTTTGTGTGTATGGGTGGGCATGGGGGTAGCCCCTAATAGGACCCTGAGGATGGCTCATTTCATTAAGGCAAGAGCAGACACTTGTCTGAGCTCTTGGCATAGCTAGGACCTAGGACTCTCCTTAGGGTTTCCTAAAGGACCTAGGACTCTTTGTAGGGGAGCCCCTCCCTGAGGACTAAGAGGGGGAGGAGGCATTCCCCCCTACCCACCCTTCCTCAACAAGTTACTAAGCTTTCAGGAAGCCACAGAAAGAGCCAGCCCCTTCCAAACACTGGAGGGATGTGAATCCCTTCTCACTCCCCGGGCCCCCAGAGAGAAGGCAGCCCCAGTGATCTCCACCTGCCCTGGAGGAACTCAGGGACTGTTACTCTTGGACATGGCTGGTGCACACCACTGGGGTTCCAGCTCCCTGCAGCCCCGGCCTGGCTCTGCTTTGCCTCCTCCTTCCTCCCAAACTGGACAAGCAGCTCCAGAGAGGGGGAGAATTTCCCTCCTCTCCCTTCCTCTGATGAGGGTGGCTGACTGTAGGCTTTCAAAGCTCCTCTCCAAGCTCAGCCTCATATACCGTCCTCACCCCCAAAACATCTGCCCCACCCCGCTTCCAAGCTGCCAGCTCTGTGAAAAGCTTAGTTGTCCAGGTAGGTGTATGTAATGTGTATGCACTGGCAGAGCCAAAAAGCCTGTGAGGAAATATTCCAAGTGTACACAAGTAATATTTTCTGAATTGTTTGTAAGGAACATTGCTTGTCATTATTATTATTTAAGTAAAAAAAAAAAGTATAAAGCTCAGCTAAGTCACTTTAAGTACCCCCAAATCTTTCCACCTCCCAGCACACATGCTCCTTCTCCTTTTAATTACAGGAGGACCTAGAAGGTAAGGGGTTTTAGGAGCGATGGGATGAGAGACAGACAGGCAAGGAGAACAAGGAGTTGCCATAACAGCCCCTAAGGAAATGCCTTCCCAGCCCCCGCAGAATGCAGCCTGGAACCTCACACTACCTGACCCCAGCCCAGCAAAGCCCTGAGTTGGCACTTGGGTCAGAGCAGCCAATTCCTACCCACATTCTTTCTTCACCCACAAGACCCTCTCAAAGATGCAGCTTGGGCAGGGGAGCTTCTGACACATGGCAGGCACAGGACTCTGGGCAGAGGCTGGGAGGCTGGTGGTGTGGAGCCAGCCCAGGAAGCAGGGTGGCCCTGAGGTTAGCAGTAGGTGGGATGTGGCGGGACAGACAGTGAGTAGCTCTTCTTCCCCCTTTGGCCTCATTCAGACCCATCCTGTTCATCCTGGCTGGGAGTGTCTGTGTCCGAAGTCAAACCTGCCAGCCAAACTGCCACCCACGCCTTCCTGCTCTGCTGGGGATGGAAAAGGGCACAGTCCAGGAAGTGATGCCCTGCTTGGGGGTGGGGGAAGCATCTACAGATTTTCACTGCTTCTCAGAAATGCAGTCCCTCTTCCCCTTCTTTCTCCATGCTTGGGCAAGGGGCTCACTGGTCGCTGATATTCTGCAGGTGAGGGATAAGACCACTTCCTCCATACTCAAAACTAATCCTGATTCAGAGCAATTGCCCTAAGTCTCGAACTCAGAGGCCCTGCCAGTACCTCTTTCTTGTCCTTCCAACCTGCCACTTCCATCCCTCACCTCTGTCGGCCTCATACACTGACCTCCATCTGCCTTCAAGTGTTCTGACCTGAGTCATTTCTGCACCAGGAGGTAGCAGCAAGTAAGGAAGTCAGAGCCAGGAAGAGATAAAATTAAGACATTAGGAAGACTTAAATTCCCAGATCCAAGCTCTGGGCACCGGGCTGTGGAAGAACTGGGAAGTTGGGCTGCAGTTGACCTTTCAGCGTGAGCACTGGGTCAGAGCAGATTACCATTACCCCAGCTTCACCTGTCTGAGCATCCTCCAGGTGTCCAAGGAGAAGAGCCTCAGGACAACACCTGGATATACCGGGCTGTACAAAGTGTGAGAAAAGCAAACAAGTTCCTGACAGCAAGTAAGGGGCAGAGATGGGAAAAGGAGAAGAGGTTAGGGGAGACCCAATCTGAGCCTCCTGTCCAGGAGCGCCAGTGGATACAGGCGCACGCCAGCTACGAGAGAAGTGCTTCCTTCCCTCTCCACTTCCCCAAGGCCAGGCTTGCCAGCCACTTTCATCTTTGTAGACTTTTCTGTACACACACACAGAGCAGGGCAGAGAAGCCAGAGAAGGATGTGTTTGGGTTGGAGGGTCTACTTTCCTCAAGACCCTTAGCAAAGTAGCAGTGGATTGCGATAAGTACCTGGGAGTCCCACCTGTCTTAAGCTAGCTGGGAATTCCACTGATGTCGGCACACCACCTCCTGCCACCCCCATCTGTAATCACAAAGGCCAAAAGAAAAAGGGTGAGATGCCCCACAGCAGCCTAGGACCAAACTGGGGGGAAGGGCACAAAGCATCTGCATTGTGGAGGCTCGCATATCCCCACCCTCTTCAGAAGCCAACATTGTGCCCAAGCATGCTTCCTCCCAAATGCCTCAGTAACTTTCGGCCATGATGGGAAAGTGGAGCAGATCGCAGCCCATTTACTCTTTTCCTGTTTTTTGCTAGTACACCAGCCCCCTGACCTCACTTCAGAGGCTGCCGTGCACATGCAGTAAAGAGGAGGGCAGATGAGACAGAAATAGCCTTCCTGGAAGAGACAGGGTCTTCTATAGCAGTGGGGTCCCTAGACCAAGGAGACATGTGAACTCAGGCCAACAGAGACTTCTGCTCAGTTGCTCTGAGACACTTGGGACACTCTATGGCCAACTCCTCCAGATGGCCCCAGTGTCTTGGTACTGTCAGACTCTGTCTCACTGAAAGCCATCTTAGCTTGTGAAGGGGGAATACAGGTGTGACTCCTTAGAAATCACCCTTTTCTTCCTGAATCTGAGATTGTCAATCACCCCTTTCACTTATCTGGATGTGGAATAAGAATCTCCCTGTGATCCCATGTCCTGGTCCTCCTGCACTCAATCCTTCCCATGATTTCACCACAGCCATCTGCAGGGTCTGCTCCAGCCCAGCTGTGGCAGGGAGGCTAGTGGAGGAGGACAAGGACAAACAAGCCATTGTAATTCACACCAGCTGGACCCTAGCTCTGGGGTGAGCTTAGGTGCCACATGGAGGGCAAATGCTGGCCCTCTGTAGGCTTGTTGGGTAACTCCAGTTTCCCTACCTAGGCCTCTCAGGCTCATGGATGTGGGATGGGGTGGGGCAAGACATCAGAGGGCTTTTCCAGCTCTGGAATCATCTGTGTGGGATGGGCAGACAGGGGAGTCTCCCCTCACTCTAAGAACTTTTGTCTTGCTCACCCTGTTCTTCAGGGGAAGACAAAGAACAGGCTCCTCGAGTCTTCAACCAACTGATGAACCATGGCCATGATAAAGTCAACAGAGGTTAGCGGTGTGGGCTCTGGTTTCAGATGACCAGGGACAAGTTACCTAATCCTCTAAGCCACAGTCTTTCAATCTATAAAATGGAGATGATTATGTTTTCTACCTCATAGGCCTACAGAAGAGCCCCCCCAAATACCCCCCACTACCATTATTATTATCCAGAAAATAAGACAACCCTCTCCCAGTTCACCACTGGACCCTGGTTCTGCACACCTTTGTAGGCACCAAATCACAACTCGAAAACTCAAAGAATGAGAACCAAGGCCACAGGAGGAGGATGGAAGAGGTGGAGAAGCTGCTACTCCAGTCTCATTTCTCTTTCTTCTACTCCCCACCATAACAAACACCCTCCACCCTGGGAGGAGAGGCAGCCACTAGGGGCAGGAGTCCAAAACTGCAGGCTGGCTTCCTTATCTCCATGTAGGAACAATCCTCAAGATAACAGGTTTGGGGAAAGGGGGCAGTACAAGGCACTTTGGCATGACATAAACACCATTCTTATTAGCAACCAAAGGTGCAAAGTTCTCCTCAATGGCTCAAGTCAAAGTGGTCCATGGAAGTGGCCACTATGGAAGAAACCACCTGGAACCAACCACCTTCAGTCCTCTGGGATATGGGCATAGTGAGACGTACCAGCAGGACTCTCTACATCACTATATGCATGGTTTGTAGGGTTGACTTGGCACAGGGTAGGTAATGCTGAGCTTCATGTCCTTCTGGGAGATGTCATGGTCCCAGAAACTGGGGGGTCCCAAAGGGCAAAGGCTACATCTCCTCCTGCCTCTGTATTTCTCCAAGTACTTAGGACAGAGCCCAGCACTCAGCAGGAATTTCATACACACTGCTGATTAACTTAGATAAACCCAACACTTTCAGAAAATGCTGTGTACCTTACTGCACTTCAAAATCTTTCACCTGGAATCAAGACTTTAATCTATCGGACCTGGAAGTTCTGGATAAGTCTTAACTCACAATACACTAACATAGCATGTCCTTCCCTGGCTCTTAGCTCCCAGGTCCTGCCAACTCTTATCCTTCATTCTACCCAGTAGTCTCATAAAGAGTCCTCTTTGCCCAGGGCAGGTTCATGAAAGACATGAGGAGCCAGGAGAGACAGTTCTGCCAGGCCTGGTTACATTTTGTCCCCATTTATGGCACATAACTAGCACTTTTAGGTCTTGTTCCACCAACTCCCCAAATTATGCACAAGATAGCATGTGCCCACCCCCATTCCCCAAAGAGATTGTGCCAAGATTACAGGAAGATAAGCAACACAAAATGCCTTTAAGAGCTTTCCCTAAGAGTCTTCCTGCTTAATTTGAAACCCTTCTGGCAGCCTAACAAATTCCTGCTCAGCAGGGGGATGGACAAGAGAGCTTTCCCTAAGAGTCTTCCTGCTTAATTTGAAACCCTTCTGGCAGCCTAACAAATTCCTGCCCAGCAGGGGGAAGGACGAGAGGCTTGAAACTGAGGTTTCTACTATGGGTATCCTTGAAACCCCGAGTGAAGGGAAAAGAAGGCATAAAGAGGAGACTTTTTGGCAAGGAACAACCCTGTTCCATCGCTCCTCTTCCAAGCCTGAGCTCTGGAAGCAATTCTGTGTCTGTTAAGCAATATCGCCCTGATCACCTCCCTGGGGCTACTTGGCTTCCTAGAGGCTTCTGTAGAAAGTAGACCAAGAAGAAACCAAGGACATGATCCAAAGGGAAAGAGTATTCTAGGAAGCAGCAGATGCTCCTTGCAGGGAGGTAGAGAGAAAGTTCCAAGAGTCATAGTTCCCCTGGAGGCAAAGGTGGCCCCAGGCTCATAATCAAGAGCTTCCCTACTCAGGTCCTACCTGTACAATGTCCAGCACCATGCCAGCAGCTACAGTCCCAAAGCCTGCCAGGAGGAAGGGAAACAGCACTTGCAGCCCGATGGAAAAGGAGGTCTCCTTGAGGGGGGAGGGTGGTGCAGGGCCACGGTCTGTGCTGACGTCGTCACTTTCGTTGCTCTGGCTCCCATTTTCCAGCAGGGCGTCCTCCTCCCGAACCCCCTTGGCGTTGGCCCGAGACTCAGTCACCACCACCTCTACCCCAGCCCCATCAGGCCCCAGGAACTCTGAGGTCCCAGCCAAGGGCTCTCGCCCAGGGCCATCTGAAGAGCAGGGAGAGGCGGCAGGGCCCATCCCGTTCAGCTGGTGGACGTCCTTTGGCTCCGGCTTAGAGGACATGATGGGTGGGGAGGAGGGGAAGGGGCAATTTTCCTCTCTTTTTTTGCTTTTTCTCTCCCTCTCTAATTCGGGAAAGAACTTAGTCTTGGGGTGAACCCAGGCTTGGGTGCCGTGGGACCTCCTCCCACGGCTCTCCACTCCTACCGGGCACTGCAAAAACTGATCCACCAACAGGCAGCCCCATCAAGCACTGAAGCCACAAGCTGGAGGCAAACAAGAAACTCCTCACCAGACTCAGTGGCCAGCTACCAGGGGTGCAGATGCCTGATTCCGGCTGACCGACTCTGTGCTGGGAGAAATTTGTCTGGCCTCTTATCTTCTTTGGTTCTCAGCTTTTTTTTTTTTTTTTTAAAAAAGATGACCGGTAAGGGGATCTTAACCCTTGACTTGGTGTTGTCAACACCACGCTCACCCAGTGAGCAAACCGGCCATCCCTATATGGGATCCGAACCCGTGGCCTTGGTGTTATCAGCGCCGCACTCTCCCGAGTGAGCCACAGGCCGGCCCAGGGAGATCCTTTCTTGAATGCCCATTAAGAACGCAAGATAATGAAAAGTGATCTCTCAGTAGGGTCTGTTACAAATTCAGTTGCAAACCCCCTGCCCCAACAGCCACTCCATTGTAGAAAGTGATTATTATCTTGTCACAAGACAGCAACAGCAACACAGCCACACAGGGCAAATAAACAGGGAGAATCCGATCACTGAGTCAAGGCCCCCAGACCCCCAAACATGCCAGCCCCTGAGAAAAAAACTAGGAGGACTTCCTGGGCAGTGGGGCAAGCCTGCCAGACCAAGGCCAAGAGCCAGAGGCCTACCCACTCCTGTCCTTGAGAGTCAACAGTGTGACAAAAAGCTCAGACGCTGACTCGGATCCAGGCCTCTGTCTACTTCTCTCCCCCTGCTCTTGGCCCTGTGAGCTTGTCAGATAGGACAAGGGAGTTATCTGAGCCTGAAGTGACAGAGGGTAAAACTACTCTTACCTGCACATTTCAGTTCCTTAGGCTCTCCCTCTTCCCCAGGGTTACTGAGAATTGGATATAGTGAAATTCTTAAAAACCAAAACCAAAACCAAAAAAACCAAAAGTAGCAATAAAAAAAGTAAAACAAAGCAAAGCAAAACAAAAACCTGAAGCACCATAAGCCAATATGCACTTGCTCATAAACCCATGTCTCCTTAGCTGGAACGGCCCCACTTTTCTCTGTCTAAAGGAATGCCCAGGCCTTGATTCTACCCTATCCCATAGCTCTAACAAGTAAAAGTAAGTTTAAAGAATTCCCCCACGGAGGAAATTAAAGTATTTCACACACACGCACACAATTAGTCAACTCGTTTGGGAAATGCTGAATCAAACTCCAGTAACTCGCCCACGAGAATTGTCTCCTCCTCCTATCAACTTAGTGAACCCAGCAGGACTCCCTTTCCCAATCTCCTTAAACACAGTACTGTGTTTCTTTCAAAGACCCTCACGGGAAATCCAGGGGGAAACCTCTGAGTGCACGACCCCTATGCCAAAAAAGTTTCTGAGTTTGCTAAAACCTGACCCCACCCCACCCCGTCCCCTTCCTGTCTTCCTGGCAGGCCGCTTTACCTGAAACGGGGTTCGCAGAAGGGAAGCCAATCCCTCCCCCATTCCCCTACTCCCCAGTAAAGAGACAGGCCTCAGGCCCTGGGACGAAAGAAGCACAAGTGAACAAGGACGCCCTATCCCCTCCTGCCTGGCGGGGACAAAAAGCCTCGTTTTACTATCCCCAACCCCAAGGAGGGGGAGAAGTAACTGGGTGGCCTCCCCCGTCTCTGAGGACTCAGACAGTAAATACGCTGTGAGCCACGACTCCCGCCCCCCTTTCTTACTCCCCCAGACCCAACAGGACTGACCTGCCCCTCGCTTGGGAGGAAGGGGGGCGCCTGGAGAGTGGCAGCAGGGGCCCGTGGTCTCCGGGGATGCAGGGTACCCCCTCTTCTCATCACTCCTTTTCCTCCGCAGTCCTCCTTGGCCCTCGTCGTACCTCCCCGCACCCCCAGCCAAGGCGAGCGTCCAGCCGCGACCCCCGGCTCGCTACATTTCGCTTCTGCGTTACAGCGAGGCCGCCGCTCCGCTTCCACGAGGGGGAGGTGGCCGGGGAGGGCAGGATATACCGCCTCGGGACGGGCGGGTGCACCCGGACGGGGGACTGGGGGGGCCGAGCTCACTCGCCCCCAGTTGCTTCTTACCGGCGGACTTGGGCCGGGCTGGTTAGCTGCCGATGGCAAACGTGATCTGGGGCAGACTGGGTGGCACCCCCCCTCATCAAAAATAGATCCCGGATGGACAGCCGCAGCAGCCAATCGGAGACTGGGCAGGGGCGGGCCCAGCCTCGGCCCGGCCCCTTTCCTTCGCTAGCGCCCCGGGGGCGGGGCGCCCGGGCAACGCAGTGCGCGGAGTG
>NW_007726197.1:399152-424998 GCF_000696425.1 Galeopterus variegatus | reverse complement strand
TGAACCGGCTATCGCCGCGCGAGCGCGTGGGTCCCAGCGCCCCTCCGCCCGCGGCCGCGCTCACTGCGCAGTGCGCCGCTCTCGGGCCCGCTCGGCCGCGCCGGCGCTCCCGGAGCCTTGGAAAGGCGGCTGCGCCTCTGCGCGTCTACTCCCGCGTCTTGAGTGTTTCCTTGGAATCCCTGGCCTTCGAGAAGACCGGCAAGCGTCCCTGGAGAGCCCGCCAGCCATCGCTGAGCCCGCGGACTCAAGCAGCCATGCCTGGGCGCCGACACTGCGCTCAGTACCCGGACAGAGCCGTCCCTACCTAGTTCTTGGACACAGCTCCCCCCTCTCGTGCACTCGTCACCTCGCGCTTCCGCCGGGTTCCGTGTTCCTCCAAGCAAATGGCTCAGCCCTGACGGATCAGGCCTTAATAAAGTCCCAGCCTTGAAAGGGGTGGGGATGAGCGAGAGGGAAAAGAGGTCAGACTCGCAGCTGGGGTCCCACACGCGTCACCTGAGGTATGGGCGGAGGGGAGCCTTGCTTCCGTTGACCCACCGAGCCTGGTGGCGGCGTGGGGAGAGGTGTCTCCATCCCGGGCTAAACGAAATCCAACTTTCCCTGACGCACCTTGTGGGATCAAAGAGGGGTGTTCCCATGCTCGCCTTTTGCCACTTCCTCTCTGGGGTGTCGCCACCTCTCCAACGCAAACTCAGTACCAGTTCTCTCTGGGATGTTTTTGTGCAGGGGGTGTGACCTACCCCATAAAGGAACCCCCACCCCCAGGTTTTCCCCTCTTGTCGGTGGAACCTGTGACCAGTGGTTCCTTCCTGCCTTTTTCCTACCGAAAAGTGGCTCAGGGGGCATTCGAGCATGACTCCAGACCCCTGAATGGGTTTGGAGCAGATATGCCTGGGGACAGGGGAACAAAGTGCAGGCTATGAAGCTTTCAGCAGACATGCACACAAGAGCACACACTGCGACGTGAGCAGTTCGTTCCTTTGGACAAGGATGACAAATATGCGTATGTATACACAACCCCACTGCTTCCCCCACCCCCAATCTAGTACCCCTAGGATTATTCCAGCTCAGCTGCCAGCGTATTTGCGTTAATGGCCTGCAGTCTCATGGGACCTCGTAGAGCAAACGTCAGCGTGTCAGAACCCCAATTTTGGCTTCAAATACTGGGTCTCTTTGCCTAGTGACTGCATTAGCTTCTAGACTGGGAAACATTGGACCCCGTCTCCAGAAGAATGAGGCTTGTGATCACAGGGGGTGTGAGGTTCAGTGGGGAATTAAGGCTGTTGTATTTGGGGACACTTCAGTGGGGCTGAAGACAACCTTACCCCCACCACATTTAATCTTGCCGCAGCTCAGCTACCTATGTATAAAATCTTGATCTCTCTTCTGTTCCCTTCCCACCTTCCATTATTTTACCCATCTTAAAAAAGTTCCCTTCTCCTGTGGGTATTTTTATTATTAATTGAAGTATACCAGACATATGGGAAAGTGCACAAAACCTAAATGTACAGGTCAATAAGTTATGACAGTGAATACTCCTGTATAACCACCACTCAGTACAAGAATTAGATCATTATGGGCACCCCAGAAGCCCTCCTTCTGTCCCTTCCTGGTCACAAACCTAAATGTACAGGTCAATAAGTTATGACAGTGAATACTCCTGTATAACCACCACTCAGTTCAAGAATTAGATCATTATGGGCACCCCAGAAGCCCTCCTTCTGTCCCTTCCTGGTCACAACCCCACCCTCCTTTCCAAAGGTAAACTCTATCTAACACTACTAAACTAATAGATTAGTTTCGCCTACTTTTGAACTTCATATAAATGGAACCATTTAGTGGGTATTATTTTGTATCTGGCTTCTCTCACTCAATATTGTGCTTGTGAAACTCATCCATAACATTGTGGTAGCAGTGGCTCATTCATTTTCATTGCTGTACATTATGCTGTTAAATGAATATACCACAATTTATCTATAATTTTGTTGGTGGACATTTGGGTTGTTTCCAGTTTGGGCTATTATGAATAAGGCTAATAGAACATTTTTGTTCATGTCCTTTGGTATACTTATGTTCATATTTCTATTGGATATATACGTAGGAGCAGAATTACTGGGTCTAGGTCCTATGTTTAGCTTTAGTAAATGCAACTAAACAATTTTCAATGTGCTCATACTAATTTACACTCCTGCCGGAGTTCCGGTTGCTCCATATCCTCATCAACACTTGGTATTGTCATTCTAAAAAGATTAAAAATTTTAGCCATTCTGTTGGGTGTGTAGTGGTATCGTGGTTTAAATTTGCATTGCTCTGATAACCAGTGAGGTTTAATCCATTTTCATACATTAATTTGCTATTTGGATATCTGTTCAAGTATTGTGTTCATTTTCTATTAGGCCTTCTTGTAGAGGGTTAACATCTGGTGATATGTTCTGCTAAGAGGACGGCCATGACCTCTGGGCACAGCCAGAAGAGACACATGGTGCCAGTACCCATGCGGGACGTGCTTCACACAGTATTTCTCAAGGTGATAACACCAGTTGTTAGAAACTGCTGCATCCTTGAACTCAAGGGAGTATGCAATATATCTATTCAAATAAGATTTCAGGAGTTCTGCCCTGGGGGCTCCCCCTCCTTTATCCCTGCTCATTTACTTTTCCCACAGTTTTCATAATAAATATCCATTGGACTTTGACTCTGGGCCTTCACTAGCTTAGTGAACGGTTGCTCTTAGTCCCTCAGTTACAAATGCCATTGTCTCCGAGTAGTTCATTACCATCTCCACTTCAACCTTGTCACACCGTCTTATCTTATAGCTTTGTAGGAGTTCTTTACATGTTTCAGATATGCGTCCTTTGTTGTTTATGGGTATTGCAGATTATTTCTATGAGCATGTAAGTACAGAAGACCTTGGTTGTGGGGTCTTTTGAAGCAATCAGGACTGCTGGGACAAGACTATAATAACTATATCTATTTTGATCACTAGTGTATCCGTGGCTCTTGGCACATGGTAGGTACTCAATAAATATATTGAGTGGATGATGGATGAGACTCATCTAGGTGATATGCCCTATGATGTACTGATTCCTGGAGTCAAACACCAAGAGGGCCTGGGGGGAGCAGATTTCCTCCCAGACCAGCCAGCTGTGACCTTGGGAAGGGGAAGGCACTCCAGCCCTTCTCTACTGAAAGAGCAGAAATAGCTACAGTCTGTGAAGTGAGAAGCACAGATGTAGGGAGCAGAGGTCACAGATGAAAATACAGGAACTAGCAGCAGGTAGCAAACCAGCCAAATACTTCAGAAGGAGAGACTCAGTTGGGAGTGCTGAGAAGATAGAGAGGGTCTCTGAGCATCATCGTGGACCTTTGTATGACAAGAACCTCCAAAGGTCACGTGGGCCCTCCTCCTGCTTCAAGACATGCCTACTCAGAGAGAGCTCTTCTACACTTAGAAACATGTTTTCCTCTCTGAAGGAAGTCCCCTGGGGCTTTAGTTGCAGGGTCTTGTTGCTATCCCCCACTGGGAAACTCTTTTTTTCAGATCTGGCTTTAACTTTATCATGGCCTGCAATGTCCGTCCTGAAGATGGAAGACTATTATGTCACCGCCAGCTCCTTCTTCTCCACGAAGTCTTTTCACAGGCCCGTTGTATTCTCAGCAGTTAGTCTTGCTGTTTTCTCTCCAGCATCCTCTCCTTCTCTTCCTTCACCTATAATGGAGACCAGATCTGGTCAGGAGTAGTCTCTGACTGATTCCCACTACTGTGAGAGAGGGAAAGATTTCCCTCTTGCAACACCCTAACAAATTCACAGTGTTCCTTCCCCAGCTCCTCTGGAAGACAATGTGGTATTTACCCAGAGGCCAGTTGTAGCTCCAGAAATTTCTATATAGGATGAGCTCGGGGCAGCAGTGAAGTTGGAGAGAGGCTGAATGATGTGTCATGAAACGGCATTTGTATAGCAAGCATAGTGTTTTTATTTAGAATATAAGTTTGGGGGTGGGGGTGTTGGGAAAAGGAGAATTGGGGATCACTGCCAGGGGCCTGTGGAGGAGCCTGTGAGGGAAGAGCCTCTATGGGGCAGCCTTCTTCTTGTTTGGCACTTGTCCTAATACGTGATTCATTTAGCCTCTGTCCTGAGGTCCTCTGAGCCGCATGGCCTTCCTTTAGGGACAGTTGCTGCCTACCAGTGGCTTCTCTGTGGACTACCTGGATACTCATCCGGAAACATCATAACATTCTAGAGCTCTGCAGATCCTGGGCCCCCTAATCAGCATTGCACAGTCACAAGACTAGCCTCACATGCTGGAAATTTTTCTGTCTTTTGTTCTGCTGGGGTGGGGGGTCCCCCTCCCATTTTTCCCCTTGCTGTAATCCCTCCCCTGCTATCTGCCTCCCAGAGGTCAACTTCTTTCCTGCTGCCTAGAGCTGAGGTGATATCCCCTTCCGGCTTCATTCAGTTCTAGGAGGATGTAGTGATGGGGGGTGGGATGGTGAAGTGTGGCCATCTGTGCTCAGAGCTGTCACCATCCCCTCTGCTTCTCTGTGACTGAGCTCCCTTTCCCAAAGCCCCCTGGATACCTATCGTAGTGATGGGGGGTGGGATGGTGAAGTGTGGCCATCTGTGCTCAGAGCTGTCACCATCCCCTTTGCTTCTCTGTGACTGAGCTCCCTTTCCCAAAGCCCCCTGGATACCTATCAGGGGTTCCTGTAGGCAGAATGGTTCCAGGTATTTTAAAGCCACAGTTCTGAAATTACTGAGTATATCTGGGAAGCCTTAGCAGCAAGCAATATAGTGTGGTGAACTATCCCTGGGAATATAGAAGTAATCTTTGTGAGGCAATGCTACAGAGCTGAATGTGCCACAGCTTTGTAATCACATGGGTTTGAATCCATGCTCAGCCACACGTTAGGTGTGTGACCTTGGGCAAGCTCCTTTATGTCTCTGAGCCACATCTATAAGATGGAGAAATGACTCCATTTCTCAGAGATGCTGGGAGGATTAGTGATAATATAAGATTTGGAACATACCCTGCACACAGTAGGACTGTTATGATTTACCAAAGAGGAAGAGACACAACCTGGGATTAAGAATCTGGAAGGGACAGCTCAGGCTCTCTCTGGGTTTCATGTTGAATTCTAGACTTCACAGAGCGTGGGGCATGCCTAACTGGAAGGGATTAAAAATGGACAGTCTTGGCACATGGTTGCAGGTGGGGGAGCTAATCAGTGCAGCATCCCTGCAGTGCATCACAAACCAAAGATGAGTAAGCTTTATTTTGTGAGAGCCAGGATACAAGAAGCCTGTAACTTGCAAACCAGATTTTCTAGTTTCAAACTGCGCTTTGTGTTTACTGCCCTCTGACTATCCTCTAGCACAGGGTTTCCTAAACCACCCTGGTCATAGGAATCACCTGTGGGCACTTCTCCTGGAAATTCTGTTTCCAGTGATCTGATGCTGGGCCAGGAAATCCACCCTTTTAATTAGTGCTTCCATGATCTGACCAGTTTGGGGAATAGTGCCCCATCCTGATGGTTCTCAATCCTGGCTGCATATTGAAAACTCCCGGGGAGCTTTAACAAAAATATGCCTCTGTCACAGCAGAAACACTAAACTTTGGGAAAGCCTAGGAAGTCTTCAAAGACACGGAGGTGCTCAATGGAATCTGACTGTGTGGATGATTTAATCCTAATAATTACCCTATGAAGTAGGCTGTTGCAATATAACAGGTAGAAAATGTAGTCAATGGATTGGAAAAGGTAGGTAGATTAAAAAGTTATTTAGATTAGTCATTAGGGAAATGTAAATCAAAAACTACAATGAGATGCAACTTCACATCCATTAGGTTGCCCATTAAAAAAGGAAAAGCAAAAAACAAGTGTTGGTGAGTGTGGAGAAATTGTAACCCTTGTAGGTACACTTGCTGGTGGGAATCTAAAATGGTGCAGATTCTCTAGGAAACAGTTTGGTGCTTTCTAAAAAATTAAAACATAGAATTACCATATCAATAAGCAATTGCACTCCTATGTATGAGCCTAAAAGAATTGAAAATGGGAGAAAATCATTCTAGTTAGAGGGAACAGAGAGAAATGGCAGGCAGGCAAGGGAGAATGTGGCATTTTCAGGGAACAGCAGGTTATTCAATATGTGGTCGGATGCATGTAGAGAAGTTAAGATGAAAGATGAAATAATAGGCTCTGATGTTATATCACACAGCTTAAGACTTCTTTTACATGAACTTATTGTTTGATGTGTTGGTTTTATTTTCCCAGCTAGATTACAAGGTCCTTGAGCAGAGACTTTATATTTTTTAATTTATATTGATTTTTTAATGCTTTATATTTTATTCTTTTTTGATGGCTGGCCAGTGCAGGGATCTGAATGCTTGACCTGGGTTTTATCAGCACCAGGCTCTAACCAAGTAAGCTAACTGGCCAGCTGTGCTTTATATTTTAAGATTTCTGTGATGTTTGCTGACAAGGTCTAATGTAAATTTATAAATTTGAGTCTTTTCTCTGTCAGACCCTTAGTTATTGAGGTTCGTTCATTCTTATGGCATCAATTTATGGTGCTATTTTGACGACTCCCAGATATCTTTGTCTTAGACTTCTCTTCTGAGCTCCAGACATATCCAAAATGCAGCTTGTCATCTCCTAGATGTCTGCTCCTTCTTCAGTCTTCTCCATCCCAGAAAATGGAGTCCCCTCCCATTTGCTTGTCAACCACCTGGGAGTCAATCTTGACTTGTTCCTCTATTTCCCCACCTATCCCCCAACGATCAATCACAATGTGCCATTTGCCTCCTAAATAACTTTTTGTTTTTTTGGATGGAAATAAAATTCACGTAACGTAGAATTAACCATTTTAATGTGTACAATTCATTAGCATTTAGTATATTCATAATGTACAAGACATTTCCATCACCCCCAAAGGGAATTCTGTACCCATTAAGTCACCCCCCACTCCCCCGTTCCTCTAGCCCCCAGCAACCACTAGTGAGCTTTCTGTCCCTATGGATTTCCCTATTTTGGGTATTTCATATGAAGGGAACCATGCAACGTGTGACCTTTTGTCACATCTCTCACTTATCTTCTGTCCCTATGGATTTCCCTATTTTGGGTATTTCATATGAAGGGAACCATGCAACGTGTGGCCTTTTGTCACATCTCTCACTTATCATAATGTTTTCAAGGTTGTAGCATGTGTCAGTACTTCATTCCTTTTTGTGGTGGAATAACATGCCATTGTATGGATACAACACATTTTGTTTATCCATCCATTCATTAATAGACATTTGGGTTGTTTTCACCTTTTGGCTACTGTGAATAGTGCTGTTGTGAACATTCATGTACAAACTTTTGTTTGAAAATGTTTTATTTTCATTTCTTTGGACCGTATACTTAGGAGTGGAATTGCTGGATGATATAGCAATGCTACATTTGACTTTTTGAGAAAACACCAAACTTTTCCACAGCGGCTGCACCATTTACATTCCCACCAGAAAAGTATGAGGGTTCCAATTTCTCCATATCCTCATCAACATTGTTATTTTCCATTTTTTTTTTTTCCTTTTTGCCTTTTTTTGTGACCGGCAACGATCACAACCCTCAGTGTTGCGCCTGTACTGGACCAGGACCGGCAATGGGATCGCAACCCTCGGCGTTGCGCCTGCACCTCGCTCAGCCAGTGAGCGGGAACCGGTCTGTATGTGGGATCCGAACCCTCGGCGGGAGCGCCACCGCGTTCCCAAGCGGTGCACTGTAGCAGTGCACCACCTGGCCGGCCCTCCATTTTTTGGATTATGGCCAACCTAGCGGATATAAAGTATTATCCCATTGTCGTTTTAATTTGCATTTCCCTATTGACTAATCTAAATAACTTTTTAATTTACCTGCCTTACTTTAATCCACTGACTCCATTTACCACCTGTTAAATTGCAACTGCCTACTTTATTGGGTAATTATTACAATTAAATGACTATATATCTATATATATGAGAGTACTTTTTATTTTTTCCTGAAAAGATGACTGGTAAGGGGATATTAACCCTTGACTTGGTGTTGTCAGCACCACGCTCTCCCAAGTGAGCTAACCGGCCATCCCCATATAGGGATCCGAACCCAAGGCCTTGGTATTATCAGCACCACACTCTCCCAGGTGAGCCACGGGCTGGCCCTTATAAGAGAGTACTTTTAAAAGTTCATGGAAAAATTGAATTAAAAGGTAATATGAATCTTCAAAAAGTTTGTGGGAAGATTTGTATTATCTTTTAATTCATATTTTCCACCAACTTTTTGAAGTACACGTGTGTGTGTGTGTGTGTGTGTGTGTGTGTATACACATACATCTCACTTAGAACAGCATATGGTAAATACTGTGTGTTAGAATGAGGGAATAAAAGGAAGGACAGAAGGAAGAGCCTCAACTATATTTGCTTTTCCCACTGTCCTTAGTCAGTCCAAAACCCCTCTCTCGACTTACAAGGCCAAAATTGGACTCCTTTCAGTTTGCTGAAAGTATCGGGTTCGCTTTGCATATAGTCTTCGCACTCTATTCACTCTGTCTGACACAATTTCCCTCCCAACTCTTTGCCTTGTGAACTCTTATTCAACCTTGAAGTCTCAGCTTGAATCATGACCTCCTCACAACAGGGGCCTTCGATTTCCCAGACAGTCACCATGGGATATATAAAAGCCCTTATCTCTTAGATCTGGATAAGAGAACCCCCTGCCCTGGACTTCATGTTTTAAAAGGCACCATATGAGGGTATTTCAAAAAGTTAGTGGAAAAATAGAATTGAAAGATAATGCAAATCTTTCCATGAACTTTTTGAGGTACCCTCATATTTTATAACCACAAAAGAACTAAATCTATTACAAACAGGGATGTCTCTGTCACTTGGGACTCAGCACTCAGTGCTGGCACAGAACAACCTGAATACACCTTCCTGAGACTAACACAGTTCAGGCTGCAGGGAAATACTGCCCTACATATCATGTGCTATGTCTTATTTATTTATTTAAATTAATAAATAAAAATGGTATATATTTATTGTGTATAGCATGATGCTTTGAAATATGCATACATTAAAAATATGAATTTTTGTGTCATTCCTGCATAGGGGCCATGCTAATCATCTCTGAATCATTGCAATTTTAGTATATGTGCTGCCGAAGCATACTCTCTATCTTCAGAAAAAAAAAAAGGTAACGGTGTCTGAATGCCCTGAAGGTTTGTGGGTTGTGTCACTGTGAACTTTGAAGACAGCCATGGCTTTGGAGTACAGGGAGGAATTGAGCTGTTCTCTCAGATAGCATGACTGCAACGGATTCTTGCATGGCATATTATTTACCAGTAGTGCTGAGCATGCATTTTCTTGCTTCTCTTTGAGTTCCAGTTTCTGGTTCTGGAGGTACCAATGAAATAGTGTAGAATTTGCAACATTGCATGTGACGGTTGAGGAACATTTTGTAGTATTAAAAAATTTATGGGCTGAGCCTGTGGTGCACTCAGGAAAGTGCGGGGCCGGGAGCGCAGCAGTGCTCCCGCCACGCGTTCGGATCCTATATAAGGATGGCCGGTGCGCTCACTGGCTGAGCGCAGTGTGGCCGGTCTCAAAAAGGACAAAAAAAAAAAAAAATTATATTATTCTTAAATTTTTATATTTGTAAGTCTAGATGTAACACACATGAAATGATACCAGTTCTTTTTATTGACAATTAGATGGACATTGAACACTAGAATTGCAAATAGTTTTTTTTTTTTTTTTTTTTTTTTGTGACCGGTAAGGGGATCGTAACCCTTGGCTTGGTGTCGCCCGCACAGCGCTCAGCCGGTGAGCACACTGGCCATCCCTATATAGGATCCGAACCCGCGGTGGGAGCGTCGCTGTGCTCCCAGCACCACACTCTCCCGAGTGAGCCACGGGGTTGGCCCACAAATAGTTTTATTTGTATAAAATATTTAATTAGATTTAAATTTTCAAAAAAATTTAAAGAAATGTTCAGCTCTTGATCAGGAATTTTGTCTCCTATTATCTCCCCTGGAAGAAAAGAATACTGAGTCTTGGATGGCCATGTTTTTAGCAACCCAAGTTTAAAATCAAGAGATTTCAGCCAAACTTTACGCTGTCTTCTCCTGGCTGACCTCTCCCTATTCACACCTCTCCCTCTGGATTCCAGCCATACTTTATTCCTTCCATTCCCATTCCCTTTGTTGATGAATATTCTGTCTTTCTTGAATAAGAAATTGAGCTAAGTCCTTGAAGGGGGTATAGGGTATACCTGTGATTATTTGCTGGAGCTCTTTCAAGATAGATTTGGAGAGCAGTAGATGGATGTGGGTTGGGGTGGAACAAAGTCCCAGATTAGTTGCCCCATCCTGTCCAGAGTCTTGGGGTTCGTGCTGTCCTGCCCAGGCCAGAACTTTGAGCTGTTCTCTCCAAAAGCTGTCAGGGGCCACTGGGCTGAAATGTCTGTATTCTCAGAGCCAAAATTTGGAGCAGTTCCCTCTCGAGGGCCTTCTTTCCCACTCTGGGGGGCTAGAAGACTAGCCTTTCTAAAGCTGAAAAGGGTGGTAAGACTGGATGGGGACAGGGTCCCCTGCTCATTTTTCTTTCAGTTACTCCACCAATCATTAGAGACCTGGTTGTCCCCAAACTCAGAGAAGAAAGGAAAAGAGCTGAACCCAGAAGCTGGCGGTAGGAGTGGTAAAAAATGCTGGCAGACAGCAGGAGAGGTGTGAATAGGGAGAGGTCAGCCAGGGGAACACAAAGAGCAAGAGGTAGGAACTAAATCCAACAGTAGAATAGCTTTTGTCCTTGACATCTCTCTGGATCAGAATGAATGAGCTAGACACCAGTCCTTGAGGTAGGCAGCACGGTGCAACTGAGCAAGCACTGGACTTGGGGATTTTTGACCTGCATTTTAGTGATGGGATGGCCCCTTAAGAACTGTTTCATCTTGAGCAAATTATTTCTGTGAGTCTGTTTCCTGTTCAGTACTATTAGCACAGGCTTTGGAATCAGATAGACTCTGCCTCTGTATTAGTTCATTTTTATGTTGCTGTAATAGAATACCTGAAACTGGGTGATATGGATTAAATTGTGTCCCCCAAATTTTGTGTATTAGAAGCTTGATCCCCACCAACTGTTGAGGGTGGGAAATCCTATTATGGCAATTAAAAGGTGGTGATTAAGAGGTGATTAAGCTGATGGTTTAATGGTGGTCATGGGCGTGGTTCTGAGAGCTTTAAAAGGAGAGTGCATGATGCGCACGCTCTCTCTCTCTGCTCCACCATTTTCTGCCCTGTGAGACCCCTGCATTGCTGTAAAGCCACCACCAAAGAAGACCCTTGCCAGGTGTGTTCCCTGGACTTTGGACTTCCTAGCTTCCAAAACTGTAAGCAATAAATACCGTTTCTTTGTAAATAACCCAGTTCCAGGTATTTTGTGATAAGCAACAAAAGTGCACTAATATAGAAAATTGGCACCAGAGAAGTGGGGTGTTGCTTATAACAAATACTTGAAAATGGGGAAGCAGCTTTGGAACTGGGTGTTGAGGAGAGGCTGGAAGAATTTGGAGGAACAGGTTAGAAAAAGCCTAGCTGCTGGTGGGAGTTTAAAAGACAAGAAAACCAGGGAAAGTTTGGAACTTCTTAGAGACTGGTTAAATGGTGGTGAGCAGAATGCTGATATGAACACAGACAGTAAAGGCCATTCTGAAAAGATCTCAGATGTAAATGAAAAGGGACTTATTGGAAACTGGGGCAAAGAGCACCCTTGATATGAACTGGAAAGAAACTTGTTTGCATTCTGTTCATGCCCCAAAGTTTATGGAATGTGGAACTTCAAGGTGTTGAACTAGAAGAAGGAAAAATTTCTAAGCAGCAAAGCATTCAGGAAGCTGCATGTCTACTTGTAACAGCCTACATTGAGTTAATGGCAGAAAAGGCATGATGTAAAGGCAGAATGTATAAATAAAAGGGAAGCAGAGTGAGAATATTTGGAAAATATGCAGCCTGGTCATGTGGTAGAGAAGCAGAGAACATTTTCAAGAGAACAATTCAATGGTGCTAAGATGATTAGTACAAAAGAAAGGGATTATCAAGAGAAGGGGGCAAAAGCCCTGAAGGCACTGCAGAAGCCTCTGGGGCCAAGCCTTGCATTACAGGCCCAGAGGCCTAGGGAGACAGAATGGTCTTCAGGAACAGACCCGAGGCACCCTCCATGGGCTTGCTTCCCAGGACCACCTCCAGATGCTGCTCAGTGCACCAGCTCCCCCCTGCTTTGGCTGCTCCAGCCATGGCCAAATTGGCCTCAGGTGTGGCTAGACCTGTAGCTTTGGAAAATACAAGCCAGAAGCCTTGGCAATGTCACATGGCGTTAAGTTTGGAGGCTCACAGAACACCAGAGTTGTGGAGGCTTGGGAGCCTCCACCCCAATTTCAAAGGATGTATGGAAAAGCCTGGGGGCCCAGGAAGAGATCTGTCCCAGGGGCAGAGTCACTGCATAAGGTCTCTGCTAGAGCGATGCCAAGAGGAAATGTAGGGTCAGAGTTGCAGCAAAAAAACCTAACCAAGGCTACGCTTAGTGGAGCCATGGAGACCCCACACCTGTAGAGCTACCAGCATGCAATCTAGCCTGGGAGAGCTAAAACATTGCCGTAGACCAGAAAAGTCATAGCAGTTGAGTCTCCTGAGGACTTGGGGACCTAACCCCCACACCAGCGCGCATAGGAAATCAAACACGGAGTCAAGGTACATGGTTCACCAGCTGTAAGATTTAATGCCTGTCTTGCTGGGTTTTGGACTTGTTTAGGACCTGTTACCACTTTCTTTTGGCCTATTCCTCCCTTTTTGAATGGGAGAGAGGGGGTAGGGGGATGGGGAAGGGAAGGCAGGGGGAGAGAGAGAGAAAGAGAGAAAGAAGGGCTAGGGTCCTTTTAAACAACTAGCTCTCACAGGAACTTATGAGAGAGCACTCACTCACTACACCACCCCCACCCCAGCCCAGGGAGGGTATTAATCTGTTTATGAGGGATCACCCCCTATGACCCAAACACCTCCCAACACTGCCTCATTTGGGATCAGACTTCAACATGAGCTTTGGGGAAACAACATACCCAAACTCTATATTCTGCCCTTGGCCCCCCAAAACTCATGTTCCTCTCACAAAATACAATCATTCCATCCCAATAGTCCCAAAAGTCTTAGCTTGTTCCAGTACCAACTTGAAAGTCCAAAGTCTCATCTGAGACAAAAAGCAAAACTCCTTCCAGCTATGAACCTGTAAAAATCAAAAACAAATTTATCTGCGTCCAAGGTACAATGGTGGAATAGACATTGGGTGCACATTCCAATTCCAAAAGGGAGGAATAGGCCCCAAACAAGTCCAAAACCCAGCCGGGCAGACATTACATCTTAAAGCTCCAAAATAATCTCCTTTGACTCCAAGTCCTGCATCTTGGGCACAGGGGGGGGTTAGCCCCCCACCAAGCCTCGGGCAGCCCTGCCCCTATGGCTCTTCTTGGCACAGCTCATGGGCTACAATGGTGCCTGCCGCTTTTCCAGGCTGGCATCGCCCATTACCAGCAGCCCTACCATTCTGGGGTCCTGGTGGTGGAACCACTCCCTTGGCTCTACTAGACATTGCCCTGGTCCGCACTGCTCTGGTAGATGCCCTCTGCAGTGGCTCTGTTCCTGCAGCAGGTCTCTGCCTGGGCCCCGGGGCTTTTCCATACATCCCCTGAAATCTGGGTGGAGGTTTCCCTACCTCTGCTGCTCTCACATTCTGCCGGCCTACAGACTTAACACATGTGGATGCTGCCAAGGTTTCCAGCTTGTGCTCTCTCGAGCTGCGGCACAGACCACACTTGGGGCCACCTGAGGCACAGCTGCTCCAGCCTGAGCAGCCAGGATGCAGGGAGCAGCATCCCGATGTGGCAGAGGGCAGCAGTGCCCTTGTTACCAAACTCAGGTGTGGCTGTCCGCCCCCTTGAGAAGGAAAGAAAAAAACTCAGAAGTCAGATGGTTGGTGTTAGAAAAGCAGGTGTATTCAGCTAAAGGAGGCTGTTCCATCTCATAGATTTACATTTACTGAAGGTTTTTAAAGGAGTGGTTGAGGGAATGGAATGTGGGAGGTGAAAAGCAGGAGAGCAGGAGATGTGAGTTATGAGGGGTCTGTGTCTATGGGTCAGGTACAAGGTCTTGCCAAGGCCTCATCAGATTTCAGTTTTCATCTTCACTGTTATCTCAGGACCCTGCAAGGTTTTGATTTGCTCTGGTGTACTTGGCTGGTGTGCAAGGTCACCTTCCAGTCATTTGGCCTTGATCATTTCTCAAATCTCTACAAGTCTCAAAGAAAGAACTGTTAGCTTTGCAAGGTGCTAATTAGCTTCTCAGCTTGTTTTCCTACTTAGTGAGCAAGATAAGAAAGTCAGGGGATGGGAAGAAAGAGTGGAGGGGAAACACTGTCCTTTTAAAAATCCTGCCCCCTTCCACAGCCCAGGCAGTTTTAGGTCCCAACATGGCTTTAGTCCTGCTCACTCCAACACCCTGGGTCTGTCCCCTGGACGTACTTGGTCCTCCTAAGGCTCTGGGTCTGTGAGGGGCACTCTTGGGGCCTTTCTCCCCTTGTCTTGGCTATTAGCACCTGCTGGCGGCATAGCAACCAGTCCCACTGCTGCCCCTTTGGATTCTTCTCCTGAAAATGTTCTATCATTCTCCACCATGTGGCCAGGCTACAAAATTTCCAAATCTTTCTGCTCTGCTTTCCTTTTAATTATAAATTCTGGCTTTACGTCATGCTTTTGCTGTCATGACCAGGCGTAGGCTGTTGCAAGTAGCCATGCAGCTTCCTGAATGCTTTGATGCTTAGAAATTTCTTCTGCAAAATATTCTGGTTCACAACTCTTAAGTCTCACCTTCCACAAAGTCCTAGGGCATGGACACAGTGCTGCCAAGTTCCTCGCTGTGGTGTAGAAAGTGTGATCTTTTGTCCAATTCCCAATAAATTCCTCGTTTCTATCTGAGACCCCATCAGCATGGTGTTTACTGTCCATGTTTATCAGCATTCTGGTCACAATCATTTAACCAATCTCTAAGAAGATCCAAACTTTCCCTCATCTTTTTTTTCTTCTACGGAGTCCTCCATGCTCTTCCAACCTTTGCCCATTACAGTTCTAAAGCTGCTTCCACATTTTCAGGTATCTGTACAGCAACATCCCACTCCTTGGTACCAACTTTCTGTATTAATCCATTTTTGTGTTGCTATAATATCTCAAACTGGGTAACTTATAAAGAAAAGAGGTTTATTTGGCTCACAATTCTGGGACAGCCGCATCTGGTGTGGGCCTCAGGCTGCTTCTACTCATGGCAGAAAACGGCAGGGCAGGAAGAGAGAGAGAAAGAGAGCATGTGTGCGCCAGGGTTCTTTTAAACAACCCCCTCTTGGCAGAACTAATAGAGAACTCACTACTCTCCACCCTGGGTATTAATATGTTCATAAGGAATCTACCCCCTATGGCCCAAACATCTCTCAACACTGTCACATTGGGGATCAGATTGACATGAGCTTTGGGGAGACAATATACCCAAACTCTATCAAGCCCCTAACCCCTGCATGAACTTGGACAAGTTATTTAACCTCAGAGTCTCAGTGGTCTCATCTGTAAAATGGGCAATCACACCTTTGAATTGTTGAGGATTAAATAAGACAACCAATAGGAATTAATTCCATTGGTAACTTAGGATCATGGAATAAGAGTGAGTTTGGGGCCACGTGATCTGGGTTTGAGCCAAGTGCCCCCTACCTAGATGTGTAACCTTGCTGAGAACCAATTCTTCCACTGTAAGAAGGGGTAACAATACCTTCCTCACAGAGTTCTTGGGGGCCTCTGCTGAGATAGGGTGTATGAAAGCACTTTGTACAGCTCTGTACAAATGGGAGGGATCATTTTTGTTTTTCAGCTTGCCCTCTAACAAAGGCTGAATAAGTACAGAATTGGCCAGAAAAGGGAGGGTGAGGGAAGGAATGTGAATCTTAGCGGGAGTAGCAAACAGCCTGAATAACCCCCACACTGTGTTTCTAACACTTTCCATTGAGCCTGAGCTCCATGGAACCGCTCACATCCCCAGGAGGGAGATGAGGACTTGGGGGCGTGAGGACAAGGGAGGTTGTGAGGAGAGGCAAAAGGAGACCACTGCTGTCAAACCCCAGGAAGGTAGGGAAGGTCCTTGCCTGGTGAGGGGAAAAAAGAAGGAGTCTCTCCAGCCCCAGCTCCCTCTGTGTCTCCCTCTGTGACCCTGACTCCCTTGTGATCCACAAAGCACAGCTCCTAGCCCTGAGCCAAGAAATGCTGCCTTCCAGCGCCCTCCACCTGGCAGCTACTGAGCAGATTTAAATATGCTGGGGGCTGGAGTCCAGAGAAAAAAGACAGGAGCTTTGCTGTCCTCTAATGGAGGGCAGCCTGCCCCTCCCCATATCCCACCAGCCAGAGCAGAGCCTCTCAGGCCAGTCTCCCCCCAACCCCCTGCCCTCCCCTTCCCCTTAATCAGTCTAAACCTGGACATGACACCAGGGTAGGGCCCTGCTGGTCCTGGGCTGCAATGAGATGCTGGGTCATGAATGCCCTTTCCTCGGGAGCTCAGCCCACAGGATCTGCCAGGGAAATGTTTCCACAGATTAGTGCCTCCTGGGGTGGGACAGCAGCAGCAGGTGGCAGGGACAGAGCAGGGGAGGGAGCAAAGCCCAGGGAGCCCTTGAGAGGAGCCCAAGGACAGAGGCTTTCTTCTCCAGTCTCCAGCCTCCAGAACCAGGAGGTCTGGGGTTCCTCCAAAGTCCCTGCCTCAGTTTCACCCCTCAGTTACCAGCTGGTACTGCAAAGATAACTTTATTTGACCAATTATGGTGGCAATTATGGTAGCATCAGTTTGACCTTCTCTAGATGTAGAATAAACTGGAGAGTAGGGGAGGGATGCAGGGGCAGTAGAGGAGAGATGAGTCCAGGAAGAGAGGGGGAAAAAATTCTAGCAAGAAGAAATATATAAGCACCGGAGAAGGCATCCTCGCAAGAGTGCCCTAAATTAAACACTCTGATCAGGTAAAACATGGTTGAGTTTTTTTTTTTGTTTTTTGGGTTTTTTTTGGCAGCTGGCTGGTATGGGGATCTGAACCCTTGACCTTGGTGTTATCAGCACTGTGCTCTAACCAAGTGAGCAACCAGCCAGCCCGATTGATATTTTTCAAACCTGCATTTGTTAAGTCAGACCTGGAGAGTTGGAACAGTTAAATATCCAGCATAAGACAGACAAGGGACAAGAAGATAGTAAATAGGTAAGTTGAGGGAGGAGAGGTGTCGGGAGGAAGGGAGAAGCCAGATTTCTGCTGACCTCTCTTACCCCTTGGCCTTGTGATTGGGTGAGTTTAGGAGTGAGCGAGGCAGGTGGGCAATGTGATCTTGATCAAGTTTCACCAGCATTGGCTTTCCCCCTTGGGTTAGTCCTGGCCCAGGACTGGGCACCCCTAACCCAGATGGCTCCTCGACCTCACAGTTCATGCAGGTCAGAGACTGGCCTCTGGTATGTGTCAGCATTCTGGATCAACTCAAAGATGAATTTCACCTGGGTCTCATAGGCTTGGACTGAGATCTTCTCATTGATTCCGTGTACGCTGAGGAAAGAGAGATGCGTGTCGGGGAGGAGGGGAAGGCCAAGTGCTGTAGCGCAAGTTTTATTATGGAGCCCTCCCCCTACCCCACGCCCCATCCCCTGAAACCGCTGGCCTTTAACCCATCAGGGGTAGGAAGTGGACAAGTGGGGAGAGGCCATTTGTGAGGCTTCACAGGCCGTGTTGCTCATCTCTCAGGGATCTATGCTCGTGGCAAGGAACAGTGTGGTAAATAATGAATAAACTCCTGGGGAGTTCAAAATCGTCTCCTGCTCTAAAGTCCTTTCAATAATTTCTCCTCTGGGAGAACTATGTTTCTAATTCTCTCTCTCTTAGGACACAGCCCCTAGCTAGACTTATCTCTAAACCAGTTCCCTACCCCTCAACTTAAGGAGGGGGCGGGGGGTGGCATCTGTCCAAGGTACCTATCCTGTGCTCTGCTTCACCTAGAAACTTTCCTATCGGGGCCGGCCTGTGGCTCACTCGGTATAGTGCGGTGCTGATAACACCAAGGCCACGGGTTCAGATCCCATATACGGATGGCCGGTTCGCTCACTGGCTGAGCATGGTGCTGACAACACCAAGTCAAAGGTTAAGATCCCCTTACCGGTCATCTTTTCAAAAAAAAAAGGAAACTTGCCTATCAGACCTCATCCCCACCCACCTGCCTCCCCACAACAAAACAGAACGAACCAAACAGCAACCCAGTTACACATGCAACCTCAGGTAGCTACCCACCCCTCTTTTTATTTATTTATTTTTTTTCTCCCACCCCTCTTTTTAAAAAACCAAAACCAAAACCAAAACATGAAGCTGTTCTCGAGCTTGTATTCAAATATTTTCATTCTGTTTACAGCTAACTTGTGGTGGGGGGATCAGGTCTGGATGTGATAAGCAGCAGAGAGGTAGGTGGAAACTATCCTCCCACACTCTGGGATTAAAACTTTGCTGAAGAACCCACAAAATAGTAATTCACACACAGCAGTTAAAATTGGTGGTCCTGTCTTGGATTTCCATAGTGTTTTCTTCTGAGAAGTCAAAGCACATGCCCACCTTTGACCTCAGGTGTGTTTGCATTTCAGAGAATGCTGACGCGTCTCCCCATTTTGTAGGTGGAGAAAATGAAGTCCAGAGGGAAAGCACTGTCCCGAAGGGAGGAAGAGCTGGGATTAGCACCCATCCTCTCACCAATCACCTGATCATCTCCATCCTTATAAAAAGGGGGCTGAGCCCCACAAATTTGGGAAAATGGTAAGACTCTGGCAATGACAGTTGGCCAGTTAGGTTCTACAATGTCTCCATGTTAGTTTATCAAACCCCAGCTTTCCCCCATTCTGTGGACTGTCAGGAGCATAGTGTGGGAAAGGGACAGGTCACATGTATCTCTCCTCTTCCCGCTGCTGCTGAAATCTGTTCAGCTTACCTACTGAAGTCCTGAGGCTGCAGGTAGAGGGGGTTGAACCTGTAGATGCCAGTGGTGAGGTTCGTAAAGTGTCGGCTATCTGTGTTGCCAATGCAAATACCTACAAAGGGAAGATCAAGAGGAATAGGGCTTTATGTGAGCAAACAAACCAAGGAAGTAGCAGGACGTGGGCTGGCTGGAAAATTAGGACCACTGGGTCATAACAGAGCAATGTCTGGGCCTTCTTGGGAGCCTGTGCCTATGATTTTTTTTTTTTTGTCCTCCAGAGTACATTTTTTCAAAACCTTATAAAAAAATCACCATTTCAGCCAGGAACATGGAATGTCCTCCCAAGAGCATTGGTGAACTATCCCTTGAATGGACTAAAGCTAAGTGACCAGTGTCTTAATTTCATACTTATAGCCATGGCCATTTGCTATTTTAGAAACCAGGAGTCTAGATATCACTTTTTTCTCACCTGACCATTATTATGTATCACCCTAGATCAGAAACCAACACCCTCTAGAGAACTTTACTGCTATAAAATGCAGTCCTCTTGAAGTGGAACATAATTTCCTATTATTCTCAATCTCCAAAGGATGACTCTGTTTTCCTAGAGTCAAATCTCAGGTTTAGAAAGTCCCAGGATACTGTTTTTTCCAGTCTCCTACTCTCCTGAAGGTGGCAGCAGGTCACCCAGCTTGTCCACACAGGCATGTTCTTTGGGAAAAGACTTCCTGGAGCATCAATTCAAGTGCAGCGGGATGTTTTGAGACAGTAATTTGTGTTTTGTTCTATTTTCCTCTGGTTTCAAATGGGCAGCCAGGCCCGTCACAATTCCTTGGATTTCTGCCCATTGATTTCTGCCTATCTTTTTTTTTTTTTTGTAAAAGCCTAACACCCGTTGAGATTATGGCAAGTGCCTCAGAAGGGAGGGAGTAGCATAGGGAGCCTTTGAGTGCAAAAAGAGGAGAATCTGGGACTGTGAGGGCCAGGGCTCCTGGATGTGTGGAGGAATCCATGATTATTATATCTAGATAAAAGAAAACTGGACACAGGCCTTAACATTAGAGCATCTCCTCCTCACATCATACACTAGAGATTCTCAAACTGTGGTCAGCCATTATTTTGTGTCTGAATCCCCTGGGGGTATTTGTTAAAAAGGCAAATTTCAGGGTCCCATCCAGATTTGGTAACATGAATCTTTGCGATTGGGTCCAGGTAATCTACATTTTAGTAAGTTCCCTAGATGATCTTCTTCCACTCTTAAATTGAAGAAACATTGTCTGCACAGCCTAGAGTTGGATGGTGTGCTCAAGACTGGGGAAGGGGTGCAGAGGGGTACTGCTGGGATTGGTCTGGGCTGGGAGAGGTGAATGGTGTAAACACAAATGGTATGGGCTGGGAAGCTTTTCTGCGCTGAGGATTCCGAGCCTTGCTGCTGGGTTGTTATCCACAAATGGATGAGACCCAGAGTCTGGGGGGATCTTGGACCCCTCTGTGGCTCCTCTAGAGGAGCAGGGAGTCTAAATCAATCCTTTCTTCTATGCCAAAGTGGCGGCCTAGGTTAAGCAAGGACTCGGGCTTGACTGACCTAATTTATTGTTTCTGCTCCTTTCCTGTTTGCTTTCTCACTTCCACCTGAGGGAAAAATACAGTTCCAGTTCCATCAGGAGGGGAAGCAGCCAGCTGTTTCCAGGCTGAACAGCTGCAGTGGGGGTGGGGCAGTGCACATTGGATAGGAAACAGTCCCAGCCCCCACCTCTCTCCAGCCACAGCTGATGAAGTCATTACCTGGAGTGACAACACTGACTTCCGGGAAGACAGAACGTATGGTCTGGTGGAGCAGCTGGTAGCCCAAGGCCTGGTCATCAGAGGGGCTGACAGGCAGGGAGTCAAAGGCACTCAGTACATGGAACTGGACTCGGTCATCAGCCACAATGTTCTTGACAAGCTCTAGGACCTCCAGGATGGAAACAAAGGGGGTTATATTTCTTACTGATCTGCTATCCGAGTACTGTATTAATTTAAATAGTCCTGATTTCTCTCCAGCAAGGCAAGAGCCCTGGGGTTTACAGAGAGGGCTCATTATTCTTGGTGCTGGGACTTCAATTTCAGCTGACTGGCTATAAGTGATGTAAGAGCTGGGTCTTCCAGAAAGCAATCTGCAGCATGGTAGATTTAGGTTAAATGTTTGAGAGGCTTGTCATGCAGCCATGAGTCAAGTAGGGAACTGGAAAATCAGGAAATGTGTCTTCCCCTTCAGTTATGAGCCATGGGCTTGGTGAAAGTGTAGAGGAGACAGCAGAATGGCAATCTCAACTATCTCCAGGTAGATGGACAGATGTGATGACCCTGCTTCAACCTGGGAGAGTCTCAGACAGGTGATGAAAAAGTCACACACTTTTCTCTTCTGCCTCTGAGCATCCCTGTTTCCTGTTTGTAACCATCTGCACTGGAGCCAGGAAGATGAGCTCACCACAGACAAAAAGTCAGGAGTTAGGGTGCTAGTATTCAAGTTTTGTCTCTCTGCCTCCTTTCCTCAGGAAGGAACCTGAGGAAACTCCTAGAAAATTCATTCCGAAGTGACTAGAGTGAATCCAGTAAAATTCCAGGTCCCAGGCAGGATGTAGACCAGACCCTGAGGATTAGGTCACATGGAGTTATGTGGGAATGGGCCAGGAGGCTGGCTCCCCAAACCCACCCAGCCACCCTAGGAAAGGCCCAGCACTAGTCTCAACCCATTTGATCAATAGTTGCTTTAAAACAGCCTCTGCCCTAAAAAGATGGGTGTCCCATAGCTGGAGATCACCTGAGTGAGGGTATTATCTTAAGAGTACCCCTTTTAGGCCAGTGTCCCCTAGAAGCATGCTTAGAGCTGAGTCTGGAGAGGAAGTGAGGATGCCTGATTCTGGCTTAGAAAACACTGTTGGGTCGAACCAAATTCCCTGCTGTTGGATGATGGTGGGGGAAGTCATCAGAGCTTGTTTTTACTCTAGCACTTATCTTATGACCCAAATATTCTAATACAAGAATTAATGTACAGTTTTGATATATTCTCAACCCAGTGGGAGCTCCCCAAATCATCCCCTATGAGGTGGCTTGGGATTGCGCCTGCTGCCCCCTGCTCCAAATTACTCAGAGGCTCTTGTCCCAGAATCTGAAGAAGGCATACAGAATGTCCTCCTTCAGTAAGAGACCACATGGCCCAGGTTTCCCACTAGCTGCTAGGCCAGGTCCTGGACTCAAGGGCAGGGACTGTGTCCACCTCATTTCTGTATTTCCAGTACCAAGCACAGGAAAGGCTTGCAATATATGGTGGATACACAGGATTTAAAGATGTGAACTGATAAAAATCATAACAGGAGTTGTCTCATTAAGTAACTCGTCCAGGGTTGTACAGTCAATAGTGTTGGGCTGGGTGTCTGGCTTCATGAGGATGATGCTTTACTGCTTCCTGAGTACATACGGGTTGAGGTGGTGTGCGGTAGAACCAGAAGGAAGGTGTTCATCTGAGATGCATTCCTTAGTGGTATGAATTTTGAGCCCAAGTTTGAAGGAAGCTGATGGAGAAGAGGCGAGAGATACTCTGAGCATGGACAGGGGCATGCACAATTGAGGAGTGACAGTGAACTTTATGCCTTGGACAGTCACTCTGGTTGTGTGACTGTGGGCAAATTCCTTAACCTCTCTGTGCCTCAGCTTGCTCCTCTGTTAACATGTGGATAATGGTAGCACCTACTTCGTAAGATGGTTGGGACCGTCACTAGAGTAACATGCTCAGGCCAGCGGCTGGCACACAGCAAGCTGCTATTTAGCTATTACTTGCTTGTTTAGAATAGAGGGACCATTTTGGGCAGTAATCCGAGGTACAAGGATGGGACTAGGAGGAGGGACTTGTCAATGGTGAGAAAGACCCCAGAGGTTACTTTAAGGCACACTGACCTCTCATCTCTCTGATCCCCTACAGTCCTTAAAGCGCATTCCCACAACATTATGTTGTTTTTTAACTGTTTTATGTGTGGAGACATTTTCCTCTCAAGTGAATGGTACATTTGTTGAAGGTAAAGACAATGGATACTTAAAAATTGATAAGGTCTTTAGAGTTAGCAGGTCCAGCTTCTGCCTGCTGTAAGGCTGCTCATGAGAAAACCCATGACAGGTTTTTGTCCAACATGCTTGAATACTTCCAGTGGCAGAAAGCACATCATCATGGGGCTGGCCAGTTAACTCAATTGGTTAAAGTGCAGCCTTATAACACCAAGGTCATGGGTTCAGATCCCCATACTTGCCAGCCACCAAAACAAAACCAAAAGCTCACCACCACATGCTATCTACCATCCTATTCTTGAGCAACTCAGTTATGGATGTCTTCCTTGTCATGGCTCCCTTTAACATCTAACCTCTGTCCTTTTTTTAATATTGTATATACTCCACAGGACGTACTATAGTACTGGACACATCACAAATACTCAGCAGAATCTCACCTGTCGAAATCAGAGGGCATCTGCACTGCCCCCCACTTTTTGCTCTTGCTGCCCGGATGCTGTTTCTAGGTCTTTCCTTCTCTGGTCTCAATGGAAATGCTTCACTGACCACTGTATTTAAAGATGCCCTCTGCACCACCCCCACCCCACGATCACTCTGACACAGCATCCTGTTATTTTCATTGTGGTACTTACCACCTAAAAAATCACCTTGCTCATTTATTTGATTACTTGCTTATTACCACCTCTTCCCACTAGAAGGTAAGCACCATTGGAATGGGAATCTCGTCTGTCTGTCCTGTTCACCGCTATCCCAAGTGGTTAGAAGAATGTCTAGTCCACAGTAGCCACCCCGTAGACACTCAGTGAAGGAATAAATGAAGAAAAGCATCTTCTCTCCTTCACTTTGATCGATCCCTTTTAGTGATGAGGAGCTCATTACCACCCAAGATGGCATATTCTAAAACTTTCCCTTAAGTGAAGGCTCCCTCAAACATCTCCTAAGAAAAGCATCTTCTCTCCTTCACTTTGATCGATCCCTTTTAGTGATGAGGAGCTCATTACTACCCAAGATGGCATATTCTAAAACTTTCCCTTAAGTGAAGGCTCCCTCAAACATCTCCCATTGGCCTTATTTCTACTCCTTGAGGCCCATTTAGAATAAACCTTCCTTTCTGCCTGGTGGCCTATTAACTTTTAAAGATTCTTTTTCCTCACAGATAGGTGCTGGAGATCTATCTACATCCGGAACATGGGAGGCAACAGTTGAAGAGGGAGGAGGAGGACTCTGGTGGCCACCAGATCCATCTTAAGGCTCTGTGCATGTGGCCCTCGGGTCTCATAGGGAGTGTCCCTGATGCATGGAACTGGAGCCCAAGGGAGAGGAGTGATCAGGACAAATGGGCCCTGTGAGCTTTCTGAACAATGGAGGCTTTCCATTCCTCCCTGGGGCAGGTGGGCAGGATGGGGTGAGGGATTCCAGGGGTTTCATCAGATAGACCAGGAAGGAAGGCCCCTGTTGTGGGGGAATAGAGAGCAGGGAAGACTGCCAGGACCCGGGGAGATGAAAGCTCTAGCTGAGTGGAAAGCAGCCCTTGGAAAGGGCAAACAGTTGGAATTAAGCTGGAAAAAAACTGGTGGAAAGAAGCTCAATGAGGGGAATTCAGTGATTTCCTGGCCCATGAGCCCCCAAGGAGAGGACAAAAGTTGGCACCTGATGAAAAGCAGCACAGCCCAGGGCTCACACTGGTCCCTGCTCCCCCCACCCCTGAATGCTGGGTGACTCTGGGCAGGCCGTCCACCTGCTCCCCACTCTGTGCTAAGGACCTCCCTCCCTCCCTGTGAGGACAAACGAAATCCTCTGTGGGGAAGAACTTAGATGGGACCACAGATGTCTAAGTGTGGCTGACCCTTAGCGACCTGTGCCAGAGAACTGCCTCTCACCCTGTTACATTCTGCAATGTGTTATTCATCTGATAGTTGTTGTGTTGCCTTTTTGGATCATATTTTGAAGGACTGAGTTTACCTTCTGAATTTTTTTTTAGCTCAACCTGATGTTTAAAAAAGTTGGCCTTTCCTATAGATGTCCAGTGTTCTGTGTACCTTCTACTCACCCTTCGGCTTTCAGCTCAGATGGCATTGCTTCAGGGAGCCTTGCCTGACCCTAGGTGAGGTCTGGTTCCTTATTATATTCTCTAATAACACCAGACTCCTTTTCATCATAGCACTTATTGTGGTTTTTGATTATACATTCATTTTTATAACTTTGTTTTTTTTTTTTTTAAAGATGACCAGTAAGGGGATCTGAACCTGTGGCCTTGGTGTTATCAGCACCACACTCTCTCAAGTGAGCCACAGGCCGGCCCTTTATAACTTTTTAACTGATGTTTGTAGCAGACCATTCCAAGGCTCTGGCCTCAACTCTCTTCTGTCCTAATTTTATACATCCTTCCCATGGGATTTTATTGACTCTAGAGGTTCCAATTACATTAATAATACTCCAACCTGTATCTCTAGTTCATGTCTCTCCCTAGACCTGAGGTATTCATAACTGTCTATTAATATAAGCTTCTCAAACTTCTAAACCATTATATTTCTCCTTGAACCTGATATTCTTCTTGAATTCCCAATCTTGGTCAAAGGCATTAGCACCTGGCCAACTATCCAGCTTAAAAACCTCGGGCCGGCCCGGTGGCGCACTGGATAGTGCGCCGCTTGGGAAGCGCGGCGGCGCTCCCGCCCGAGGGTTCGGATCCCACATACAGACCGGTTCCCGCTCACTGGCTGAGCGAGG
>NW_007726197.1:393967-399086 GCF_000696425.1 Galeopterus variegatus | reverse complement strand
AAAAAAAAAAAAAAAAAAAAAAAAAAAAAAAACCTTGGAGCCATCCTGCCCTTCTCACCCCACATGCACACGACATCCTGTTGAACCCATCTCTCACACCTCTTCTCCACCCCATGACCACGGCCGCCTCAGTTCAGACCTTCATACGCACTGCCCGTGATATTGCAATAGCTTCCTGGCTTTCTCTACTTCAGCACTTCCTCCACATTGCCACCAGCGTTATCTCCCTAAAAGTAAATCTGAGCATATCACAGCCCTTGTTTGAAGACCTCTGAAAGTTCCCTCCTGTCCACAAGTTATAGCCCAAACTCCTTGGCATGACATTCAATGCCTTGGTCCCCAAACTACAACTCCATCTCCCATCAATTTTCACAATGCATGTCTTACTTCTAGCAAAGTCCTTTTTGTCCTTTAAAGTCTAGCTCACATTTCTAGAGGTCAGAAAACACTTCTTTCACTGTCAGCAGTATTATCAGCACCGATCTTTGCAATAGTCATATGGTAATTTATTCATCTCTAATTGTTATAATCATTGTCTAGGTTGTGGCTTAAAGCACAGACTCTAGAACTAGACTGCTAGATGTGTCGTCTTGGGTGTGCTGCTTAACTGCTCTGTTGTACTGTGCCTAAGGTTTCACCAGTTAAATAAGGATAAGTCCCTACTTCACAGGGTGGTTGTGAGGACTGAGTATATGCGTATGTGTGCGCACACCTTAGAATGGTGCCAAACACATAGCAAGCTTCCTACATACGTGTTTGCTGCTATTGCTATCATTTATTTGTCTCCCACGCCCAGGCTCCAAGTTCACCCAAATCACAGATATCTCCTATCCTAGCCAAGTACCTAAGTGCATAGGATGCCTTTGAAAAATGTTGGTTGAACAAATGAGAGACTGGGCCAGCCCTAGAATTGTAGCTAAACCCAGGTCCTGAGGGCCACACCTCCCTCAGGCTGAACCAGTTGTCTGGAACATATAATACGTACCTCTTGGACCGTCTGTGCAGGGTGAATTCGAATGTTCATTGTGGCCTGGGCAGTTGAGGGGATGACATTCACCTAGAGAGAGAACCACAAACCCCGGCCTGAATCAATTTCAAGTCTTCCACACTTGATCCCTGCCCAGGAAATGCCAATTACCACCAGTAGATTCAGAAGCTGATCTGATTTAAGGACCAAGGACTTAATGTTTTTAGTCTGCCCCTTGTCTTCTCTGGGCCCTTGCCATGTGTTTACATTTTGAGCCAGAGGGGTGTCTCTGCTTTAGGCCAGACTTTTCTGATTCTTGGTCCTGGAGGAGGTCATGGAGCTGCTCAGAGCAAGACTGCTTTCTCTGTGACCACCCAGACATCTCGTTTTGACCCTGTGCTGTACCATTAGGTGCCTTCTGTGTGTACTTTCTTTCCCAGGGCGCCCAGGACATTTCTGCAGCTGTTAACATTAGTGCTTACTCAGGACAGGGCACCCAGAGCCTCTGTAGGTCCCATCATGGCAGGTTTGATCCCTGAAGGTGATGACAATGGTGGTGGTGATTTCCCACATCTAGTTGCCAAATCTGACTGTTCTTTGCCTGACCAGGAAGAACCCAGGACTAATTGGAGAAGAGAGTTAAGCCATGGAGGAATTTTTCTTGAGAGTCTGGGAGAGAACAGACTCCCCAACTGTGTGTCTTTGAATTGTATGGTGCAAAAAACCAGTAGACTAGGGACAGGAGAACCGGGCTGTTGCAAATAGTGGTGTGATCTTATTTATTTATTTTTTTTTTGGAGGCTGGACAGTACAGGGATCTATCTGAACCTGTGACCTTGGTGTAGCAGTGTGATTTCTGAATTATAACCTCTTTGTGACTGTTTTCTCAAAGGGCAATGGGGGCAATAATACTCATAGGACTCTTAGAAGGATCAAATGGAATAACAAATGTGATGGTATTCTGGGGAGATAAAAACACAATTCAAATGTAAGGACACACTATTTTAGTGAATGCTAAAGGCAGTTGGTAAAGATAGCTTGGGTCCAGCTGACACCCTGAATACTCCAGTCATTATGCCAGGAATTAATTCTGAGGCACCATTCACATATACCCAGTCTGGGCTCCAGAAACCAGAGCTCCTCAAGGTCACACTGTACTCTAAGTGAATAGTGCCCCCTGAAGTTGTGCTGGTGGAACTGGTAGTTATAGGAATGGTCCAACTCCCTTCAAGATTTCAGAAAGGCCTGTGCCTTTGTGTGGCTAGGCTTGGTTCTTTAAATAGAGATGACCCTTAGAGGCCAAATCCAACCGGAAGTGGATCAATTTGCTGAAAAGTAATTCCTGGAAAAAAATGTTTACCAAAGTATTGATTCATATGGAACTTTTCTGTAAAAGTAAACCTCATATAATTTTCTTTTTTTTGGCTGGCCAGTACGAGATCTGAATCTTTGACCTTGGTGTTATCAACACTGTGCTCTAACCAACTGAGCTAACTGGCCAGCTATACACACTTTTATTGCTTTTTTTTGCTTTTTTTGGTGGCTGGCGAGTAAAGGGATCTGAATCTGTAACCTTGGTGTTACCAGCATCACACTCTCCCAAGTGTGCGAATTGGCCAGCATAAATCTCATATAGAATTCTTGTGTGCTAAACTTATGTTTGCTAAGGCCACCCAATATTTAGTAGATTCTAGGAAATGACAATGTGTATGTTTTAAGTACTATATATCACACATGTTATAGATTTTGTAAATGGCAGGCGAGTTTCTCTTTCAGTTTAGTGTAACACTAGGAGAAAATACATTAATCACTAACTAAATTTGTTAGGTGGATAAATCTTTCAAAACATGGGGAATACCGGTGGCGCACTCGGTAGAGTGCAGCGCTAGGGAGCGCGGCGGTGCTCCTGCCAAGGGTTCGGATCCCATATATAGAGACCGTCTGCTCACTGGTTGAGCGCAGTGTGGGTGTGACACCGAGGGTTGCGATCCCGTTACCGGTCACGAAAAAAGACAAAAAGGAAAAAAAAAAAAACATGGGGAAGACAAAAAAATAAAATTAAAATTAAAAAAGAGCAGGGCTGGTCAGTTAGCTCAGTTAGTTAGAACACGGTGCTGAGAAAACCAAGGTCAAGGGTTAGGATCCAAGTACTGGCCCGCTGCCCCAAAAAAAAAAAAAACTTTGGTGTTAAAGGTTAGAAACCTTTAATCTATGTGTGCAAAGGGTTAGGTAAATATAAAACAAGTTGAATTATAGGGTGAGCATAGGTCACCAGAATTAACTCCAGCCCCTACCAGACTAATAGCAGACTTCTCAACAGAAACTCTACAGGCCAGAAGAAAGTGGGATGACATATTCAAAACACTAAAAGAAAAAAAATGCCAGCCAAGAATACTGTACCCAGCAAGGCTATCCTTCAGAAATGAGGGGAAAATAGTGTATTTTCCAGACAAAAGCTGTGAGAGTTCACCACCACATGACCAGCCCTACAAGAAATCCTCCAGGAAGTCCTGCATCTGGAATCTGAAAAATGATAATCACGATCACAAATACACAAGAAAGAACAAAACCCACTGGTAGAACAAAATTGCAAATGAGAGAGAAACTAAATCTTACCACCACAAAAAGCCATAGTGACAAAGTAATCATGTCCCTGATTTATTTCTGATTTTAGTAATTTCAGTCTTCTCTTTTCCCTTGGTCAGTCTAGGTAAAAGTTTGTAAATTTTGTTGATCTTTTTAAAAAATCAACTTTCAGTTTTGTTGATTTTGTCTAGTTTTTAATTTGCTATTTCATATATTTCTTTTGTAATTTTTGTTATTTCCTACTTATATTTGCTTTTGGTTTAGTTTGCTCTAAGGTAGAAGTTTGCTGATTTGAGATTTTTCTTATTTTTAATATAGGTGTTTACAAGTATGAATTTTCCTCTAAGCACTGCATGAGCCCTGAACCCTATAAATTTCCATATGTTGTGCTTTGATCTTTATCTCAAAGTACTAATTTCCCTGTGATTTTTCTTTTCACCCATTATTTAGAAGAGTGTTGTTTAACTTCCACACATTTGTGAATTTTCTAAATTTCCTTCTGTTATTGTGGTCAGAACATATTTTTTATGATCTTAGTCTTTTTAAAAAAAAAAAGAAAAAACTTAAACAAAAATAAAGTTCATGGAAAGATTTCCATTATCTTTCAATTCTATTTTTCCATGAACTTTTTGAGGTGCCCTTGTGTTTATATTGTTTTATTGATATTTTTAATGCAATTTTTGATGCTAAAGTTAGATATTTAATTTCTATTCTTGTTTTCTTTTTAAGTGGACTTGTTGATTTGCTTAGAAATTGATTTGCCTTTGAAAAGTTTATTCATCTTCCTCTGTTGATGTTAATTTTATATTTGCATGGCTTTGGAAGGCTTTAGAGAACTATCTCAAATAATTGTAGAGATCATAAAATGAAATGTGCAAATTTTTTTTTTTTTTTTTAAAGATGACCGGTGAGGGGATCTTAACCCTTGACTTGGTGTTGTCAGCACCACGCTCACCCAGTGAGCAAACCAGCCATCCCTATATAGGATCCAAACCCGCGGCCTTGGTGTTATCAGCACCGCACTCTCCTGAGTGAGCCACGGGCCGGCCCAAAATGTGTAAATTTTAATAAGTTCTCCATCTCCATTTTTTGTGAAAATTTGAAGCCCTTCTTTCTACAAAGTATTTTGTTATTCATGTTATTTAGTTTTTAAAAAAATAAAAATAAAAAACATAAAAGAGAAAGGAAGACTTTGGAAAAAAAAAAAAAAGAATTAATTCCCAAATAATCCCTCTTCTCACTAGCATGATGGTTGATTTTTGGGGGGAGTATAGACCCAAAGAACCTGAGAGAGTCATGGAACCTCCACTAAAATACACATATGAAGGTACGTTAAATAGTTCATGGAAAAATGAAATTAAAAGATAATGTGAATCTTTCCATGAACTTTTTCTTTTTGGGTGGCTGGCTGGCACGGGGATCCAAATTTTGGCCTTGGTGTTATCAACCCTGCGCTCTTACCAAGTGAGCTAACTGGCCAGCCCTTCCGTGAACTTTTTGAAGACCTCTTGTTTTTTTTTTTTTTTTTTTTTTTTTTTTTTTTTTTTTTTTTTTTTTTTTTTTTCC
>NW_007726197.1:378298-393696 GCF_000696425.1 Galeopterus variegatus | reverse complement strand
CCTCGCTCAGCCAGTGAGCGGGAACCGGTCTGTATGTGGGATCCGAACCCTCGGCGGGAGCGCCACCACGCTCTCAAGCGGCGCACTATAGCAGTGTGCCACCGGGCAGGCCCTGAAGACCTCTTGTATATAAAATTGACCCGCAATTTCAGAGGGTTTGTAGACCTTGTCCAGACCCTTTGCTTACGAGGCTTACCCAACTGATGACACAGAACAGTTCAGCATTGGTCCTTCCTATTATTCAAATTGTAACCAGAGAAGGAAGGAGGAGCCAGGAGATAAAGCCGAGGAAGGGACGGGTGGGCGGGCAGTGAGGCAAAGGTGGAAGAACCAGGTGATGTTACCTTGACCCCTGCATTGAACATGGTGAGTGCTATGGTGGTCCTGACCATTGCATTGGTCACGTAATTTCTCTCCATCATCCTAAAGCAAAAGGACTAAGGTCAGACATTAGGGAGAAATGTCCAATGGGGGAAAGAAAGGGTTGGAAGATTACGCACTTTCCTGCACCTTGGAGATCTTCAAGACTGAGAGAAATGCTACACATGAATTAGATGTATGTCTGGTGGCTGATGGATCATTAGTTAAGCCAAAGACGGGGGACGGGGGGAATGGGTAGGTTTGGGGTGGGGGATGTGAAGGAAGGAGAGAGAACACTTTACCTGCTTACAAGGGGTTGAAATAGCCACAGGTTGCTCAAGATTAGATTGGTAGGGAAGGGAAACTGAAAGGGAAAGAACAAGTCAGCAGGATCTCAGCGGGGTCAGCACGACTGGGTCATGTTCCTGAGGCCTGGGTCTCTCTCTGCTTTAGACCTGCCTTGGGGGCCCTCGATGGTCAGGAGTGCAGCTGAATTCAGCAAGCTCAGTCTCTGCTGGAGGGTAAGGGACAGGGAGGCAATTACTACCTGGCTGGGTTTATATGTTTGGTTAGAATGATTGCTCAGCAGCCTTAAGGATGGGTGGGGACCAGCTCCCACAGGGTGCCTGGGCGTGTTAGATCTTAGAGTCTCAGATAAGTACCAGTGGCCTCAGAGAACATGAGATCCCTCTGTCTTGGCTCAGCCACTGGCTGGGAATAAGGGAGAATGGGCAGAGCACTGGTCAGCACCAGAACCCTTTTATCACTCTGAAGGCTACTTCTCTGCCACGCTTTTGTTCTTGTTCACAGCTGGCTGACCAGGAGGACATGACATTCCTTCGCACACCTCATTTGCCAGATGCTGCAATGTCGTCTTCAGTGACCCACTTCCAAACATATTTGGCATTGGTGCCTGCTCCAGTCTGTAATAAAAACAAAGTTCTCAGGACAGCCTACCCCAGTCAAAGATCAGTGGCCTGAAGAGGAGAAGGAGGGAGACAGGAGGAAGTTTGGACAAGCCTGACCAGGAGTTCTCCCATTCACCTCTGCCAACACAACATTCTAAAGGTCTCAAAGCGCCAACAGGACCACCTCCACTCCACCAGCAGGAGCTTTCCTGTCTACCAAGTCTGAATTAGGGTCTCTCTCCCTCCCTGTCCCCTGCTCCTCTCTGGCACCTTGTGTGTCCACTCTCATGGCACCTGCCACAGTGCAGCAGAATTGTCAGTCTCCTCTGCTAACTGCGAGTTCCTTGAGGACAGGGACTGTTCCATTCATTACTGTATGCCTATCACCTGGCACAAAGCCTTGAACACGGTAGCTACTCAGTTCAATATTTGTTGAATGAATATAGCTCTCCTTCCCACTTTGCTAAGAAAACCGAGCCAGAGGTGAGCTCTCCTGTTACAGACCCTCCTGTCCTTGCCCACAGCCAGCAGCCCTTATTTATCTTTGTCCTCCCGCCAGCGAAGGTGGAAAATTTAGATAGTTCTTCCAGCCATTGCCAACTTATGATTTCTAATTGCTTGTCTGGACTCTGGACTACTCCAGCTACCTGATCTAGCTTTTGTTTGCTGGCCCTTGCTTGTCATGCGGATGTACTGATACATCCTCTTCTGACCCCAGCCCTTGCCTGGATACTGGTGGCTCTGTCCCTATTGTGGCTTTCCAGCCTAGCTTCAGGGCAAGAAGTTTAGCCACCTCAAACTCCAAGTGGGAAAGTGCCAGGTCTTCCATCCAGAGTCTGGCATGGGAGCAAGGCCAGGAGTTGCTTACCGGCTGACAGCGGCTGCAAGGATGCCAATGCTCGTCTCCTTTGGAGGAGCTGAAGAGTGGCCAGGAGTCATGTTTACTTGCAGCATGAGGTTAATTGCACCTTTCTCTGAGACTGAAATCCTGTAGAAGAGGATCAGAGATGGCTCTCCTGAATTCCTCCCATGCTGAATTATCTCATAGGCCCACAGGCCCACAAGCCCATCTGTGCAGTGGTCTGGTGGGCTAGGAGGTCAGCTTCATGCTGCTTTAAAAAAATCTACTGTAAAGGAGGAAGGGAAGGGGAAGCCTAGGACAGGTTGAAGATCAGGACAATTAAGGCACGTGGGTGTAAAACCATGAGTTGCCTTAGCATGGCTTACAGATATCAGGCTGGTGTCATGTAAAAGGGGGTAAGAACCCCTTCGAAGGTGAGGGATGGGGTGCTTTACTCACATAGCAAAGGGCTTCTTGAGACTGGGAATGAAACCATCCACAATAAAGCTACCCTCGTCCACAAGGAAGGCTAACTGGATGCCCCTTGCCTGTAGGAGGGCTGAGATCTTCTGAGCCCCATTCATTCCCGACACCTGCAAACATTAACCCAGAGCCACAGTCCTTCTCAACCAGAGACAAACCTCCAGAGAAGCTAATGGAGGCCCATTCAGCTTAGCTAGGGGCTCCAGGACCTTCCCACATAGTCTCCTTCCTGCAAGACAAGGCCCTAGACTTGTGTGACAGAATCCTGGAATGTCAGTGCTGGAAGGACACAATCCCCATCATTTTACAAATGAAGAAACTGGGACCCAGAGAATAAAGTGACTTGTCCAGGGTCAAAGTAAGTGTAATCACTGGAAATAAAATACAGCCATCGATCTCCCTATTTATTTCTCTTTCCATCACACCAGTATTTCTCAAGATGTAGTTGATGGACTACCTGCCTGCCCCAGATATTACCAGGGAGTTTGTTAAAAATTCAGATCTATGGCACAGAGCCCAGAAGTCTGAATTTTGGTCAAGGTCCTTAGATATTCCTGGCACACAGACACACAGAGAGGTTGGCAAGCCACTATACCATGTCGTGGAGACCCTGCAGCTGGGGAGCAAACTGGACTAGGGTGAAGTACTCACTACCTCCCCACCCCACAACGGGGCCCCAGGGATGGGTCTGATAGGGTGAAGAGGCTCTACCTCCTCATCATGGCCCAGAGCAATGAAGAAAGATCTTCGGGGGATGTAGTTCCTGATCAGCAGGAGCTCCAAAGCCTGCAGGATTGCCTGGGGTTCAGAAGCACAATTGAAAAGGAGAAGGGTTTTAATCTCAATAGGCGTAGCAGGATGTACTGGATTGAATTATGTCCCCCCAAAACTCCTTGAGGCTTGAATGGTGTCCCCCAAGTTTTGTGTATTAGAAACTTGGCCCCCACTGTGACTGTTAAGAGGGTGGGAAATCCTATTATGGTAATTGAAAGGTGGAGCCTTGAAGAGGTGATTAGATTATAGGACCATGTGGTAGTGAATGGATTAAAAATGGTCAGGGACATGGTTCTGAGGACTTTAAAAGAAAGAGGAAAGTCTGTCTTTCTCTCTCTCTGCTCTCTCTGCTCTGCCATCTCGCAATTTAATACCCTGCCGTTACTGTTGTCACCACCAAGGCCTTCACCAAATGCATTCCCTGGACTTTGGACGACCCAGCCTCAGAAACTGTAAGCAATAAATTTTATTTTCTTTATAAACCACCCAGTTCCGTGTATATTGTTTTAAGCAACAGAAACGGACTAATACACAGGGTATCAGAAACATTCAGCTGTCCACATCAGGGCTGGTAGGACTAAGATCTGATAGACTCCCTTTAAAGAGAACAAATTCAAATAGTCTCAGGGGTCCAGATGTGGGGAAGCCGAGCTCTGCACAAAACCTTTACTACCTGAACAAAAGCATAAACTTAGCAATGTCAGAGCTGAAAGGGTCCCTGGGGGTCATATACTCCAATCCCTATTTACAGTTGAGAAATCAAGGCCCCAAAAAGGAAAATGACAAACTGATGGCTGGAATCCAGGTGTCCTGGAGCCAAGGTTCTTTCTGTCTTTACCTCCTGCCTCCTAGGGGTCAGCCAAGCATCCCTATCTTGGGTTGATCTTCAGGGCCCCACGCAGAGGGAACATAGCACTTCCTACCATCACAGAGTTCTTGTTATCCAGTGTGCCCCGACCATAGATGAAGCCATCACGCTCCAGCCCAGAGAATGGGGGCACCTCCCAGTCTTCTTCAGAGGCAGGCACCACGTCAAAGTGAGCCAACAGCATGTACGGCTGCAAGCTGGGGTCCAAGCCTTGGACAGTGAACAGGTGGCTGTACTCTCCCACCACTTCATGCTGCACGCAGCTAGTGCTGAACACTGTAGGAAAGACTAGAGACAAAGGATAAAAAGCAGGAAGACAAAGCCAGGTTTCACAATTTCCTTTTTATTTTCCTACCACTTTGTGCTCCCTGCCCCCTCGCCCCCTTTTTAAATATGCATCCTCCTTAAGGAAGCCTTCTGAGACAAAGCCAGTCTGATTATTGATCTGCCTGGACAATCTCCGAAATTCCTCTTCCCCATATCTTAATGTGTTATTACTGTGTAATAACATGTGAATCAAGACTCCACCATTAAAAGAGTCAATATCTCAAGATGTGGCTTAGTCTGAACTATAACATGCTATCACAGATACATGTTAAATGGCTATGCAGATGAGGGGTGTTTTAAATTTTGAGTATAGTATGCCCCAGTATCCAAATGTTTGAGGCCAAACCTGCCCCTCACATAAAAATAGTTCAGAGATATTTCTCTTTCATCTATTTAGTTATTTATTTTTGGGTGGTTGGCTGATATGGGAATCTGAACCCATGACCTTGGTATTATAAGGCTGTGCTCTAACCAACTGAGTTAACTGACCAGCCCTATAGATATTTTTCTTTTAAAAAGGCAATATTCCTATTGTTTGTGTTATATAGAGATAAAAATTACTCTGTCTGCCACAGGCCACACTTCTGTGTGCATATGTGAATGTCCCAGGGTCAATTATCAGTAGGTCTTAATACAGGTTGCCTTAGCTACATGGGAAAAAGAACTTCCACCTCTTTCTGGGCTTTGTTGGAAGAATCCCCATATACCTCTGTGGACACTTCGGGTCAATTATCAGTAGGTCTTAATACAGGTTGCCTTAGCTACATGGGAAAAAGAACTTCCATCTCTTTCTGGGCTTTGTTGGAAGAATCCCCATATACCTCTGTGGACACTTCAAAACAAAAAACTGAAGAAGAATATGGTTTTATCTTGTCTGGTTTATCTAGCTTATAGTCACTGTACATTTATTTCCCTATTTTTAGCTCCTATTTAATAAAGACTTCTGGCCTGGCCTCATCTGGGCTCCTGGGTATTAATCCCAGATCCATTTGTCTCATAGTGTTAGAGAGGGGGCTACTTACTGCTCCTAGGCCAATTTCAGATAACTTTAGAGGGTGCTATGGGTCAAATGTGTTCCCCAAAAGTTCATGTGTTGGAAACTTGATCTCCATTGTAACAGAGCTAAGAGGGTGGGAAATCCAATTATGGTATTTGAAAGGTGGAGTGTTTGAGAGGTAATTGGATCATGAGGACTGTGCCCTCGTGAGTGGATTAATCTATTCTTGAAGTAATGAGTTATCATGGGTGTGGTTTTGATGGTTTTATAAGGAGACTGGGTGAGGAGGTTAATTCTCTTGCTTGGGCCATTCTCACCATGTGATACCTTGCATTGCTGTAGAGAGTTCCCACTAAGAAAAAGGCCCTCACCAGACGTGCCCCTTGAACTGTGGACTTCTCAGACTCCAAAACTGTAAAAAATAAATTTTGTTTCTTTATAAACTACCCAGTTTCAGGTATTCTGTTATAAGCAACAGAAACAGACTAATACAGATGGGCTGTTTTTACTTGGTTTAGGAGGGTAGCCTCACTACTGTCCATGAACTTCTCATAAGAGGAGAAGGTATTCCAAGACTCCTTTTATCCTCTGACCCATCCTTCCCAGCTATGTACTCCATGGGTGGTGAGTACGAGGAGAAAGGACTGACGTGATAGCTCAAAGTTGTTGACTGCCCAGAAGCCTGGAAATGTGTCAGTAATGAATCTGGAGTAGGCCTGAGTAGGTGGAGTGTGTGTATAGATGTGTAGGTGTGTGTAAGGAGGTAGGATGGGAAGGGCATGGGGCATTCGTCTAAACACTTGCACAAGGAGAGGCACTCTGTAGTTCGCCCTTCTGATTATGTAATTTTTATTGGCTGACATATTTAAGGCAAAGATTGGGAGAATGCAAATTCCAACTCAATGGCTATGTGGCTTAGATCTTCAATAGGCAAATCTATAGTCTCTACTCTGTCTCCGCTGTAACCTCCTCAACACGTACAAACTCAAAAGAGACCAATGGGAATTAGATTGTTTTCTGATCATCCACAAAATAAACCTTGTAAAAGAACTGTGTCTCCAGTACTTTCTCTGCTACCCTTTGTCCATGGTTTGCAGCTGACCTTTACGAATGTATTCTCCAAACTCTGCCAGGGCTGTAGTATTGGACTCCTTGGGGCTGAAAGACACTGTTGGAATCTGAATGGCACCTGTCACAGTCAAACAGTCAGAGATGGAAAATTAAAGATGATAACAATCATTGTTTTTTCCATAGTCTTCTGTGCATAAAAAGTTCTTTTGCAGTCATTATCTTATTACAGAAAGCAAAACAATCTGTGAGGCAGGTACTGTTGTTTTCCCTAATTCAAAGATGGGGAAACAAGTTCAGAGAGGTTAGGTGAGCTGCCCAAGACTGCCTAGCAGCAAGCAGCAGAACTAGGATTTAAACCTAGGTCTTCTGTGTTTGTCTGGACTAATATGGTTCTTAGAGGAAAATGGTCCAAGATCAGGAGGAAGGAGGATTTGGACCCTGGTCCTGAGTGGGAAGCTACAATAAATTGTTTCCTGAGGGCTCACACTGCCTCTGAAATCACCACTCCCTTTGATGAATCCAAGCTTCATCAGACTCAAGGAACCCACTGTCCTGGGTCCCCACATTAATGAGAAATAGAAGCAACTGCTCTTCCAGATGACCAGACATCAATGTAGAGCTACTAGAAATATGAAAAAACAAGAAAATATGACACCACAAAGAAATACAGTAATTCTCAAGTACGAGACCCCATGGAGCAGGAAACCCTTGATGACTGACAAGGAAGTCCAAGCAGCAATCTTAAGGAAACTCAATGAGATACAAGAAGACTCAGACAATACAAAGAAATGAGAAAAAATATCCAGGATAAGAAGGAGGAAATTTATAAAGAGATTAATACCTTAAAAAAGAATGTAGTAGAACTCCTGGAACTGAAGGATTCATTCAATAAGATAAAAACACAACCTAGAGCTTAAGCAGCAGGTTAGAGCAAGCAGAAGAAAGAATTTCTAATCTTGAAGACAGTCTTTTGGAAATAACCTAGGTGGACAAAAACAAAAAACAAAAACAAAAACACAAAAAAATGAGGAATATCTAAGGGAGCTAGGAGACAACCTTAAGCACACAAATTCCTGAATCATGGGCATTTCAGAAGGGGAGGAGAAAGGAAAATGCACTGAAAGCCTATTTATTCAATGAAATAATAATGGAAAATTTCCCAGGGAGAGACACAGACCTTCAGATCCAGGAAGCTCAAAGATTCCCAAACAGATTCAATCGAAAAAGATCCTCTCCAAGATACATTATAGTCAAACTGGCAAAGCTCAAAGACAGAGAGAATCCTAAAAACAGCAAGTGAAGAAGCATAAAGACACCTATAAGGGAGTACCCATTAGACTAACAGCAGGCTTCTCAACAGAAACTCTACAGGACACTCCTATTTAACAGTATTGGAAGTACTAGCCAGAGCAAGCAGGCAAGAGAAAGAAATAAAGGGCATCCAAATTGGAAAAGACAAAGTCAAACAGTTCCTGTTTGCAGACAACATGATCCTATGTATAGAAAAACCTAAAGACTCTACCAAAAAACTCTCAGAGTTGATAAACGATTTCAGTAAAGTTGCATCATACAAAATCAACACTCATGGGCTGGCTGGATAGCTCATTGGTTAGAGCATGGTGTTACAACACCAGGGTAAAGGTTTCAGATCACAACACTGGCTAGCACCAAAACCAACATGCAAAAATTAGTAGCGTTTTTATACTCCAGCAACAAACTAGCAGAAAAATAAGTCAAGAAAGCAAGCCCATTTACAATAGTCACCAAAAAAATAAAATACCTAGGAATCACATTAAACAAGGTGGTGAAAGATTTCTACAATGAGAACTATAAATATTGCTGAAAGAAATTAAAGATGACACAAAAAGATGGAAAGACATTCCATGCTCTTGGATTGGAAGAACTAACATTGTGAAAATGTCCATTCTACCCAAAGTGACCTACAGATTCAATGCAGTCCCCATCAAAACACCAAGGACATTCTTCACAGAAACAGAAAAAACAATCCTAACATTCTGAGCAAAAAATAAAACTGGTGGCATAAAACTACCTGACCTCAAATTATATTACAAAGCTATAGTAACCAAAGTAGTATGGTGCTGGCATAAAAACAGACACTCAGACCAACAGAACAGAATAGAGAACCCAGAAATCAACCCACATACTTACAGCCAATTGATCTTTGACAAAGGCAACAAGAACATATTTTGGGGAAAAGACTGCCTCTTCAATAAATGGTGCTGTGAAAACTGGACATCCATATGTAGAAGAATGAAACTAGACTCATACCTCTCACCGCATACCAAAATCAACTCAATATGGATTAAAGACTTAAATGTAAGACTTAAACATAGGGGAAACATTTCAGGAAGTTGGACTGGGAAAAGACTTCATGAATAAGACCCCCAAAGCACAGGCAAGAAAATAAAAAAAAAAATAAACAAATGGGATTATATCAAACTAAAAAGCATCTGCATAGCAAAAGAAACAATTAATAGAGTGAAACAACAACCTACAGAATGGGAGAAAATATTCGCAAACTATGCATCCAACAAGGATTAATATCCAGAATATACAAGGAACTCAAACAATTTCACAGTAGAAAAACAAGTAACCTGATTAAAAAACGGGCAAAGGAGCTAAACAGGTGTTTTTCAAAGGAAGACATACAAATGGCCAACAGACACATGAAAAAGGAGCTCAGCATCACTAAGCACCAGGGAAAAGGATATCGAAACCACACTGAGGTATCATGTCATGCCAGGTAGACTGGCCATTATCAAAAAGACAGAGAGTAACAATGCTGGTGAGGATGTGGAGAAAGGGGAACCCTCTTACACGGTTGGTGGGACTGTAAATTAGCACAGCCATTATGGAAAACAGTATGGAGTTTCCTCAAACAAATACAGATAGAACTGCCATATGATCCAGCAATCCCACTGCTGAGTATATACCCAAAGGGATGGAAATCATCATGTTGAAGGGATACCTGCACGCTCATGTTTATTGCAGCTCTGTGTACAGTAGCCAGCCAAGAGTTGGAACCAACCTAAATGTCCATCGATGTACTATTGGAGAAGGATAATGTGGTATATATACACAATGGAATACTACTCTTCCTTAAAAAAAGAATGAAATTCTGCCATTTGCAGCAACATGGATGAACTTAGAGAAAATAATGTTAAGTGAAATCAGCCAGGCATAGAAAGAGAAATACTGTATGTCCTCACTCACAGTAGGAGCTAAAAAATTAAAACATAAACAAAAAAGGAAAGAAAGATACAACATCACAATAATTCATTGAACTTTCAAAAGGAGGGAACAGAACTGAGGCCACCAGAGGTGGGAAAGGGGGAGAAGGGGTTAGCGAGAAATTGGTAAAGGGCCACAAAATATGATTATACTGGAGATGGTGGCAAAAACTAGTAATGTTGAATGTACTAATTACCCTGATTCGAGCATCATATATTGCACACAGGTATGGATATTCAACACCATATTCCACAGATATGTACAGTCAATTACGTTTCAATAAAAAAAGCTCACATAAGTGAACTTCTATTTTCTGTATTATTACTTCAAAAACAAAACAACACAATGGGAACAAATGCATCGGGCAGCTTGATGTCCAGGGAGGGCCTGTGAAACACAATCTTACTTCTGTATTCAGTTTTTCTAAGGATGAACCCTACATCATCATAGCCCACCACACAGATGGGGAAACTGAAGTTGAAAAAGACTAAACTGTCCACCCAAGGGCAGACACAAGATCTGAACTCGGGTATTTTAACCACTGCCCAGAATTCTAAGCTGTGTTGCTATAAGGTCCCTATCGTAGGTTTTACCTAGCTTTTGCTTTCTTCTGTTCAAAGAGACTCTGAGCGGTTGACCAATGTCTTTCAGAGGAATATTTATTCTATGCTTTGGGAAAGCCCTGCTCTGTCTCTCAGGCTTATCACTCCAGCACATGCACAACCTATATGCAAGCACAGGGGTTAGCTTTTGGTTTCTGCATCTGCCCGAACATGTTTACGTAGGCAGTTTCTCTTAATCCAATAATTAATGAGACAGAAAAGACTGGAGCTAAGCCCAATGGTGAGCAAGGATTTCATTATCCCGCAGGATCTAGTCCTCAACAGAAATTTTCCTCTTTACTCCTGGAAAATGCAGATTCAGAGGGTGAATGAGTTTTTCAGCTTTTGTTAGAGTTCTAGGATAGAGATGTCCTTCAATTAGGAGAGGGATTAGGAACATCCTACATCCCAGGAACCCTTCGCATCCCTCCTTAGAGCCATCTGGAGCAAAGCGAGTCCCACAGGCACTAGATATCACCCAGTGCCCACTCCTTGCTGTGAGACCCTGGGGAAGATTACTTAACTGATCCAAGCGTCAATTTCCTTCCTCATTTAGATAAGACTAAGATCATTTAGAAAATACTCGAGGCAATGGGGGTAGGGTGGGCGGCAGCCAAGCCAAGAAAGGCGGAGCTGGAGCTTCCAGGCTCGGCAGGGGACATCGGAGTCCCAGAAGCCGGGTCTGGGCAAACAGTGGCGTCCCCAAGCCCGGGGCACGATGTGCTGGGACGGGGATTGGGCAGGACTGGTATGTGTGTGGCGGAGCTCCGAGAAGGGGACCCTCTGCGGAAGGACAGTGGAGTCATGGGTTGCCCTGAGGAGGGAGGGACAAGCATCTGCGCATAGGTGGGTGAAGGGGACTCAGTTTCACCTTTCAGCGCCTCTTTCATCGCGACGCGCTCCTCTTTGTGGAACTGAGAAGGGATTCGCGATGTCCCCTGTTGCTGCTTGCCCCTTAGGCCCATCGGTCTGGAGACGGTGGCAAAAACTAGCAGCAGCATAACCGCCAGGGCCAGCACGCGAACGCACCGCCGAGCCATGCCCTTCGCGAGTCCCCGCTGCCAGGGCGCTGCCCAGACCGCCTTCCTGGCCCTCCAGGTTCTCGCAATCGGCCTTAGCCCCACCCCCAGGTCTGGCCAATCATCGCTTGGCTAGGCTTTGGAACACCCAATCGACGACATGGCCCCGCCCCGTCCCGCAAGGCCTTTTGGGGCTTGTGGTTTCTGGCCCTGAGTAGCTGCAGATGTGGAGCAGAGGTGACATGGGGCTCCGGGAGACTGTCAGGTTTTGTCAGCGCTTGATCTTCCGCTTTGAGATATTCGCAATCCCTTGCTGTATGACAACAGATCAAATTAAAGGGGGAGAAAGCAAAATAAAATGAACGAAGTTCATCAGACTTTAATCTGCTTCTCGCTTCTTCGGAAGCTTACGACGTGACTACTCTTCGTTAGATTCCGTGGGGGAACTCTCCTGGCTCCTGGCTCGATGTCACCTCAAACTGGAACAGTATTGCTCTGTTTATAGATATTGCTTTGAAGTACCAGCTCAGAGCGTTTGCTTTTGTTGAGGAATTTCGTTGAAAGTGTTGTTGATATTAATGTTAACCCTGCGTTTTTGCAACTCAAGGCGAGTACACTAAGAAGGATTTTTAGAAAGATTACTGTAAAAAATGTAAGAGAATTTTGATGTGTTGATCATTTTGATGTCTTCCAACAAACTAAAACTTTATAGGTATTCAGAGTAGAGGATCATTTTTGGAAAAAGATCTCTCATGACATAGAGATATAAAATTAGATTTACTGAAGCCGGAAGAACCGTTCCTTCCAGATTCCTTGATGCGATGTCATCTAGCACCGCTCTCACATTTTAGAATTCCCAGGAAAAACTCAGTAAGTGCTACAGCCAGTAGGGCCATACAGCTACTTGTGGACAAAGCTAGAAATTCACACTCCTGGTGTTTTCTAAAGCTCCTCTGAGTGCTTTGCTCTATCCCTTTCACTAATTCTACTTAACAACAACAACGATAATTATGTAGTTACTTTTCAATGGCCATTTAAGAAGAGTGTTATGAAATAAATATTTTACACATACAGAAAGATGTAAAGAATAATATAATAAATATTTCCAGATTCACCACCCAGCTTAAGATCTGAATTCTAAAAACAGAATTTAGGGTCTGGAGGGTTAGCACACTTGGGAGACCATGGTACTGGTAATTCCAAGGTCACGGGTTCGGATCCCCTTACTGGCCAGCCACCAAAAAATAAGTAAATGAATAAAATACATTAAATATACATTTAAACCCTTGTGGAATTATTTTTTAAAACTATGGGAAAGTATAAAGAAAAAAAATCATGTACTATCCCAGTATTCAGATATTCACTTAACAATATTTTGATATGTTATCCAATTTTTTCTTTGCACACAAGTACTCATATAAAGTGTGTTTGTTTAAAAATGAGACAGATGCATACTATATACAAAGTTCCATATTTTGCTTCTTTCCTTTAGCATTATATCATCAACATTTCCCTGTACTTAAATATTCCTTAAGTTGTCTCACCATGTAGTGTTTAATATTTAAAGAACATAAGCTATGTATACGTAAAGCAAATTAATAACACAAACACCTGTGATTTGGAGTTTGAAACTAAATGCCCAGACCGTGTTCCTTGCCAGGTCACTGCTCCAGTTCTTGCAATCTGCCTTAGCCTCATCCCATCCAATTTGGGATGACCTAGCCAATCATCCCAAATTATCAATAACATTGATGGTGTCTGTGTCCTATTGTCTTTATCCCCCAACTCCCTGCATAAGGTAATCACTACCTAAAACCATGTGTGTCTAGGTGTGTGTTTTAAATAGTTCTATAACATATGTATAATTCCATATATATGTGTATGTATGTGTGTGTGTGTGTGTGTGATATGTATATAGTTTGGTTTTACTTTCTTTTATAAAAATGATACGGTGCTGGACGTAGTCTTTTTTCCCTCAACACTGTGTTTGTGGGATTTATGCATACTCTTATATCTAACTGTAGTCTATTCACATTCACTATGCATAACATAGCATTCTGTGAATATACAAAAATTTATTGTACGTGTTTCCTGGGCCACAAGTGAAAGAGACTCTCTGAGATATATCTAGGAGTAGAAATGCTGGGTTGTCCTATATGGTCAACTTTAGAAGACAACACTGAATTATTTTCCAAAGTGATTGAAACAGTTTTATACTTAGGTACTTAAAAAAGTTCATGGAAAAATAGAACTAAAAGATAATATGAATCTTTCCATGAACTTTTTGAAGTAACTTCGAACTCTCATCAGCAAGCAGTGCTTAGTATATGAGTTCCTCTTGCTCTACTATCTCACCAGCATTTGGCATTTCAGAGGTCTTAATTTTGCCCATATAGTGGCTGGAAAATATCTCAGTGTAGTATTATTTGCACTTCCAGTTTATCAAGGAATTTAAGCACTTTTTCATAGGCTTATTTGCCATTTGTGTTTCCCTAGTAAAATGTCTGTTCATTTCTTTTGCCAAATTTTATTTTGAGCTGTCTTATTGACCCTTAGAATTTTTTTTTCCTTCCCTTTTTGTCTTTTTTTCGTGACCGGTAACGGGATCGCAACCCTCGGTGTCAAGCCCGCACAGCGCTCAGCCAGTGAGCGGACTGGTCTCTATATGGGATCCGAACCCTCGGCGGCAGCGTCGCCATGCTCCCAAGTGCCGCACTCTACCGAGTGCGCCACCAGGCCAGCCCAGAAGTTTCTTTTTTTTTTTTTTTTGGTCTTTTTCCATGTCCAGCAATGGATCGCAACCCTCAGTGTCACCCCCATACCGGACCGGGACCGGCAACGGGATCGCAACCCTCGGTGTCGCGCCCGCACCTGCTCAGCCAGTGAGCGGGAACCGGTCTGTATGTGGGATCCAAACCCTCGGCGGGAGCACCGCCGTGCTCCCAAGCGGCGCACTGTAGCAGTGCACCACTGGGCCGGCCCCCCAAGCTAAATCTTTATCAACCAGTATTAATCAAGGCCTGAGATATTGGACATAGGTACCCATTCCTTAACTGTCCTGAGTCTCAAGTGCCTATGTAGCATCCAAGGTGGCCATGGGAGGGCAGGCCTCATCTGAATTTACATATCAGGTGTGGAGCCCAAGTCAGAGAAAAGAGGCTACAAAGATAATGTCTAAAGAATATTGTCCCCTCCAGCATGGCTAGGAGCCAGAGCTGAGACAGGGAGGAAACCATATTGGGCTTGTCTTTGTATTGTAGCTTATGGCCCATGCACTGTGGACACATGTGTCCCCAGCTTTACCATGGTCATCTGTCCAGACCCCTGAAATTAGAGGTATAGAACCAAAGACAAGCTCATAAGATGTGTGCAAGGCTTTGGGAGAAGCCCAGGAGCCAGTCCTTCCAGCTTCCAGTTTGCAAACAAATTAAGCAAGTATCAAAAATTCACAGAACCAACAATTGTATGACCTTAAAATATCAAGCAGAGACAGGAAAAATCTGTTTAGACCAATAGACCTAGGCAAAAATGTCTAAATTAAATTTTGAAAATATTTTTTATTTTATTTTGCCAATTATTTTCAAAGCCACCCTTATTTGCTAAAGTCATGTGAACTTGGAAAGCATTTAGGCTTATGTACTTAATTTAGGGGTGCACATTATTTATAGGTTAAATTCAGTACCATGTATGCATGCATACATAAAAGTGTAGAAACAAATAAAGAGTTTTCATTTAAAATCTAGTTACGAGACAGATTTAATATAGAACTCACTAATTGGTCATCATGATCAAGATGGCAGAATAGGTGGTACCCAGCATCACTCTTTCCTACAATCAACCAATTTACAACTATTTTTTTTTTTTTTTTTTTTTTTTTTTTTTTCCGTTCCCGGCAA
>NW_007726197.1:335171-378288 GCF_000696425.1 Galeopterus variegatus | reverse complement strand
GATCCAAGCGTCAATTTCCTTCCTCATTTAGATAAGACTAAGATCATTTAGAAAATACTCGAGGCAATGGGGGTAGGGTGGGCGGCAGCCAAGCCAAGAAAGGCGGAGCTGGAGCTTCCAGGCTCGGCAGGGGACATCGGAGTCCCAGAAGCCGGGTCTGGGCAAACAGTGGCGTCCCCAAGCCCGGCGCACGATGCGCTGGGACGGGGATTGGGCAGGACTGGTGTGTGTGTGGCGGAGCTCCGAGAAGGGGACCCTCTGCGGAAGGACAGAGGAGTCATGGGTTGCCCTGAGGAGGGAGGGACAAGCATCTGCGCATAGGTGGGTGAAGGGGACTCAGGTTCACCTTTCAGCGCCTCTTTCATCGCGACGCGCTCCTCTTTGTGGAACTGAGAAGGGATTCGCGACGTCCCCTGTTGCTGCTTGCCCCTTAGGCCCATCGGTCTGGAGACGGTGGCAAAAACTAGCAGCAGCACAACCGCCAGGGCCAGCACGCGAACGCACCGCCGAGCCATGCCCTTCGCGAGTCCCCGCTGCCAGGGCGCTGCCCAGACCGCCTTCCTGGCCCTCCAGGTTCCCGCAATGGGCCTTAGCCACACCCCCAGGTCTGGCCAATCATCGCTTGGCCGGGCTTTGGAACACCCAATCGACGAGATGGCCCCGCCCCGTCCCGCAAGGCTTTTTGGGGCTTGTGGTTTCTGGCCCTGAGTAGCAGCCATATGTGTATGTATGTGTGTGTGTGTGTGTGTGATATGTATATAGTTTGGTTTTACTTTCTTTTATAAAAATGATACGGTGCTGGACGTAGTCTTTTTTCCCTCAACACTGTGTTTGTGGGATTTATGCATACTCTTATATCTAACTGTAGTCTATTCACATTCACTATGCATAACATAGCATTCTGTGAATATACAAAAATTTATTGTACGTGTTTCCTGGGCCACAAGTGAAAGAGACTCTCTGAGATATATCTAGGAGTAGAAATGCTGGGTTGTCCTATATGGTCAACTTTAGAAGACAACACTGAATTATTTTCCAAAGTGATTGAAACAGTTTTATACTTAGGTACTTAAAAAAGTTCATGGAAAAATAGAACTAAAAGATAATATGAATCTTTCCATGAACTTTTTGAAGTAACTTCGAACTCTCATCAGCAAGCAGTGCTTAGTATATGAGTTCCTCTTGCTCTACTATCTCACCAGCATTTGGCATTTCAGAGGTCTTAATTTTGCCCATATAGTGGCTGGAAAATATCTCAGTGTAGTATTATTTGCACTTCCAGTTTATCAAGGAATTTAAGCACTTTTTCATAGGCTTATTTGCCATTTGTGTTTCCCTAGTAAAATGTCTGTTCATTTCTTTTGCCAAATTTTATTTTGAGCTGTCTTATTGACCCTTAGAATTTTTTTTTCCTTCCCTTTTTGTCTTTTTTTCGTGACCGGTAACGGGATCGCAACCCTCGGTGTCAAGCCCGCACAGCGCTCAGCCAGTGAGCGGACTGGTCTCTATATGGGATCCGAACCCTCGGCGGCAGCGTCGCCATGCTCCCAAGTGCCGCACTCTACCGAGTGCGCCACCAGGCCAGCCCAGAAGTTTCTTTTTTTTTTTTTTTTGGTCTTTTTCCATGTCCAGCAATGGATCGCAACCCTCAGTGTCACCCCCATACCGGACCGGGACCGGCAACGGGATCGCAACCCTCGGTGTCGCGCCCGCACCTGCTCAGCCAGTGAGCGGGAACCGGTCTGTATGTGGGATCCAAACCCTCGGCGGGAGCACCGCCGTGCTCCCAAGCGGCGCACTGTAGCAGTGCACCACTGGGCCGGCCCCCCAAGCTAAATCTTTATCAACCAGTATTAATCAAGGCCTGAGATATTGGACATAGGTACCCATTCCTTAACTGTCCTGAGTCTCAAGTGCCTATGTAGCATCCAAGGTGGCCATGGGAGGGCAGGCCTCATCTGAATTTACATATCAGGTGTGGAGCCCAAGTCAGAGAAAAGAGGCTACAAAGATAATGTCTAAAGAATATTGTCCCCTCCAGCATGGCTAGGAGCCAGAGCTGAGACAGGGAGGAAACCATATTGGGCTTGTCTTTGTATTGTAGCTTATGGCCCATGCACTGTGGACACATGTGTCCCCAGCTTTACCATGGTCATCTGTCCAGACCCCTGAAATTAGAGGTATAGAACCAAAGACAAGCTCATAAGATGTGTGCAAGGCTTTGGGAGAAGCCCAGGAGCCAGTCCTTCCAGCTTCCAGTTTGCAAACAAATTAAGCAAGTATCAAAAATTCACAGAACCAACAATTGTATGACCTTAAAATATCAAGCAGAGACAGGAAAAATCTGTTTAGACCAATAGACCTAGGCAAAAATGTCTAAATTAAATTTTGAAAATATTTTTTATTTTATTTTGCCAATTATTTTCAAAGCCACCCTTATTTGCTAAAGTCATGTGAACTTGGAAAGCATTTAGGCTTATGTACTTAATTTAGGGGTGCACATTATTTATAGGTTAAATTCAGTACCATGTATGCATGCATACATAAAAGTGTAGAAACAAATAAAGAGTTTTCATTTAAAATCTAGTTACGAGACAGATTTAATATAAAACTCACTAATTGGTCATCATGATCAAGATGGCAGAATAGGTGGTACCCAGCATCCCCCTCTCCCATAATCAACCAATTTACAACTATTAAATAGCAATGACAGCCAAGCTGGGGCCACTAGAGCTCAGAAGAAAAGGAGGAAAGGCATATGGACTTCATGAAGGCAGGAGAAGCCACAGTGAGAGAAAGAAAGGACCACTCTGGCCATTTCAAGACCAGACCTCTTCAAGGCTGGCCCTTGTGAGTACATCAAACAAGAGCTGGCAAAAACCACAGCTGTGCCCCTGTATGTGGGATCCGAACCCTCGGACAGGAGGGCCGCCGCGCTTCCCAAGCGGCGCACTATCCAGTGCGCCACCGGGCCGGCCCAATTTACAACTACTGAAAAGCAACAAATACCATGCTGGGGCTGCTAGAGCTCAGGGGAAGAGGAGGAGAGACCTACGGACTTCATGAAGGCAGGAGAGGCCACGATAAGAGAAAGAAAGGACTGCTCTGACCATTTCAAGCCCTGACCACTTCAAGGCTGGCCCTGATAAGCACACAGAGCAAGAGCTGGCAAAAGCCACAGCTGTGTCCTTTCTATGAAGTTGCTTGGAGGCTGCAGGAGAGAAGAGGGCCTTGGTGGCCCCCAGGCCAGGAAGACCACTAATGGCATTCCCATGGACCCACATAGGAGCAAGGAGCCACAGACAACTGAAAAAAGGAGCCACTCAGAGGATGGTGAGTCATCACAAGGGACCGGTGCATGGCCCCTCCCACGGGAAGTGTTTGGAGTGCAGGGGGTGGGGGCGATGTCCTACCAAGAGAACACTGGGGTACAGCATGGACAGCTGATCTGTTAATGTGGAATGGAACTATTTGACATGATGGAGGACATAGCTTTTGGTACCCAGCTGGCGTGGTGGAAGGAACAAGGGCATTTGTTTATCTATTGTCTTAACAGTTTATTGACAATAGGTGACTTACTCAGAGTTAGCAAGCTATACATTAATTGATACATCAGCAATTTAAAGAACTTACATGAATCCTTTGTTTAGGAACAAGATGTCTTATCTAAGTCATGAGCTGCTTTCCCTGCCCTCCAAGGCTGTGAATATTTTTAGAGAATTGCTTGTGTAGACAAGACATATTTCCGCCTTTTTGATCAAAACATTCCTCATGAAAGCATTGATGATCAGTTTTCTGATTGAAAAGGTCTTACTTTTCTTTGTGTTGATCCCTCAGTGCTGGCAAGGCTCATTCAGGTAGACTGGTCCCACGCTGGGGGTAAAGATGAAACAGGAGTTAGGCCAAACTAGGGCAGCATGAAGTGAGGTCAAGAACTTATAAGGACATACTATTTTATTTTTCATTTATTTATTTTTTTATAACCAATTTTTAAATTGAATCTTGTTATAAAGAGAGAGCAAATTCTTACGCAAATAACCATATTGCCATGAAAATCATAAGGATACTCACAATTTCCAAAATTTGGAGGAATCAAATAGGGAATAAAAGCAAATGTTTCCATCTTTGTTCATAAAAATTTTACCAAATTTTACCAAGTTGCTGTAAATTATAGCTAGCATGAGAGAGAAATTTCTTTAAATCTGTAAAACAAAACACTTAAGTAAAAAACCAAAAACGAAAGTTACAAAACATTATCTTTACCTGTTATTTAACTTCATGTAATTAATTTTTGCTTGCCTTTTTTTTTTTTTTTTTTTTTTTTGTCTTTTTCCGTGTCCGGCAACGGATTGCAACCCTCAGTGTCGCCCCCGTACCAGACCGGGATCGCAACTCTCGGTGTCGCTCCCGCGCCTCGCTCAGCCAGTGAGTGGGAACCGGTCTGTATGTGGGATCTGAACCCTTGGCGGGAGAGCTGCTGCACTTCCCAAGCGGCGCACTATAGCGGTGCGCCACCGGGCCGGCCCAATTTTTGCTTGCCTTAATTAGCAGTTTTATAAACCCATTGGATTTCTTATTAGAGTTCTGAAAAACTTTTGTCTATCAATTTTAAAGTTATTTAAAACCTGTGTTTAAGAGTACTTGATATAGTAAGAATCTGATTATAGATGCCGTTAGAGAAAAATCAAAACTTCTTGCAATTTTACTAAGAGCAGAACAATACAAGAAAATTTTTGTTCCAATATGAGGGAAAATTTAGTTCTGTATCCGTGTCTTTTTAATAACAAAGTTCAATCTTTAGAAAGACTTGGAAATAATTCCCTTTTAATTACAGCCCACTAAATCACACACACAAAATTCTTTCACAAATTCACCCTTCACAAACCATTGTTACAACTTACTCAGACATTCCATGACATGCTTTAAACTTTTTTTTTTTTTTTGCCCTATATTTCCTCTTTCCTAAGTTACAAGTCATTTTTGTTTTAGGACAAAATTTCACTACACAAGAAGTTTTCTCACACAGAAGTATTCTCTTTTCTTCTTAATCTTCCTAACCACAACTACATCTTCATATCCATAGCTTTCTTTATATCTCTCTCTTCTCCTAATACTGTTCCTTTCTATCAACAATACAAAATTAGCCTCATTTATCTAAAAATTGCATAATCAAAGATCACTCTGTTTTAGGCTGGGTTTATAACTTTAAAAACCTCTAGCATAGACAAATATAATCCCATTTGACCAGTATACCCAGGCAAAAATTTATGCTGATAATTCTGAAAACATTTCTCATAGTGGTGTGATATTATATCTTTTATCCTTTTTCCCCCCTGCAATTTCAGTTTCAAATGATTTTTGGTTAAATTCTCAAATGTTTACACTTAGCAAGGACTGGCTGAATTGTAAGAAAAACAAAATGGTCCTGACTTTTCTCCAACAGGTTTAGACAGTGAATTTCTGTTTTAACATTTGCAGGACTGTGTACACAGACAGACAAATTTCATCCAGAGACTTAGCCAATTATAATTTTCTGGATCAGTTTCTGCTTCTCAAGAGTGCCAGGAGAAACTCAGAAAAAAACCATTTTCTTTTTAGTAATAGGGTCCTTAATGACCAAAAGGCAGAAACTTACTCAAACCCAGACAGACGGAACTCTCCCAAACAAACAAAATGCTGGCTTTTATGTCCTTGAATCATTTCTCATACCCCAAACAGTAACTTTTAAAAGTAAAAAAACGGCATTTTTCACACCCAAGTGGTACTTTTAACAAACTTGCTCGTTAGAGCCCTCACTAACGCTGCCTTCCTTTACCAACCAAAAGGTGGGGAATGGGTGGTTAATGCTGCTGCTGGAAAATCAGGGACAGTCCCCCAAATCCCAGCCTCAGGACAGGTAGCTGGCAACTATGGGTGGATCCAGCCTCACTCCCACAGCACAAATGGGTAAGCCTTAGCATGCTGCCAGGGCCAATTGCTCTGTCCGTTGGAAGTGAGGGGTCTAGGCCACGCGGGCCACTCAGCTCCTGGCTAGCTTGTCAAAATCTGTTACTGGGGCCACTCAACTCCTGGCTGAGGTTCCCCCCAATTTTTACCAAACCCAAGTCCAGCTGCCTGCCCCAATAAAAGTAAACAACCCCCAAAGTCAAATGTTGGTGACAATGGAAGTCAGTTTTATTCAGGAATACTGGTGACCTGAGGAGAGACAGTAGGCTAAATCATCTTTCTGGTTAACCTGGAAGAGCATGGCCAGACTAGATGGGTTAGCCTACGGTCTCTCCTCAGGTCACTGGTGTTCCTGAATGAAAGCTGACTTCCGTTGTTACCAACATTTGACTTTTAAGTTGTTTAGTTTTGTTTAGGGCAGGCAGCCGTACTTGAATGGCTCCAGTAACATCTGTAAGGGCCACCAAATTTGTTAGTGAAGCAGAGGGTTCCATCATCTGCTGCCCAAATATCTAAGAAATCTCTCATGCCAAGGTTTGTAGTGTTGAAGATTAGCATTTGTCTGAATGTCATTCAAAGGAGCCCATGGTAGCTAAGGGAGCTTTTAAGCCTCCAGACTCCTCAATAGCTCAGAATCATGAGCATTTATAGAGCAAAATCATGGGTGGGCGTCCCAGGAGTTGTGTGTGAATTTGATTGGTCAGTGGTGAGGTCAGTGTAATTATTTCTGATATCTTGACTGATATTGTCATCTTAGGGTCCAGGATGTGTGTGCTTCAAGGCAGGTTTGTAGTTACTTGTTATCTGCAAAGACAACTCACAACTGGCATTACAGATATTACCCAAAGCCATAAGGCATTTATTTATTTATTTATTCATTTATTATTATTTTTTTGGCAGCTGGCCAGTACAGGGATCAAACCCTGGACCTTGGTGTTATCAGCACCATGCTGAAACCAACTGAGCTAACCAGTCAGCCCTCTTCAGGCAATTTTAATGAATGGCCATTCTGACCTTTAAATCAAGTCTTAGCCTGAAGAGCAAACATCCTGACCTCCAGATCAAGTCTTAGCCTAAGGAAGTTTGTTTAATCAATTCTACTCTTATCTCATTATTGTTACTCCTAGGAATCCAGCCTGTCCTTCTTGGTCAAGCAGTTTTTCTTTCGCTGTCCTCCTTTGCCCCCCCCCAGGCTGGAATAAGGGGCATAGTTAGGAGAGATTGGGGTTTGTTCCCTGGTTTCACTTTTAAAAGCATTAAACTTTTGCCTGTTAATTAAACTTTTTGGTCCATCTGGAATTGACTTTTTGTATATGATGTAAGGTCAGGATTCAATTTAATTTTTTCACTAACTAGATAACCAATTTTCCCAGCACCATTCATTAAATAGTCTACCCTTTTCCCAGTGATTTGCAATGCCAATGCTATCATATATTAGTTTTCATATATGAGGGCTGGCTGGTTAGCTCAGTTGGTTAAAGCACGGTATTCCTATTCCTAAGTATTTTATTTTTTGGGTGGCTATTGCAAACGGGCAAGCTTTCTCGATTTCTCTTTCTGCATGTTCACTATTGGAGAATAGAAATGCTACTGATTTTTGTGTGTTGATTTTGTATCCTGCAACTTTACTAAAATCATTTATCACCTCCAAGAGTTTTTTTGTTGAGGCTTTAGGCTGTTCGATATATAGGATCATGTCATCCGCAAACAGGGACAGTTTGACTTCATCTTTTCCAATCTGGATGCCCTTTATTTCCTTCTCTTCTCTGATTGCTCTGACTATGTTGAATAGGAGGGGTGAGAATGGGCATCCTTGTCTAGTTCCTGTTCTTAATGGAAAAGCTGAAAGCTTTTCCCCATTTAGGATGATATTGGCAGTGGGTTTATCACATATGGCTTTAAGTATGTTTAGATACTTTCCATCTATACCTAACTTGAGAGAGTCTTTATCATCAATGAGTGTTGAATTTTGTCAAATGCTTTTTCAGCACCTATAGAGATAACCATATGGTTCTGTGTTTGATTTTATTGCTATGGTGTATCACACTTATTGATTTGCATATGTTGAATCAACCTTGCATCCCTGGGATGAATCCCACTTATCTGTTCCGTTTTCTGAGCACTACAAACCACTGCTGAGAGAAATTAAAGAGGACACAAGAATATGGAAAGACATTCCATGCTCTTGGATTGGAAGAATTAACATTGTGAAAATGTCCATACTACCCAAAATGATCTACAGATTCAATGCAATCCCCATCAAAATTCACAATGACATTTTTCTCAGAATTGGAAACAACAATCCTAACATTCATATTAAAGAATAAAAGACCACAAATAGCCAAAGCAATCCTGAGCAAAGAATATAAAGCTGGAGGCATAACACTACCTGACATATTACAAAGCTATAGTAATCAAAACAGTATGGTACTGACATAAAAACAGACACACAGACCAATGGAACAGAATAGAGTATCCAGAAATCAACCCACATGCCTCCAGCCATCTGATTTTGACAAAGGCACCAAGAGTACACACTGGGGAAGAGACTGCCTCTTCAGCAAATGGTGCTGGGAGAATTTGACATTCATATATAGGAGAATGAAACTAGACCCGTACATCTCACCATATACCCAAATCAACTCAAAATGGGTTAAAAAAATTAAATATACATCCTGAAACAATAAAACTCCCTTAAAGAAAACATAGGGGAAAAACTACAGGAAGTAGGACTGGGTACAGAATTTATGAATATGACCTCAAAAGCACAGGCAACCAAAGGAAAAATAAACAAATGGGATTATATCAAACTAAAAAGCTTCTGCACAGCAAAAGAAACAATTAACAGAGTTAAAAGACAACCAGCAGAGTGGGAGAAAATATTTGCAAAATATACATTTGACAAAGGATTAATAACCGGAATATACAAGGAACTCAAACAACTTAACAGCAAAAAAACAAGTAACCCAATTAAAAAATGGGCAAAGGAGCTGAATAGGCATTTCTCAAAGGAAGATATATGAATGGCCAACAGACTTATGAAAAAATGCTCAACATCACTCAGCATTTGGGATATGCAAATCAAAACCACATGAGACACCATCTCACCCCAGTTAGGATGGCTAATATCCAAAAGACTGTGAACAATAAATTCTGGTGAGGTTGCAGAGAAAAAGGAGCTCTTATACACTGTTGGTGGTACTGCAAAATAGTGCAGACTTTATGGAAAATGGTATGGAGGTTCCTCAAACAATTGCAGATAGATCTACCATATGACCCAGCTATCCCACTGCTAGGAATATACCCAGAGGAATGTAAATCATCAAGTCGAAGGTATACCTGTTCTCCAATGTTCATTGTAGCACTATTTACAATAGCTAAGAGTTGGAACCAGCCCAAATGTCCATCATCAGATGAGTGGATATGGAAAACGTGGTACATCTACACAATGGAACACTTCTCTGCTATAAAAAAGAATGAAATACTGCTGTTTGCAGCCACATGGATGGACCTAGAGAAAATTATATTAAGTGAAATAAGCCAGGCACAGAAAGAGAAATACCACATGTTCTCACTTATTTGTGGGAGCTAATAAAAATAAGTAAGTAAATATACAAACAAATGGGGGGGGGGTAAGAAGAGACAACAATCACAGCAATTCCTCAAACTTGTTAAGAGGAGTGAACAGATATGACGTTGATGTGGGGAAGTGGGGAGAGGAAGGGAGGAAAAGGAGGAATTGGTAAAGGGACACAAAAATCAACTACATTGTGTATTGGTAAATTCAAATTAAAATAAAAAACATAAAAAGATTCACTATTTAAAAAATTAAATAATTAATTTTTAGAACTTTAAAAAATAAGTAAAATAAAATTGAGGCTATCCCCTTCTTGTGGGCCATCTACCTTCCATGTGGAGAAGTAACATTGATTTTGTATTATTATTGGTATTGTTCTTTTGTGACATACAACAAGTGAGAGAATATTAATAACAGCTATAATTTAAAAAAAAGGGTCAACCCCATGGCTCACTCGGGAGAGTGCAGTGCTGGGAGCGCAGCAGGGCTCCTGCCGCTCGGGTTCGGATCCTATATAGGGATGGCCGGTGCACTCACTGGCTGAACGCGATGCGGACGACACCAAGCCAAGCGTTGCAATCCCCTTACTGGTCACACACACACACACACACACACACAAAAAGACCACATTTCCCAGACCCTTGCAGCTGGATTTTTGTCATACAAGTGGAGAATGAGAGATAGGAAGTATGGCATGTGATTTAGGGAAGTATCTTTAAGGATGCACTCTTCCTTTTTTTTTTTTTCTTTTCTGTTTGTGACTGGTAAGGGGATCGCAACCCTTGGCTTGGTGTCGCCTGCACTGCACTCAGCCAGTGAGTGCACAGGCCATCCCTATATAGGATCCGAACCTGCAGCCTTGGCCTCGGAGCATCCAGCACCTCACTCTCCTGAGTGAGCCACGGGGTCGGCCCAAGGATGCAGTCTTCTTAAATCCCTTCCTCTATTCTCAGATGTCATGGCTGCAGGTGCAGCTGTGTTGGACCTTGATGATGAGCCACACTGAGACAGGACAGAGGTGCGCTGGAAGGAGCCTGAGTCCTTGGAAGCTTAATGAACAGCCATACCAGCTCTGGACTGTCTACCTCTGGACTAATTTAACAAAGACAGTGATAAATTTCTACCAAATTTAAACCAGTAAAGGATTGACCTTTCTTCCTTTTTTTTTTTTTTTTTAAATTTTCTGGAAGAATGTGTATATATCCAATATATTTTTCTTTTTTTTTTTTTCCTTTTTGTCTTTTTTCGTGTCCGGCAACGGATCGCAACCCTCAGTGTCGCGCCCGTACCGGACCGGGACCGGCAACGGGATCGCAACCCTCGGTGTTGCTCCCGCACCTCGCTCAGCCAGTGAGCGGGAACCGGTCTGTATGTGGGATCCGAACCCTCGGCGGGAGCGCCGCCGTGCTCCGAAGCAGCACACTGTAGCAGTGCGCCACCGGGCCGGCCCTTCCAATATATTTTTCTAATAATTCAAAAAATAAAGTCATCTGGCCTGCTGTTTACTTGATGGGAAGATTCTAAACTACTGATTTCACTTGATGGTTATACGACTTTTCAGGCTTTCTATTACTTTCTTGATTCCATTTAGGTAAATTCTATTTTATTAGCAATTTATTCATTTCGTGTAAGCCTTTAACTTTATAACAGTTAAGAGCTGTCTTTCTCACCTGTGCAATTTCTCTTGGGCAAAACACAATTAGGATTCCTTCGCATGGTTTTTCCACATAGGTTATATCCATGGGGTTTCTCTCCAGGTTGAGTGGGAGCCTGTCGAGTAAGGGACAGCTCATACACTAAAATCTTTGTCACTCCACTTGCACTCATAGGAATTCTGTGAACCCACAGACACTCTGTGTTGTAAAGAAAGCACGCTGATATGTTACAAGCTGCTGCCGTTTTCAGGGCACATGGACTGTTTCCGCTGTAAGTTCTTTCCAAATGAGGAAGATGAATGCTCTGCCACAGGGTTCCATTACAGTCATGACGTTCATAAGGCTTCTTATATACACTTTTTTTTCCTGATAGTTATTTTCGTTTAGATGAAAACTGATTTGTGTTCGATTCAGTATCTAAGTCACATTATGGATATGTTTACTTGTGGGAACTCTGTGAGTAAATAAATTTTGAAATAGGTTAGAAAGTCCCCCAGATTTATGATACTCAGAGACTGTCTCCTGAGACATGGCTACTCGTGAGTGGGGGCCTCAGAGGTCTCCCCTGTCTGTGGTGCTGCTCTTCTGTCCCCTGGCATCCCCAGACTTCTGAACAGAACCAGCAACCACTACTCCTAATCCTTAACTCTTTTCCTTCCCACAGATGTTTTTTTCCTAAAGTTAGTCTGCTTTGCAGCTGTTTCTTTAGTTTTCAGTTGAAACTTTAGTTTCTGGTTTGCACAGGTGTCTTGGAGAATTCCTTTCTCCTTGGTCCTCAGCTCTTCTTGCTCTGCCTGGGTGAGCAGGCTGGCCTTGTGAACAAAGACGATACCCTACTGAGGTCAGCTGCCTGTGCTTCTGCAGCATCAAATCTCTGTACCGGATTTTCTGAGCAGGGTCCAACAACAACCCCTTCTTCTGGGAGAAGTCCATCAAAGGTGACTGAGTCCTGTGACCAGGGTGTGAGCAGCCCCAGAGGTATCACTGCCTCTACCACGTCCCCCTCCTGGACACAGCCAGGGTCCTGGGCAGGCACAGCTAGAGGACAAGAGGGGAGGCGTGAGAGACGGGCCGGGCCCTAGATTCCAGCCTGCACAAACTAGGAGGCTGCAAACAATCTCTTTTACTTTCTTGATGGTATTCTTTAATGCACAAAAGTTTTTAATTTTAATGAAGTCCAATTTACCTATTGTTTTCTCTTGTTGCACATACTTTCAGTGTCATATCAAAGAATTCTTTGCTCAATCCAGGATTGTGAAGATTTACCTCTGTGTTTTCTTCTAAGAGGTTTACAGCTTTTGCCTTTACACTTAGGTTCTTTGATCCATTTTGATTTTTTTTTTATATACAGTTTGAAGTAAGGGTCCAACTTCATATATATATATATATATTTTTTTTTGCATGTGGCTATTCATAGTATAGAATAGTTCCAGCACTGTTTGTGTGAAAAAACTATTCTTTCCCTATTGAATGATCTTGGCACCCTTGTTGAAAATCAGTTGACCATAGATGCATGGGTTTATTTCTGGACTCTCAATTCTATTCCATTGGTATATATGTCTGTCCTTTTGCCGGTACCACACTGTCTTGATTATCATTGCTTTTTAATAAGTTTTGAAATTGGCAAGTGTGATACCCCCTACATTATTCTTCTTTTTCAAATGTGTTTTAGCTATTTGTATCCCTCGCAATTCCATATGAATTTTATAATCAGTTTGTTGATTTCTACAAAGATGACAAATCCCTGACAAGGATTGCATTAGATCTGTAGATTAATTTGGGGAGTACTTCCATCTCAACAATGTTAAGTTTTTTGATCCACGAACATGGGATGTTTTTCCATTTATTTAGATCTCCTTTAATTTCTTTCAACCATGTTTTTTAGTTTTCAGAGTGTAAGTTTTGCAGTTTTTTGATCAACTTATTCCTAAGTATTTTATTCTTTTTGATTCTATTGGAAATGGAATTGTTTTCTTAGTTTCATTTCTGGATTGTTCATTTCAAGAGTATAGAAATACAATTAATTTTTGGGTACTGATCTTGTATTCTGTGAACTTGTTTATTAGTTCTAATAATTTTTTTGGTGGATTTCTTAAGCTTGTCTAAACGCAAGATTATGTCATCTGTGAATAGAGATAGTTTTACTTCTTTCTTTCTAATCTGGATGTCTTTTATTTCTTTTTCTTGCCTAATTACCCTAGGTAGAACCTCCAGTAAAATGTTGAACAGAGGGGGTGAGAGTGGACATCCTTGTCTTGTTCCTAATCTTAGGGGGAAGGCATCCAGTCTTTCATCAGTAAGTATGATGTTATCTCTGGGGTTTTTTGTAGATACCCTTTGTCAGGTTGAGGCATTTCCTTCCATTCCTAGTTTGTTAAGTGTTTTTTTTTTATCATGAAAGGATATTGGGTTTTGTCAGATATTTGCTATAATTATTACTTTCTCATCTGTAGTCATTTTCATAGCCCAGTACAGCTTTGCTCTCACCCACTTCCTTTTGTGCTGTGATTGGTAAATATATTATACAAATATTACATTTCTAGTGTTCTAGGCCCAATAATACATTATATACATATTATTTTAAAATCACGTAAGAGAAGATAGGAGAAAAATATATGCATTTATACTGTTTAATTATATAATTGCCTCTTTTTTAAAAAAAATGTGGATTTAAATTATTGTCCACATTTAATTGCTTTCAGCCTGAAGAACTTCCATTAGTATTTCTTGTAAGGTGCGTCTGATAGCAACAACTTCTCTCAGCTTTTGTTTATGTGGGAAAGTCTTTATTTCACCTTCATTTTTGAAAGATAATTTTGCTGGATATAGGATTCTTTGTTGACAGTTTTTTTCTTTTTTTGGGTGCTTTGAATATGTTGTCCCACTACCTCCTATTGTTTCTGCTGAGAAATTAGCCGTCAATCTTACTGGTGTTCTCTTGTAAGTAATGAGTTGCTTGACTCTTGCTGCTTTCAAGATTTTTCTCCTTATTTTTGACTTTCAGAATTTTTACTATAATGTGTCTGTTTGTGCATCTCTTTGCATTTGTCCTACCTGGAGTTCATTGAGCTTCCTGGAGGTGTGGGTTATTATTTTTCAATACATTTGGGAAGTTTTTAGCCACTATTTCTGCAGAATCCCTTTCTGCCTCTTTCTTTTTCTCCTTTCATTCTGGTACCTCCATTATGCATATGTTGGCATGCTTCATGGTGTCCTTCATTTCTCCAAGGCTCTGTTCATTTTTCTCTCTTTGGTTTGCATAATCTCTACCAAACTATATTTAAGTTTGCCAATTCTTTCTTCTGCTACTTCAGATTTACTGTTGAGCCCCTTTCGTGACTTTAAAAATTTTTCAGTTATGCTTTTTAACTCTAGAATTCCCATTGAAAAAGCAACCTCTTTCTCTTTATTGGTATTCTTTTTTCCCCCCGTTTTGGTGGCTAGCCAGTGAAGATCTTTACTGATGTTCTTTATAGGATGCAACATTATTCTCATACCTCCCCTTACTTCTTCAGTTATTCTTTTTTTCTTTTCTGTGAAACTACTTTATAATGACCCTCTTGAAGTCTTTCTGTTATTTTCTGACATCTGGTTGCTCTCAGGGGCAGTTTCTGTTGCCTGCTTTTTGTCTGGTGTATTGGTCATCCTTTCTTGCTTTTTAAAAAAATTGAACATTTTAGATAATATACTGTAGCTATTCTGGCTGCTGGTCCCACCCCTCTCCCTCTGGGGATTGTTATTATTTGCTTATTTGTTTAGTGGCTAGATGATCATTTTAGTTAGGTATATATCTCCCCGCATAGCATTAAGTCTCTGATGTCACTCCTTAGGGAGGCACAGTCTTTGGCATGCCCACAGTCACCTTGAGATGAAAAGTGGCATTGAAGGGCTCTCTTCTGTTCTTTCTCTGACCATATCCAGCTGTTAAACTCTGCAAATTGCTGGCTGCTTGTTCTGTTATTTTCAGTAATGCCTTGGGACATAAATTGCTGTACAAACAAATCCAATCATATTATGGCTCCTTTTAAGAAGTAGTTTCTGAGTTCAGTGTTTGATATTTGTTCTGACCCCAGCTGGAGTCCTTTCAGCCGTGTTATTTCCTCCCTCCTGCAAACTAGCCAGCCTATAGTTTAGGTTGTTTCCTCATTAAATCTATAAATCTCCTCCTAATATTATTATTATTATTTTTAACCACAAACCCTACTGTTCTTGAGAGCACCCTTAGGCTTGAGCTTGTCCATGCTCTGTTGCAAATGAAATCAGTTCCTTTGAGAAGAAATTAGGAGCTATCTGTTTTATGGCCTGCTTCTTCCCCCAGGCAAAATCACTGAGCCAGAGCTCTGGACCTAGAGGGTGGGGACAGTGGCACCTTCTGTCTGCATTACACCCCTACTCTAGGAGCTCAGCACTTTGTGAACAGTGCTGGTGGTCAGCAACCCAAGATCCTCTCAGCTTGCCTCTCCTCATGTGGAACTGCTGTCAGCAAGCTGAGACAAGGTGATTGGAACTCCAGTATTGTCAGCACACTGCACCCAAGGAGGAGCCTCCATTGCACGGGTTGGAAACGGGGGAGAAGGGAGCCCCTGTCTCTTGACCGCACTCACCCAGGACTCAGCCTCAGCAAAAGGTAGCTGGGCACAGGGGAGAAATGCTGAAATGCTGTCCTTCCTGGGAAGAAAGCCCTCTGGTTAGGAATTGCAGAGAGACAGAACCCTGTGTTCTTGGCTGTAGCCATCTGGAATGGAGTCTTTGCCCTGCTAAATTGAGAGGGGGAGGGAGAGATGATCTTGGTTCAGATATCACAGATTCTAGCCTTTCTTACTGAGTTTTTATAGAATAGATATTTCTTCATTTGCTGTTTGCCTTTACAACTATTTCTAGAGCTTTATACACACACACACACACACATTTTTTTTTTAAAGTCATTTTCGCGACTTCCACTGGGGAGCTGGTTAGGGGAGCTCCTCACACTGTCAGGCCAGATGTTGATCTCTCTTCATCTATTCTTGATAAAAATCTTAAAATGATATATATTTTTATCATTAAAAATGATAAATATGATAAATATATTTTTATATTTATCAAATGATAATATATTTTAAAATGATAAATATATTTTTCCAGTGCTGAAGTACCCTCCCTGCAACCATGTCATGCCTCTTCTCTCCTGCCAGGGGGCTTCCCTGATGCCACAGCATGGGATGCCTTGGGAACTGCTCTGCACTCCTATCCATGCAACCTGTAATTGTTGGAGTCTTAATACCCATGGGGCCACCCTTGACCGATAGAAGATGGGAGTGATGGTTAAATGTTAGTCCAGGACAGTCTGCAGATGCATCTCATAGGGCCCCTGGGAAGGCCCAGTGGGGTGAGGCTCCAGCTGCCCTTCCCAGTGGCTGCCTCTGTGACTCATCCTTGTCTTGGCTCTCTCTCTCTCTCTCTCTCTCTCTCTCTCTCTCTCTCTCTCTCTCTCTCCCATTCCACTCCTCCTTCCTGCCTGTCACTCTTGCTCCCTGGAATCATTTCTTAAATAGTCTGTGCAGAGGCTTTTGTCTCAGATTCTACTTTCAGGGGGATTCAGGCTAAGATAGCATCATTAGAAAAAATCTAAAACACAAACGGGAGGGATATTAATTGCTAATTTGTCCAAATCCCACAGCCTAGCTGAAGAGCAGGATAAAGCAAGATTAGTTTATCTTAAATAAATATCATTTTGGAACTTGCTGACTTCTCTGCCTCTGCAATGCATCCTCCCCCTCCTTCACCCCTTTCTCCCCCTCCTAGTTCTCCCCAACTCTTTGTTCCCATGTATCTCTGTCCCACTGACCGTTCAACTCCCTCCCCTCTTTGCTTTGTCTTATCTTAGGTCCTTCATCTCTTCCCACTTCATCCTATTTCTGTCTCCATCATGCCTTTGCTCTTTGTTTTCCTGTGATTCCTCTTATCTCCTTCCCTTTCCTACTGTTAGTAAACAAAGTTGGGAGTCAGCCTAGCTTGTTGGACACTTGAGAGTAATCTCACATTGTCTCACACACAGGGGAGGGAAAAGTGGGGTTAGATTGTGTGCTCCCCCAAACGAAGGACTCTGAAGGCTTTGTTGAGCATTGTTGGGGTTGGCCCTTAACAGACACCTCCAGAACGTGGAAGAATCAGTGAGTGAAGGGTATGCAGAAGGGATGATGGGACTGTGACTTCTCTCACAGCCGTGAAGGTACAGAGTTGGCTCTGGGAGCTGGTCCTGGGTCTGTGGATCTCCCAGCCCAGTCTTCTGTCTCCGATCTCTGCTCTTCAGCTGGATCATGGAAGTTTATTCATTCCCAGGAGTGGGAAACCAGAACCTGGAGAGGAGCCGGGAGGCTCACGGAGAAGTCTCAGGCCCTCATTGCCTCCACTCAAGATAGTGCAGAGCAAGGCCAGCTATCCTTGGAGGCGACTTGTTTGCCTCTCTGTAAAAACACCCAATAGAGTTCGGATGTGTTGTCCCCCCATAGTTCATGTGGAAATCTGATCCCCCATGTGGCAGTGTTGGGAGCTGTTTGGGTCATGGGGGGTGGATCCCTCATGAATGGATTAATGCTGTCCATGGTGGGGGACAGGGGTTGTCATGAGTGAGTTCTCAATCTATTTCTGTGAGAGCTCATTGTTAAAAAGGACCTGGTACCTCCCCTCTCTCTCTCTTGCTTCCTCTCGCCATGTGATCTGCTTGTACCCACCGGCTGCTGCCACTTTCCACCACGAGTGGAAGCAGCCTGAGGCCCGTGCCAGATGCAGCTGTCCCAGAATCGTAAGCCAAATAAACCTCTGTTCTTTATACATTACCCAGTGTCAAGTATTTCTGTTATAGCAACACAAAATGGACTAAAACACCACCTAACACACACATTTGTTCTCATTTCAAAAACACTTTATTACCAAAATGAACAAAAGGAGAATGGCATTTAAATTAAATAAATTACACAAATATGTCAAGAGATAATGTTCCCAGTCCTCCCCGGGAATCCTATCATCACAGGTCAATATCACTAAGAACATTCAGAAGTATTGAAATTCTGGATTACTTTGCTACCTTGCCCCCCGCTTCCTGCCTCAATCATTTCCAGAAGAGTGATCTGTGTGAATCTGTGCTCTTTCTGAAGTACTCCAACAGTGAAGTTGTCTTCCGTGTCCTCCCTCTGCCTCGTGTGATTCTGATTGTACATCTGCAGTGGGCTCTGTGAGCACTTGTACCCCTGGATGTGTTGCAAATCCCTCCTGAGCCCCAACGCCAGGCCATCTGAGTCAGCAATTCCCCTCAGTTCTAAGGCCGGCCTTGGGGTTAACGGTCACTTCATCAAGTCCTCAGGGGATCTGGACACTTGGTTCAAAGGGGAATGCTGACTTGGGATGTCCTGAGACCCTGTGACTTTTCCCCAACTCCTGGGCCTGAGATAGACTTGGAAGGAGGTGGAGTAGGGGAGGGTGAGTTGTCATTGGCTAAGGTTCTTGTCCTCTTGGAATTTGGCACTTCAAGTGCTGGGCACAGTGAATCCCAGATAACATCGTCTTCTGCCTTCCAAGTTTTGAGTTTCACTGGCAGCTTGATGGCATAATGAATGCACAGAGAAGCAATGCTCTTGGGCCAAGAATGTGCTGGCTCTGCCAGCACTCCCTCTTTTAACTCTAAGAAGACATGCTGGCTGGTCAGCTCACCCAACACACAGACACAAAACACAGTCAGGTCAGAGTTAGGAACTGGGATGTTTTCCAGGCTAGGCCAGCCCAGCTTGTTGGGGTAGGGGTCATTAAGTGGAAGGAGCTTGGGTGATGCAGTGAGGAGAGGTCTGAAGATTTTCTGTGCACTTCCATGGAAATTTTACAAAACACTTGCACATGGAACCCATTTATTTTCAAGTCAACAGTAGGGTTACTCTGGTTACCTCCCTATATACATGGAAAACTTAACCTCTATTTTCATCTTTCCTAGAAGATGGTCTCAGGTCCTAGGTTGTTAAGAAATCCCTGTGGACAAAGTCCCAACCTAGATCAACCCTTTTCCACGTCTGCACCCAGTTGGGAAATGCAGCTGGTCCCTGGAGGGCTTTTACCCTTGCCTGGCAGAAGGACCCCATCCTGGGTCTGGGCCACAAGCCGATAAGGCAGAGTTAGAATGATTGGCTCTTTGCCAAGTGGAGAAGGACAAGGCAGGTTTGCCAAGCGGAGGTGTTTCCCTGATAGGCCCTGAAGTCAGGGGGACTGTCAGGGCCCAGGTCCCACAGTTTGCCTTGGTTTGGCACTAGCACCACCCCCCTCTGGTGCAAAAAGAGATTTCCAAAAGCTTTTGTGCAGAATACCTGGTACTATTGCTAGGTTGCTAGAGAATTCTGCCAGGGGTTGGAACCCCAAAAGGATGGATGAGTAGAAAGGAGTTGACCCTGAGGGCAGGGGTAATGAGTTTTCAGGAGACTGAGGCAGTGCCTTGGTGGGCTGGCCCTGGGGAGGTAGCTCTGGTGGTCTGGAGGGCCCTGGCCACTGCCCAGGCTAGAGTCTGATGTGCTAAACAGCAGTGGAGGTCATGGCAGCCTTGGGATGAGGAGGAAGGGACATAGTTACCAAGACAGAGACTTCTGGGTTGTGGGGAGCACATGTTCCCCATGGTGCAGAGCTGCCAGGGACAGAGTTGGGATGGCTGGAGGAGTCGAGCCACAGAATCCTAACCAAGTTCATCCCTGTATCCTGTGACAGCCCGACACCACCTGACACCGAGCCATGCAGGCTCTAGGACACCAGGTCTGCATAGTTGTACTTGTCCTTCTGTTCTTGGCTCTTAAGGACTGGAAGTCAAGGTGTACAGCAGCTGCTGCAAGCAGGGCATGGCTGGGCAGGGTGGAGTGAGCAGGAGGCTTTGCTGCCTGGAGTGAGCAGGGCTGGCGGGGCAGGGGGCTCAGGGGTGGGGTGAGGAGGTGGGTTCGCCAGACTCACTCCTGTCAGAGCAGGCTCTCCTGCTGCTGAGATGCTCTCTCTAGAGATGCGAGGAGGAAGGGAGGGGGAGGAGAAAGGAGGAGGAGGCGAGAAAGGAGCCAAGTCCTGGTGGACGTGTTCTCCTCCCCCTGTCACTAGTTGTGATCCCAGGCTCATGGGCTTATCCTTCATGGAAGTCCCACGTGCCAGGCGCTCTGGAGGCAGCATGGGGATTGGCTGGGCCCTCACAGGGCGGTCAAGGTCTCTGTGTGAAACATGCTTCCGAACATCTCCTGCAGGGGCCACGGGAAGGAAGGGGGAGAAGGGAGATTGTTAGACCTGTTGGAGTCAGGTGGCTGCAACCAGGAGCTGACCCTATGGACCTCTGGCCAGAAAGAGGCATTGCGAGAGACTGTACGTGTGAGAGTGAGCATGGGTGTGCACAAGGGAGAGGCGCGGTCAGTCTGAGAGCTGAGCAGCTTCGGCAGCGACAGGAGAAGGTGCTGGAATCTAATTTTGAATGGTCTGGGTGTGCTGTGTGACCTTCCACATGGCCCTTCCCCCTTTTGGCTCTATTTTCTATGTTAGATAAAATCAAGGTTGAGACTAGATAAACTCTAAAGTCCTTTTCCACTTTGAAAAATTATTTTGGTCCTATCCAGATTTTTTGGAATGTGCTGGAGATTCCAGGGGGGTGTGCGGGGGGGGGGGCACAGAAATCAGTCTGCCAAATCCAGCTCTATTTTCTAATGTCTCCCACCTGCCATCAGCACTCTGCAAGATGTATTCAGAGGACCATGGAACTCGAGCCCAAAAAAGAAGGGAAGAGGCACAAAGAGATGTTATTTTGAATACACCCTTAGCCAGATTTCTGTAAACATAGCCATCTGGCTTCTTTTAATTCAGGGCATCAGAGTAGTGCTAATTTTCACGGGCCCTGTGGGGATAGTAACCCCTCCTATCTGCATAGCTTTTAGTTCATAATAAATAATAATTGCAATATAATTCATTTGTAAATTATAATTATTACATATTATTGTAAATATTATTATACATGCAATAATAATTCATTTGTACCCCTAGAATTCATCCAATTCTCCCAGAATACAAGATTCCAAAGGGTAGGGGCCTTTGTTTTGTTCACTGCTATGAGGTTACTTCAGAAAGTTTATGGAAGGATTCATACCATCTTTCAATTCTATTTTTCCATGAACTTTCTGAAGAACCCTCGTATGTGCCCACCCTGGGACTGCATCAGGCAAGTGGTAGGCCCTCTAGAAATACCTGTTGAATTAATGAAAGATGAACGACTTCCCCCACTAATCTTGGGAGGTAGATGGGACAGGTACTACCCCTATTTCCCTTGTTTTACAGATCACAAAGCTGGGGGCCAGAGGTATCATGTGGCTGGCCCAAGATCACCTGGCTGGCGTGATGGCTAGTTAAGAATAGATAGTTCTTGAGGACTTGGTCAGTGACTCTCCTGTCCCCCATCATGCCTCTCAGGGCTGAGAAGAGTTAAGATCTGCTACTAACAGAAGGATAAGAATGAAACTTGTTGCCTTCAAGGTGACTTTTCTGGCCTGGAGGTGAGGGAGCCCCATGAACCCCTTGTATCTAAAAGTGTCCCCTTCCTCCCTCTCTGCTGTGCCTCTCCCACCCTCACATCCCTGTCCCTCAGCTCACCTGCTCTAAGTCCCAGTAGCTGGGACTGTCGGCCTCTGAATCGTACAAGGAGAGCTCGGGGTCCACTGGAGCCTGGAGAGGGGGAAGCCGGTGTGGATGAGCTCCAGTGACTGAACAGTGAAGTCGGAGCATGGTGGCAGAGGAGGGACACATGGCGGGCTCTGGGGGGCATTGTGTTCCTGATGCCTTACTCATCCTGTCACCCCTTTCCCCTCCTGCCTCACAAAGTATAGCACAGCAGTGGTCCTCCCCTACTCCAGACAGATGTGCATCAGGGTCTGCCCTCCCTTCTGGGCCTGTAATTGTCCTAGCTACAAGGGTGACTGGCTAGCCGCCTGACTGTGAGGAATTCCCTTCCTGTCCCTGAGAATCTTTGTCCTCATCTGTGAGAGCAGGATCATCAAATTCACCATGCTGTTGGAAAGGTGTGTGTGTATGTAATTTATGTATATGCATATATTCTGGAATAGGTAAATATGTAACATACAATATAAATTATTTATAAACATATAAACAATAAATTATATATAAATGGTAATCACTGGATATTATTAGTGTAATAACAAATCATGAGGATCCATCTGGAATCTCCTTCTCTTTGCTTTGTGGACAGGTTCATGAAGCAGGAAAGCTTGTTGCTCCCTCAAGAGTTTCCCTCTAAGTGTGGAGCCGAAGCCCGTGTTTTCCTTGGCAGTTCTTTTGGCACTTAGAGCAGATGGCTTCACCTTCACCAGTTTCTTAAGGCAAAGAGCAAATCATTGATCTAGGCCCAGAATGACCCACAGAAGGCAGGGAGGTTTTTACCGCAGGCTGGGGCACAGACGGAGTCTTGGGAGACCAAGGGCAGAGGCTGAGCTGGGAGGCAATCGTGGGGGGTGGGAGGTGGCTGGGGAGATCCGGATAGGAGCTCCAAGGAGGTGGGCTTTTTCTGACTCCTCAGCTTTCTGGAATCCTAGACAGTGTTATTTGCATCTCATTTGCATACCACTTACTAGTAAATCAAATGTCAAAACTCAAACCCAGCCTCTTCATCCATCGCCAGCCTGAAATCTCCAGGCTCTGCTAAACTAAAACTGGCAGGCTTACTCCCACCCCTTCGCCAAATCCCCTTGTAGAAAGAGTGAAGGAGCGATGCCAGAATGCTAGGCATAATGTCCTACGCTTTGGGTGTCTGTGAGATGAGGACATTAATGCTTTTGTTTGTTTTTAGGTGGCTGGCCTGTAAGGGGATCCAAACCCTTGACCTTGGTGTTATGAACACTGAGGACATTAATATTAATTAAGGATTTTTACAGTATACAAAATGCTTTCAAGTGACCTGAAAGGTATAATTATCATTTCACCCTAAAACAAGAGGAAAAGCCTGTGAGGTAGGTAATGGTAGCTGATGGTGTCCATTCTACAGATAAGGAAACAGATTCAGAAAATGAAATGGCGGAATTGGTGCTGGAACTCAAACCTTCTCCTACGTTTTTTCTAATGCTCCTTGGTCCTGCCATTGCAATGCCCTGGACCATAGGATTCTCCGGGCGCAGGGACCTTACCCTTTGGAAGTCGTGTGCTGGGGCCTCTTCTCTGGTATTTGCCTGGGCGAAGAGGACTGCATCATGTATGCTGGGAAAGACGTGGTTGTGCTCCAGACACCCGTCCTCAAAGACGCCTCCATGGCTGATGTCATTGTACACCTGGGCTGGAAGGAGCAAAGATAACCTTCAGAAAGATAACAGCCAACGTGGGTTGGAGCTGGGGGTGGGGGAAGATGGTGAGACCAGAGCAGGGAGGGGAGGACTTGCTGTCCCCGAGGGCCATGGCACTGGCATTGCAATATCAGTTCTGGACAGCAGAGGGCGATGTGAGCTTGAGGATGCTGAACCTTCAACGCAGGGCAGAAGGAAGCAGTTTGATTTAGGAAGTTGGTACTTTGTAGCAATTCCAGAGGGAAAAGCTAAAATGTCCATGAGCAGGCTGCTGCCAATTCTATCCCCTAAGGGCCCATCCTTCCTCTTGTTTACTTAGACTTTTCCAGCAACTTCCAATGTGTGGCAGAATTCTTACTCTTACCAAATCCTAGAGATGGTTTCCTGAGGGAGTGTCTAGTGAGGTGAGACGAATCCACTGATTCTAACTCTGGAGCGCATCATAGCAGGTCATTGTCATTGCAGATTCTCTCCCTGAGTGGACTCTCTGAAGGGCCTGGGACATGCAGCCCTGCTGGAAGGGATCTGATCCTTTGCAGGAAGCTAGACCTGTGTGTTTGTGTCCCTTCACATTCTCTTGTGTGTTTGTGTGCATTTGCTGTATTTCCACATCCCTGCACTTTGCATATGTGCTAATGATGTGAATGTCCACTGCTCTGTGGCCATGCCCTTGGGGCTGTGTACATGCACCCTTTGGAGAATGCATGCATGTAAAACTGCGTATCTGTACGTTCCCTAGTTAGGGTATGTGTAAGCTTTATGCTTATATAGATCTGTGGACTTTCTTTTTTTTTTTTTTTTTTTCCTTTTTGTCTTTTTTCGTGTCCAGCAACGGATTGCAACCCTCAGTGTCGCGCCCGTACCGGACCGGGACCGGCAACGGGATCGCAACCCTCGGTGTTGCTCCCGCACCTCGCTCAGCCAGTGAGCGGGAACCGGTCTGTATGTGGGATCCGAACCCTCGGCGGGAGTGCCACCGTGCTCCCAAGCGACGCACTGTAGCAGTGCGCCACCGGGCCGGCCCTAGATCTGTGGACTTTCTTTTTTTTTTTTTTCGTGTCCAGCAACGGATTGCAACCCTCAGTGTCGCGCCCGTACCGGACCGGGACCGGCAACGGGATCGCAACCCTCGGTGTTGCTCCCGCACCTCGCTCAGCCAGTGAGCGGGAACCGGTCTGTATGTGGGATCCGAACCCTCGGCGGGAGTGCCACCGTGCTCCCAAGCGACGCACTGTAGCAGTGCGCCACCGGGCCGGCCCTAGATCTGTGGACTTTCTGATTTGGCAAAGATCCCCAAATTTATCCAGTTGACCCCCTCTTTTTACATAGGTAGAAATAGACCCCTAGACAGATAAAGCGACTTGGCCAAAGATACATGGCAAATTAATGATGGGGCAGATTAGAATCCTAGCTATCCTTTCTCAACTGCATGACCCCCACTTTGTTGTTGAGACCCCCAGGATGTTTCTATGATCTAGCCAGTCTCTTTTGACATTTATCTGAGGCTCTTGTGAGCAGGCAGCAGTTTTGGGAAATATGTGGGTGCTCTCATTTTCACCCCCTTTACTCTTCAGCCCCTACCAACCTGTTCCCACCCTCGCCCCCTTGCCAGCCTTTCAGTCCCCTAAATGTCCTCTTCCTCTTACCATGAATATTCACCAAGAAGACTTTCACGCCGATCTTCCCATAGGTGGAGCTCAGCTGGAAGTGTTGGGGAGGGTGTGCGGAGGGAGACAAAAGGAAAAGAATGTTCTGAGTGGGTCTCAAAAGTGATTCACTAAACACACTTCAGAGGGGGACCAAAAAGATAAGCCACCCTGAGAGCCCTGGCAGCCGAGGATAAAAATAGCAGCAAAGCACGCTGTTTTCTCTGGAGTGTTGGCTGAGGCTCCTCTGGAAAGTGGGCGGAAATGGGGCTTTGCCCATGTGGCAGGCACTTAAAGTCATCACGGCCCCTTCTTGTGGGGCCAGATCTTTTCTTTCAGTAGCTTAGATTCCCAAACTCCACTTCTTTCCTGACTTTGTGGCTTCAGGCAAAAGCTTCAGGGCAGGACTGAGGTTCAGAGAGGCCAGGGCTTCCACCATGGCTGGCCTGGGCTCCAGATCTCTGGAGGGAAGCAAACTGAGACCCCAGGCTCGGGAGGGGGCCTTCTTGGCACCAGCACGTGGCTGGTGGTGACATCAGCCCGTGAGTTCTCTGTGTTCCTCTGTTTCCCCTGGTTTGCCTCCTCATGAGCCACCTCTGAGGTTTGCTGATTCTCTGCCATTGGAGGCTGCTGCTGAAAAGTTGTTCTGGTGGATACAATGATTCGAGATGTCCTGTGGGCTGCCTGTTTGGCCTGAGGGTGTGGGGGCACTGATGCTATTTCTTCTTCTCCTCTAGGTTGGCCAGTGAGTGTGGGAAGGGGCAGCAGACCATGAATCAGGGACCGAGCTAGACTCTACTCAGAGGACCCTGGGGTGGGTCCCTGGTGGCCTGAGAGGGAACTTGGGATGGCCTTTGCTAGGGTAGGGTGGAAGAGTGGGGCCTGGTAGCCCCCTCCAGTGACTCATTGTCATGGGCTGTCTGGGCCTGCTCTGCTGAGAGCATCCTGTCCTGGTCATGTACGTCTGGGGAAAGGAGGGATCCTTAGGAAACTTTCGCATCCCCCAGCTTGTTGAATGAGGGCTTTGAGGAAAGGGACAGCAGGGCTGGGGGCCAGCACCCCCCCCCCCCAGGGCCTCACCTTGGCCAGGGCTTTGATGCCCATCAGGTCCACAAAGCTGACTCCACTCATGTCAAGGATGAGGGTGTGGAAGGTAACGAAGGGCGGGACGCTGGCCAGTGTGTCACTGGGCTCACTGGGGCACTCAGCAGGGACCGGCGGCTCACACTGGGCAGCTGAGGAGGGGTCGTGGCTGAAGGTAATGTAGGACACGCTGGCGCCGTTGGCAGGAGTCTGGTTGTTGTTGGGGTCGATCGGGGAGGTATTCTCAAAGTCCTGCTGCAGCTCCTGCAGGGAGACAGTCTGGAGGGTGGGGCAGGAGAGGCAGAGTCAGGACCATCAAACTGGATGGGACTTTGCTATGGCTGAGGGAGGGGCAAAGAAGGTGCAGGAGCACGCGGGTAACTCAGTGTGGCGGTGGTGAGCGCAAGCCCGCAAACCCGCGGGACAGGCCTCTCCCTTGGTCTCCTCCGACCCAGACCGAGTTGGAGAACCCTCTGAGAGAGGCACCGGAGCCTCTCACTGCTCTGGGAGGAAGGCTCTTAGGAGAAGACTGAGCTCCTTTTTGCATCTGTCTCTGCCTGCCTGCATTTCCTCAGGACTCCCACACCCACCGCAGCCTGGCTAGCACGCCGGGAAATTCACTGACGCTCCCCATCGGGGGCAGTTCATAAGTCCGTGGGCCATATCCTGTCTTAGCTAGAAAATGGGGAGTGATGGGCCGGCCCGGTGGCTCACTGCGCTAGTGCGCCGCTTGGGAAGCGCGGCAGCGCTCCCGTCCGAGGGTTCGGATCCCACATACAGACCGGTTCCCGCTCACTGGCTGAGCGAGGCGCGGGGGCAGCACCGAGGGTTGCGATCCCGTTGCCGGTCCCGGTCTGGTACGGGGGCGACACTGAGGGTTGCAAACCGTTGCCGGACACGGAAAAAGACAAAAAAAAGAAAATGGGGAGCGACAATGGGAGCTCAGTAGTTACCTTGGGAGCGGGCAGCCCCTTCCCCAAGAAGGATGGCCAGGGGCCACCAGGCAGGGATCCCAGGGACTTTCTGTCTTTGCCTCTCTGGGTGCTGGAGGTGGGGTACCCGGGGGCAAGATCAGAACGGGCAGGGAAGCAGGGCATGGGGGCTGTCCCTCGCCTCGGTTCACCTTGGTTTTCATGAATAGAGAATTCCTCGGTTGTGGGGGCCTTGTTCTCTTCTCCTGCTTCTTGAGGTATTTCTGCTTGGCTAGCAATACTTTCTGGGGGTCCATTCCTGTCTGTAGGGAGAGAGCCACAGCAATCTTGACCTCCGACCCCTTAGGGGGAGGCCTGCTCTTGGCTCCCAGCCCCTTTCTGCTTCATCTTCTGGCCACCCTCTGTCCAGCCCCTCTGGTCACCAACAACTGAGTCTTACCTTGGCAATGACCTTTTGCCTGAAGATTTCTGAGTTGGCAAAGTACAGAGGGGAGCAGTAAGTGACGATCTTAATCCCCTCAATTTCCTGGACCTGTGACAGGGAGACTGAGCTCAGGTCACAGAAATGTCTTTATTGGCTTTTTTAAAAAACCTCTTCTCCTTGGGGTGGGACAGGGCAGAAGAGGGAGGCCAAAAGAGGTGGCCGTTACCCACCCTGTTGTAGGTCTTGGGATTCACGTAGATGTCAGTGTCCATGACCGGGGCCAGAGCGTAGCCGTTTCGACTTCATGAAGAAGGAAAAGAGAAATGTAAGAGAAAGCTAACAGCAAGTGGGCCTGGTGGGGGGCCTGGGGAGAGCCGGGGTACGACAAGGTCCTGTCCTCAACCCTGGGCTTGTTGTGTTTGTCATTTTGCACTGGAGACCTATGGTTAGACTATAACTAGGGAGAGGACAGTCAGGCCCTTGATATAGCTCCCAGCTGGGGTTCAGGGGAGAGAAGGGGAGTGGGTACACAAGGTGACAAGCTTAAGTGGCCCTGGAGTCACCACTTCCTGGTTCTGAGTTCTCAAGAACAGAAAACAGGGTTTTCTCAATTCACCATCCTTCCTGCCCTGGTTGGGACCCCTCCCTCTGGTACCTTTGGCCTGTACTACTAAATCTTTTTATAGGAAAAACACAGCATCTGTCCTCTGCCCTGGGGTGGGGTCGCACTTGGTCTGGGGTTCTGGCAGTGCCTCTGGAAAGACTTGGGATTCACCCACTTGCTCTTTCTCTACTTTCTCTGCCTCCTTCCCCAGCCCTCCAAGACCTTGCTGGCTTCCTGTGGGGTTTTCACAATAAGGGAACTCAGACAACCCAGCCTGTGCCCACAGTCCTGGCTGGGTTGGGCTCTCCTTGGGCCTGGCAGCACCTCCAGTGCCAGGTCCAGAAAGTGCAGGGAGCAGGGGGCTAAGCGAGGCCTCAGCACGGGAGCTCTTGGTAGGTGGCCCAGGGCCCGCACAGCTGTGCCTGGGAGGGGGGAGGCTGTTACTTACAACTGGGTCTGGAAGACCACGACCAGGACGGAGAAGGTGACACCCACTGCCACACCGTACGGCAGGCTCAGGAAGAAGGTGGAGAGGAAGGTCACCACCCAGATACACTGTGAGGAGAGAGATGTCAAAAGCAGGCGTGGGGAGAAAACTGCCTCTTTCAGGGAGGCTGAAAACCATTCTCTGCTAGCACAACCTCAGACCCACCCTTCCCTTTTTACTGCATTTTTGCAATGTTTTATGTATTTATGCTTTGGTTACACTTGCCTATTTCCCTGAGATTGAGTGTGGCTGCCTGATCTTGTCTGTGTTTGTGACAGAAACCCCAGCACACACACTGCACGTGCTCTGACAGGTGCTGGCAAATGCTTCCTGACCTGATGGCCTGGGGCCTGTGTGTGGGGGCGGGGGGCAGGATTGGATGAAGTTCTGATAATTGTCACCTGTGGACCTTTAGGAACCCCGATGTCCTCTAAAGAAAATAAATCTGCCTGGATTCCTGTAGGGAATTGTGGAGATCAGGTGGGACCACCAAGCACTAGATGAATACAAGGGACTATTGCCATAGCAGGGGGGTGGTTGGGGTGTGGTAAAAACACATCCTTGGGCTGAGAATTGGGATGTAATTTTTCTCTTTATTTTCATCACTGCCTCACTAGGAGACCCCCAGACAGACCATTCACTTCTTTGGCTTTGAGGATTTCCTTTCCTGCACCACGAGGGTGAGGCTCCCTCCCCTAGGAGACAGTGTAACCCAGAGGTTTGGAGTCCAAGACTTGGAGTTGCAATCCAGACTTTACCACTTACTACCTCTGTGGCCTTTGATGATTTACTCAACCATTGTGAGCCTTGGTTTCATCGTCTTTATAGAAGGTTAGCAAGTCCTTTCTCATAGGTTACAGTGGGGCTTACATGGAAATTAACACAGCATCGTCAATACATGGTAGCCTCTGTTACTATGGTCCAATGGATGGAGTATGTGACTAATCATAACTATAAATCATCTGCAGAATGTTTATAGTTACATATGCTTTCCCGCTATGATCTCACTTAATCCTCAGAACCAGTGTGTGACGCAGCCATGACTGTCACCTCCATTTATAGATGAGGAAATAGAACCCCAGGGAAGTCTAGCAGCCTCCTCAAGATCCTGGTCCTCTGGCTTTATGTTCTAGAATTTTAGGGGGAACATTTTCCTTTTGCTTTTTCAGAGCTATAAGTCATAAAAATAAGAACAGCTAAATTTTATTGAGCACAAAACACAATTCAGACAACATGTGGCTTACTCGTATTTCTTCCTCATAAGAAACCCTACGGGGTAGAGAATATAAAATACCCATTTCACAGATGAGAAAGCTGAGACTCAGAGAGGTTAAGGGACTAGCTATTGGCTTCAGTACCAGTGAACGGATGAGTTAGGATTTGAACACAGGCCGTCTCACTCCAAAACCTAGACTCTTAACTCCTTGGCTATACTAATTAGGGAGCAGCAGACCAGAGGGTTCCTCATTAGGACGGGATCGGCTGACAGGCCTGTGGGGTTGGACGAGGGGCAGAAGCAGGGGTGGGTAGCCAGAGGCTGCCCGATACCTACACATTCCAGCTTGCTTTTCCTCCACAGGTAGTAGGGATCGGCAAGTTGCTTGAGGGAGTTCTTGAGGTTGACAGCTATCAGGGCTCCTAGCACAGACTAAAGAAGCAGAACATTACTCCCTGTCACCTGGGGAGTCCCAGTCTTCCTGCCCTTCCTACACCCACCTGACCCTGGAGCCCGGCAGGACAGAGGTGGAGTTCTAGAACACCTCCCCAGGCAGAGTCCCCGAGTCTCTGCACTCTGTCTCAGGTTTGGGAAGTGCAGGCGTTAGAGCCAGTGGTGCATCCCGGCCTCATCTTTACCTTTCCTCTCTTCCCTCCTACCTACATGGCCCGAGCTTGCAGCCCGCATAGCTGGCCTGGCCCTCACAGGTACTCGTAAACACTGCCTGGGGATCCAACTCTGAGGCCAGAGGCTGGAGTTTGAGGCTCTCCCTGCACTGTGAGCGCTCTCACCAGGGTCAGATCATTTAGACTCTCTCAGTCTCAGTTTCCCTCACCTGTAAAATGGGAAGCATAAAACCCGCATTGTCTCCCTCACAGGTGTGATTAAGTGTGACAATGATGGGACTTTGTAACGTGAAATCTGCTACACACTTTTAGGGATTGCTCTTACTGGAGTCTCCCACTGGCCTCTGCTCTCTGGCTGGGCTCTTACCTTGGGTAGAGAGTACAGGTAACGCCCCAGGACCAGCATGGTGATCATCACCACCAGAGACACGCACAGGCTTGCCACCTATTCAGAGAAAGAGTTGGGAAGAGGGGATAGGTGGGAAACCCGTGCTCTTGATTTGTGTCTGATGGATGCCTTTGTTGGAGTGAAGACAGGAGGGAAGAGGAAGGCTGGAGAAGGGCTGGCCTGGCCTGAGGTGCCTGGAGTCCCCAGGGCAACTGTGCTGTTGTCTCCCTTACTCCACTCCTCTAGTACAGGGCTCACCTGGGATTTTCCTCCAGCTCCATCCACAGACAGCGTGACAGAGAGAGCACAGCAGATGACATGGATTTTAAAGAAGGAGCCAAAGAAATTGCTGCAGCCAAGGGCGATCATCTCCTGTGGGGAGAGGAGCAGTGGGGCAGGGGCAGGGACCAACCTGTGACCAGCCTGTGCAAGCTGGTCTAGGGCCTAGGAATTGACAGTGACCTGCTGCTCTAAAGTCACACACTCCCAACAAAGAGGAGGTCAGAGACTCCTACACCCTGCTGGCAGGCAGCCTGCCTCACCTCAGCCCAAAGAGCCCCACGATATCTCTTGCCAGGACTCTGTTTCCCAGCCTGCCCAGCCCTGCCAGGGACGGCCTCAGCTACCTGGTTAGAATCCACGTCATAGCCGTGCTTATTGGCCAGGGTTCGACCCATAGCCAGGTTGATGACGTAGCTCACGATGGCCAAGGAGAAGGCTGTGCCAAACATGTCCTTCCACTGCGAAACCACAGGTGACACCGGAGTGGGGAACCTGCCAAGGAGCCAGAAAGGAGGCAAGACCCCGGGTGTGAGGAGAGGGAAGACAGCGGAGTCCTTCATCAGCCCACAGGGACCAGCCAGGCCCCCACTGTGTGCCAGGGTCTTTACATAAGTCATCCCAGCCGATCCAGACCCTCAGTAGGGCCCTGTAGGGTAGGCACCGTCACTCCTGTTTCACGAAGGAGGAAACCGAGGCTTAGAGAACCCAACTTGCCCAAGGTCACAGAGCCAGTAAGTGGCCGGACCTCATTTGTTTACTCGTGGGTTCTGGACTCTTTATGCTCACTAGTCCCAGACTCCCAGGCCCCCGGTGCTGCGAGGCCTCCCTCCCTCCAACTCTGCGTGCAGGATGGCCTTGCCCTCTCCCTCCAGGGCCCAGCGTGATGCCTGGCGCAGAGTCGAAGCTTGATGAATTTCGTTGATCCTAACAGCTTCCTTTCTGCATGGATGGAAAGAGCCAGTGCATTACAGCAAGGCAAAGTGCCAGCAAGCGGCTGCTCAGAGAGGCTCTGTTCAACAGCATAGACTGAAGACTTACGGGAGAGTGTGGCTGTTAAGACTCACTTTCCAATAGGAACAGTGATAATTCCCATGTGGTCAATGTCACACAACTTATAATACACTTTCGCAGAGTTCATCTCATCTCTGTCTCTGAGCCCAGGCCTTGGTGGGGGGTGTGGTGAGGGTGGGGCCAGGCTTCTGGGCTACCTGGACTCACCCCTGTTGGATCTCTCCCACGATCTGCATTTGATACTTCTGGGGCATCTTATAGCCCCCGGAGATAGCTGTCGCCACCACCACCTGCAAACACCAAAGTGCAGAATGGGGATCGGCCCTAAATTGGAGACAGGGCAGGAGGCTCTTCCAAGTCTCCCCTTTCTGTGGGGGTCCCAAATCCCACTCCCCTGCCTCCGTGAGGAGGAACCACCTGAGGAGCAGGAAGAGAGGAAGAGCCATATGCAGGGGGATGGGATGGATTCCAGATGGATTTCCTGTCTCAATGGCTGCCAGTGGAGGAGGTAGGTGGGGATGGGTGGGGCTCCCCTGGGCCTGACTGGGTCTGGATTTCTCTTCTCACAGCCTCTCCAGTTTGGCCCTCCAAACGCTCCCACCCCCCGCTAGCTCCTTACCACGATCATCTCTGTAGGGATGGGGAAGCGGATCTTGTGCATGTAGCGAGCATTGAGCTCCTTTACCAGCGCCAGGACAGCACCGCTGATGAGGGCGAAGATGAGCGAGGCGATGTTGGTGTGGGGGAGGCTTTTGCAAATGTCAATGAAGGTCTGGAGGAGAGAGCATCATGCTCACAGGCTCCCACCTCTTCTTCCCATACTACTCCCACCCTTGAGGGCCTGACCCAGAGGAGGGATGTCATCAACGCTAATGGAGGCACTCCAAAGCAGAGCCCAGGCCCTGGTCACAGACACCGCCCCATCTTCCACCACCCTCTCCCAAAGGGCACATCTGGAGCTCATGCTGTGGTAGGAATGCTTTTTTTTTTCTCTAGAGGAGCTCAAGTTAAAGAAGGAGGGTTGAAGATTAGACATAAGGAAGGACTTCCCAGTCAGGGAGGGGTTGAGGCACTGGAATGTGGAACTAATAGAGAGTGTGTATCTCCTTTACGCAGGGATTAACCATAGAGAGCCACAGGGAGCCCTTGAGGTCACACGTTCAACCCTCCCTCCCAAGGTGGGAACCTTCTTGGAATCCTCTCTGAACAGTGGGTCAGCCAGCCCTTGCTTGAGAACATCTCGTAATGAGAAGTTCACGACTTCTTAAAACAGTAAACTCTGTCTGCTTGGGCCCCACCCCATTTGCAGGGATGCGTCCCCAGACTCACATAGATGATGGATCCTAGGCCTGAGTAGGAGGAGATGGTCAGTCCGAAGATGTACTTAAATACCGAGATCAGGATCTGCAGGCCAGCAGCCGTCATGAAGCCCCGGATGAAGGACTCAGAGAGGTAGATGGCCACAAAGCCAAACTGCATGAAGCCCAGGCCCATCTGAAAGGAGGAGGAATGGGGCGGCAGGGGAGACCAAGGTGGGCCAGCTGCTCCCACAACCTGCCAGACCAACCCCAGGCCTGGAGTTTCATGCATCCCTGGGACAGCAGTAGCTCTAGGGAAATGAGCCCTGTGTGACCTTGTCCTGCCCTTCACTATACCCAATGTGCCTGCCATCAGACCTTTGGTTCCTTTAGGGCACTGGCCTCTTTGTCACTTCACCTCTGGCTTCAGTTTCCTTACCTGTTAAAAAAAACCTGGTCCTCCCCCAGTGTTTCCTCTCTCAGTAAATGACACCACCACAATAAACCTGATTGCCCAACCAAAAACTTGGGAGTCATCCTCCCTTACCTCCCACATCCAATCTATCATCAAGCCCTGTTAATGCACCTGAAAAAATGTTCCTTAAGTCCACCCCCATCTCTCCCTCCACGGCCACCACCCTAGTCTAGACCTTCATTACTCCTGCCTGGGCCTCTGAGGAGTCTCCCAACAGGTCCCCTGCCTTGATTCTGATCCACCTCCCACCCATCATCTTCTCTGCAGCCCCAATGATCCTCATAAATTGCTAATTGAACCTAAAGCTGTTGCTTAGGTACAGACCCCAGACTTCATTGTCTGCCCCCTGCCTACTTTTCCAGTCTCTTCTCTGGCCCTCTATCCTTCAGCCACACCAAACTCCTTGCCCTTCCCTGGTCAGATCACACTCTTTTAGGCCTCAGTGCTTTTGGGTGCTGTTTTCTCTGCCTGGACCATCCTTCTGCAACTTGTTCATTTGATAACTGGTTAATTTCTACTCATCTTTTAAGACTGAGGTCAAATGTCATCTGCTCTTTGAGGTTTTCTCTGACTCTCTCTCCTGGGTTCCTACAGCTACATAAGAGTAGTTCCACCATGTGGTTTATCTCACTGCAGGCAATTTCATCTGTTGATGTGGCTGCTTCCTCTGCTGGACTGTGAGCAACTTGTCAACTGGCCTCTTTCTTACTTATCTTTGTGTCCCCAGTTCTTGGCACAAAACGTTAACTGAATGAATGAATGAATGAAAGGTGCTCTCTAAGCTGCTTCCTGCTCTTGCATTCTATCGTGCTGTGCTTCTCTTCATAAACCCTACTAGAATCCTTTGCAGTACTTTATAGAAGCTCAGTCTATGCTGTGTAACTGATGCTGTGGCTTGGAGTGCAGGACGCCAGAGGGGGATGTTAGAGCAATTTAGCAGTCTGGAAGACTGTGCTGGCAGAGAGCTGGGTTTCTCCAAGGGGTAGGGGAGAGAGGCTGGGAGTCTTTTAGACAGTTTTTAGGCTCAGGACAGTTTTATCAGATGTAATCGCTGTATGTATGGTCATGCTAGATGCAGGTGAGGAGATACTCTGAATTTTCAAGGTCTTTTTGGCCCTGGGATGGGGATGAGAGGGGAGGTAGAGACTTAAATCAGATTTAACACCAAAATGGGGACTTTGAGGCAGGGGCAGGGCAGTGTGAGGCCCTCCTGAGGTGGGGCCCTGGCAGGGACGGGGGTCCCTCACCTGGATGATGGCAGTCAGGCAGGCTAGCGTTGCCGACACATGCAGCCTCTCTGCCTCCATGGCTGCCGTGTCCACATAGCTCTCATTGGTGGCATTGTTGAAGACCTGGAATTTCGACTCTGGGGCCAGCTGCAGACAGACGTTACCCACCAGGATGCTGATAACGGCAAAGGTACCTGTGGTGCCCCACGCAGCCGGCAAAAATCAGAGGTTTGGACCACGCCCATGGAAGCCAGAAAGGGGCCCAGGAATGCTTCCAAACCCCCAGAGGGATGGATGCCCAAACCTCCAGGGATCCTCTCCAAGTTTCCAACAACCATTCATATCTAACCACGATCTATGCTTTTCAAGGTGCTTTCACCTCAATTGTCGATATTACCTATTTGACACATGAGGAAATGCACTTAGAAATACAAGCAGAGCCAGAACCAGAAACCAGCCTTTGTGACCAGCCCTTTTTCTGCATCTCACTTAGCACCAGAGAACTCTGAGTGTCCCTGCAGTGGGCTCCTGGGACTAGCCTGAGAGTTAGACAGTGATTTCTCACATCTGTTTAGCCCTTTATAGCATATGGTGAATCTTGTTCTGCCAAGTCTTCCTCTCATTCCAGGGAGGGAGATGGAACAGGTATTGCTGACTGAGCTTATGGAGGCTCGGTGGTTTCTCCAAGGTCAACTAGGACCTGGGACTGACACTCATAGGGACTCTCCCTTCAGGACCTACCAGCCCCAACTCTAGGAGAATGCAGATGGAAAATCACCCGACCCCCCTTGGCCACACCACGCATCCAGGTCATCCTGCCTGCTGAGAGGGGAGAGGCCTTACCTGGCACCATCTGGTGCACACCCCCCAGGAAGAAGTAGGTCAGCAGGGGGAAGAAGGAGGAATAGAGGCCATTGACTGCAGGAAGGTTGGCCAGCAGAGCAAATGCCATGCCTGCAGAGGACAAAGCGATTGAGGGCTCAGGAGCACAACTGGCTTATAGGAGTCACATAGAGAAGGGGTCGGGGTGGGGAGAGGGATGGGGAGCAGCAGGCCAGTTCTGGCTGAGGGGACCTCTTTACCTTGTGGGACCTGGATAGTTCCCCCACTGAGTCCGCCAAGCACGTCGGGGATGAGATAGTCTTTGATCTTGTACTTGGGGAGCCAGGAGAGCACAGGCAGCAGCCCAAACACCACGGTCTTGATCTTGGCTGAGGAACATCTGGACAGGAAGAGGGCAGGTTACCAGTCAGCTCTGCATGAGTTGGACGCTCTGAGTTGGAGAGGATTGTAATATCCTGTTCATTTCATTCATTTTTTCACTCAAAATTCACTCAGATTTCAGGTCTGATGCTGAGAGCCGACACAATCCTGTGTGCCAGGGACACTGAGAAGAAGAGGCAGGAATTTTGTCTTGAGAGCCCATCAACACACCCTGGGACTGCTGGCTGCTCACCTGGGAGGTCTACAAGAGTCTGCTTAAAGGTATAAACTTGATGGTGGCTCAGCCTTCTGAGCTACCAGGCCCACCCTCGGCTCGGATGGCCTTCTCCAGGAAAGGCTTCTCTGAGTTCCTGTCTGACTGACACGGGCCTGGGTGCCTTCCCCTGGCTTCTGCAGCTCCGTGTGCACTCTGTGTTGTAATCACTTGGTTTTTGTCTGTCTCTCCCACTAGACAGCAAACCCACCATGGTGAGAAGTCTGTCTCTCTTGATCATCTTTGCACACCTTGAGCATTACACAGGATGCTTAGTAAATATTTGTTGAATGAATGAATGAATGAATAAGTGAAAGGATGGGATGGTATTGAAACTCAGTCTGAGCGGGGGCTGCCCACTGCCATTTTTCTTAAAACATCCCCCAAAAGGAAGGCTCTATTGTCCTGCAGGGTGCACCTCTGCTGACTCACCATCCTTTATGTGTGATGGCTCCAATACCAGAGTTCTTTCCCCTGCTAATTCATCAGCAGAGGAGGGAAGAATGGGGGAGCTGTTCTCTGATTAATGCAGGGTGGGGAGAGTTGATCCTTTCCCTGTTTGTTGAACACCTTGAGGTCCTTTCATAGAAACTCAGGAGCGGTAGGAACAAGGGCCTGCAAACTCAAGGGTGACAGCTGTGGATTGATTGATGACTGGAAGGGAGGGGGTGGGGGGCATTTGCTTTTCTTCTCCCAGTTGAGGGAACTCAAATACTCAGGCCCATCTGGTGACTCACTGGCCTGCTCTGATTAGGCGCCCTTTCCTGCCCAGCACCAATTCTTGGTCTTTGCTATTGCTCAACAATAGTTTCCCTGACACTGGGTCCCCCTGTGAAACCAACACAGACAATGCTTTGTACCCTGGAAAAACTGGGCAGATTTTCTGTCCCAACTAACACTCCATGGAGTCGCATCACCATCCACATCTGATTCCCCAGTCTCCTCTGGGGCCCGTGGGTGCCTCTTCTATTCCTGGGATGGTGGAAGGGGAGGTGTACTGATGGTGAATTGCTTAATGCATCTCTAAAGCCTTGTTCTAAGAGAGAACCAGCTTTGCAGGAGCTCTATCAGGTTTGTTTGTGGCAGAGAAAACTAGACTGATGAATAGAGAGCTGGCTAGGGAAAGAAAAGCAACTCATTTGAGGGCTAGTACATGCCCAATCGTACTTGCAAGTCTGCCAGATGTTGGGCAAAGAAATCTGAAGCCTGAAAGAAGAACTGGAAACAGGTGTGAAACACCTATGCAGAGGCCCCAGAGGCCAAGAAGGAAGTGGAGAGAATTAGCTTTCTAGATATTCATTCATTCATTAAACAAATATTTACAGGAGTACCTTCTTGTGTGCCAGCCTTGTTCATGGCTCTCATGCCAGCAACATGGGAATTATTAGTTCTCTATATCCCTTTATAGTTTTCATCATCCTGATCTTTTAGGACAACAGCAGATCCACTCATTCCTCAGAAGCACCCCAAACTTAAACTCTTTGGGCATACAGACTGGCAGAGCCCACCCGTCTGAGGAGCACAGCTATGGGTACAGTGCCCAGACACTGTGCACCTAAGATCTTGACTGCAAATGGGCAGAGATGGGGCCTCCCAAGAGAAGCAGGGTTGGGCTGGGACTTTTAGCAAAAACTCAAGTGGGTGATTCCCCCAGCCTGAACCAGTTCCACCTGCAACTCCACTTCAGCCATTGCCAGTGACCTCAATCCAGGTAACTGAATCAGCTGTTTCCCCAGGGGAGTGAGGGAGAGCCAGCCCACAGCCTGAGTGAGGTCTGCCAGAAGTCTGCGAAGGGGGAGGGTAAAGCTCGTGGCCTCAGGCTCTGGGGCTCTGGGCACAGATCACCTTGTGTAGCCCCTTCCTCAGAGACACAGTTTCACTACCTACCTTCTCAGTTCCAGGGACCTGAGAGTGGAAAGAGCCTGGGGGCTTGTACCATGACTGGTAGGTCCCCTTCAAGAGAGCCCAGGAATTTAGGGTCCCTTTGGGCATTCTACGGACCAGGTGAAGGAATGAGGACAGGTCCAGAAGGAAAGAGGACACAGGGTGGAGCTTTAAGTTTTTTTGGTAAGGAGGACAAGGGATGGTGGCTTTAGGTTTTTTTGGTAAGGAGAGAAAAGGGCATGGAGTAGGACTCTGATGCTTCCTACCCCTTCATGTTGTAGCACATCCGTCTACAGCTCCCTGAAATGCCCAAGAGAGGGTGGACTGAGAACATGGGGAAACCCCATGCAGGGGGCTGGGGATACCCCACCACCTTCTGAAGCTGTGGATGGTTCTTGCTCCTACTCCCCATCCCTCCAGGGGCCTCGGTACAGACGAGATTATAAGATCTCAAATTCAGGGTTCAGAACCTCACCTCCCCAGGGCTTCCTTAAATCCTGCCTTCAGTATACTGGTGCAGGAGCCATGCCCTGGTGCTGGAACAATTTTGGCGGGGAGCAGAGGAAAGAGGACTCTGGGCTCTGGGCCACGTTACCTGAGTGCATTGCGAAGTTTCTCTCCCACTGGGTATGTCCGGTCCTTCTTCTCAAACTCATCATCGAAGAGGGTGAGAGAGTATGCGGCTCTGTCTACCACGTAGCGGGGCCTGGGCTGGCTCATGTCTGGGGCATTTACAAGCTTTGGAAGAAGCAGAGTAAGGCAGGCTGAGGGGGCATCCCTCCCCAGGGCCAGCTTGAGCCTTCTCTCTCCGGTCCTCGCTGCAGCAGAGTTTTATCCTGGTCTTCCCCGCCCCAGCCAGCAAGGTGCCTCCCTTCCCTCTGTCGTCTTTCCACCAGACTCATTTTTTGGTGGCCTTCCTTCCCAGGCACTGATGATGCACACTCTTGCCCTAGCTGTTTTGCTTGGCGCCCAGCACGTGGTTGGCACTCCACACCTGTGACATCACCGTCACCTCCGCCGAACACCAAGCAAAGAGGAGGTGGCAATACAAGGGCAGGAGTCACAGCTGGATTCAGTGTATCAATCCTACTCCCTCTGGACATCTGGTGCCCCCACAGCCACTCTCTCTCCCCAGGACTCAGTTTCCCTGGCAGAAAGGTTCATACCAGTCAGCTTGGAAGAAACAAGGAAAACAGCCTGCCCGGAGGCAGGGGGATAGCCCAGGTGACCTCAGGAGGACCCTTCTTGAATAAGACACCCAGGACTTCACCAACAGTTTTCCCCAGAGGAGACAATGGTGTGTTTGGGGAAGTCAGGATGGCCCGCGACTGGCTGTCTCTCCCACGGCTTCCTGTGCCTAACCTTTCCCCCACCCTTGTGTACTGGTGTTGCTCTCCTGGCTTTTGCGCAACCTTGCTGATGTTCCAGGAGCTGAGTTGGGCAGAGCTAAGTACCAGGGCCCCTGAGGCCCAGAGGAACCTTTCCCCCTCCCTCTTCCAACTATTGGTTCCCCGTCCCATCCCCTGCCTCCCAGAGCTGGAATAAGCTGCAGGGAGGACCATGGAGGAGGAAGGAAGGGGAAGAAAGAGATGGGGCAGGCTTAGAGAGAGGATTTATGTCTGGGAATGTGGGTGGCCCATTTGGCAAAAGAGTTGAGATGTGGCTGAAAATGAGTAATGACATAGGGGGCAAGGGATGCCCCCTCCTTCCTAGGGGAGAACCTGGGGGAGGCCTTTTGTGGAAGAGGACACTGGGGAGAGAGAGAAAGAGCATTCACTCAACACCCAGAAACCTAGGTTCTGGTCCTGGCTTTACTAGTGAAGTGGAGCAGGTGACATTACCTCTATGAACCTCAGATTCCTGTAAAATAAGGGTAAATGACTATCTCACGGGGTTGTTGTGAAGATCAGATGAGTTCATGGAAAAGAAGGGATTATGTAAAACGTAAGGAATGAGGTAAATGTGAGGTCCTATTATTAACAAGATTGGACTTAAGTTGATGAAGGTTGGGCTGGTGCTTTCCACCCATTTGGTGTTGGGACCCCAAGGTCCACTGTGAATTATAGGCAAGGGCTGGGTGCTCCGCAAAGCCCCATAGATGATACCCCATGGAAGGGATGATGGAGTGACAAACCTATGCAGGGCACCCGAGCCTAGCTGCTTGCCTGGCACCTTGAATGTACGCCACAAGGGCTTATGGAGTGAATCAATGCATGGTGTTTTGGAGAAGACATGGGCAGAATTGAATAAGGGCAATGGCATGTGAGACATTTCAGTGGGAGACATGAGAGACAGAGTGGCATAAGGAAAACAGCACAAGTTTTAGAGCCAGGATGACCCGGGATCAAAGATACAGTTTCTTCATCTGTAAATGGGGGTAATAACAGTCCCAGGCAGTTGCTGTGAGGATTGAATGAGATCCTGTGTGTGAGGCTGGCCTTTTGCAGGCACCCAGTCAATGGAAACACAATGGTTACTATGATTAAGATGGGAGGATGCTTTCTTCCTCATGGGAGAGACCATTCAGAAGCTTCCAGCTCTTCACCGTCCAGTGAGGCAGGGTGGTCTTGCTTTTCCTCCCCGCCCTCTGCAGGGTCTGGCTTTCCAGGTGGTTTGCCTGGAGGGCTCTGTGGGAGCAGTGCGGGGGAAGCATACTCCCCGCCCAGCCCAGAGGAACCCAGAGCTCCAGACCTCACTTCTGAGGAACACCTGCGGTTTGAGGAGTCTATCCCAGGCCACTGAACAGACCACTTGCAGAGAAATATCCAGAAATTTCAAGGGGGCTGAGTCAGAAAAGGAGAGTCCTATGGAAGAGAAGGTGATATCTTGCGTCCATGCCAGCTAGCAGGCAGTGATCCCTGAAGTGTGTTCCCAGGCTGCTCCCGAAGCCTTAAGTTCTAGTGATGTGTTTGTGGGGAGGGGTGTTGTTAATGTCTGATCCTGCTGAACCCTACTATCCCAGCTCGCTCTCCCCCAGTTTCCTCATTCCCTCAGTCGTCCCTTTCTCTCTGTCACCCAGGCCACCCCTACAGTTCCTGTCCTTTCTCTTCCCCCTCAGCCTCCACATCAAGTTGTTCATTCAACCCCGTTGCTATTTCCTTCCTTTTCCTGCCATTTCTCTCCTTCCTTCCTTTCTTCTCTCCTGTCCATTGCCTCCGGTCCTGTGCCCGGTCCCATCCCCCCCTCCTCAAGTCTTACCTTGCACCTGGACTATGGCAATAGCCTTCTGATTTCCCGCCCTCCAGCCCTGGGCCCTCTGATCCAGCTTATACCCCTGCTCAGAAACCTCCATCTTCCTCAATTCCAGGAGGATGACGCCCAAACTCCTTATTTTGGCATTTTGGTTTTTTATCCTCTGGCCTTGTTTTGGTGGATTCAGCAGGTTTGTGGGCTGGGTCCCTGCACACTGTCCAGGCTGGCCCGTTCAGCACGCCCTGCATAAGCCTGGGTCTCTGTTCACGCTTTTCTCCTCACCTGAGATGCCCTGACTCATTTCTGCTCCTCGAGACCTGCCCATCCCTAACGCTTGCCTCGGTCCCTCCGCCTCCCCTCTCCTTCCACTGCTTGCCCTCCTCCCCTTCTTCCATGAGGCCTCTCCTGACCACCCGGGCCCTGAGGGATGCCTCTCCAGCCCATACACTGGTGTTGGCCTTGGCCATTCCTGACTGTCTCTTCCAGGGAAGGGAGGGTGGGAAGGGGTGGGGCAGGTGGAAATCCTTCAGAGAGCAACAGGTAGGTGACTCAGGACTGTTTCTGCCCTTCAGGGTAGACTTCCCTACAGATGGGGGACTAGAGGCCAGGGGAGTCCCCTGTGACACAGGCAAACAAGGAAAAAAGCTTCCTTGTTTTACTGGAATACCAAATCTGTCCTTTCCCCACAATCTCTGCCCATTCCATTCCAGAAACATGGTGCTGAGGGGAGAAGGTTCTGGGAGCTTTCGCAATTCTGAGTTTGCACCACACAAAAAAGAGAACGAGCAGCCAGTCAAGAGTCAAAAAGTTTTGTCTAGAAGGGACTCTGAGGACTACGCTGGTTCCATCCTCTCATTTTGTGGAAGAAGAACCTGAGTCTTGGAGAGAGGTCGGATGACATGTGAACCAGGCCTCTGACTCCAACTCAAGTGCTCCTGCTGGAAGGAGCTCCAGACCTTCCAGCGACAATGCTGATCCCTGCTCTTTGGGAGTTGTCCCCCGAATGGCATCCAGAGTGCCCTTTTGTACCATCTTGGTGACCTCTCTCAGCAGATGGGACAGCATTTCTGGTCTCTGTTTCTCCTCCTAAGGGCTCTGCCTTGGGTTCTGCCTCCTCTCCTGGTCTTGGTTTTCCCAGGACGATGACAGACAGAGTCGCAAATCCCCAGGCACAGGAGTCGCCCCAGCTCCTGGTGAGGCAGTGCTCTCACCACACTTCCTAATTCCAAGAACAGGGGTTGAGGTGGGGTGGGGCTTAGGAGGGGAGGTTGCTTCATCTCCAGCCAGTCCTTCAGGCCTCGGAGCCCTGGAGCAGAGGGGGATGGGAGAGGCGGACAAGGGCGAGCCAGCGTGGGGGGGGGGGGG
>NW_007726197.1:313679-334171 GCF_000696425.1 Galeopterus variegatus | reverse complement strand
GGGGGGGGGGGGGGCGCCTCTTATAGACAGGCATCTGGGGTTCTCAGAGAGCTAGGGGGGCTGTGGGGCCCCAGGCAGCCCCAGAGAGGGAGCCGCACAGTGCTAGGTTAGGGGTGGGAAGGTGAAAGAGGGAGCAAGAAAGGGAGAGGGCTGGAGGAACATGACACTTGGATCCCTAGTTAAACAAACACGCAGTCTTCCCTGTGATGTCAGCATCGCTGCAGAAAAAGTCAAGTGCTCTATTGCTGTAGGTGTGTGACCACGAGCCCTGCCCCCATCAACCAGCGTCACCCCTCCACCGCCTCCTGTCCCCCCACTGGATCAGGTATAAATAGCAGGTGCCCAGTGACAATACTGAGGAACAAAAGGGTGACCCTCCCCCTCTGCCACTGTGGAGAAAAGGAGGGGGTGTCCCGAAGAGCTGGAGAGACTTGGGGGGAGCGGGGGGCATAAGGGGAGCAGAGGGAGAGAAGGGAAGAGCAGAGGGTAAGCTCTGGCAGGGGGTGGGGCAGCATCTGGGGCAGGGGGTCCTGCAGAGCGGAGGAGCTGGGGCAGGGGAGCAAAGGGCAGATGGACTCTGAGGGGAGGCCACAGGCTGGAGCAGACCCGTCCCGAGCTTCTCCACGATTCCCCTCCGACGAGCTCCTGCAGAAGCAAGCCCATTGGAACCTCCTCCCATCCTATTTCTGACTAGGTCTGTCAACATCACCAGATACTGTGGGCAGAGATGGGCTCGGGCATGGTGCCCGAGAGAACGTGCCGAAGGGCTTGGAACGGTGCCTGGCAATAAATCCTGGCTATCAGTATTACTAGTATTACTCCAGAGGACGCTCTATGTCACTTGGCCACCTCGGGCAGGTCACTCTGCCTTTCTTGGCTTTCCTTTCCTGTCTGCCCTACAGCGCGACCCATGCCCATACCGTCCACGGGACAGGCGAGGGGAAAGCGGAATGTCTTTTCAGGTGAGGGGGTTTGTCCGGGCCTGGAGGTGATCCTGTCGTGTGGCCCAGACTGTCTTCCTCCCTCAGCCTTGCCCGGAGTGTGCTGGGGGGAGGTGTTCTTTGACGTACATGTACCAGGCACGGGAGCAGCCCTGCCTTGGCCAACCCCCCCCCCCCACCGTGTCCTTATCACGGGTCCCTGCCTGGCCGACCACTGTGTTCTGGGGAGAGGAAAGGTCACTTTGAGGTTTTCCTTTGCTCTGGCTGCTGCTTGCCTCCCTGCCTCATCCAGGGTGGGACACAGGGAAAGGGCAGCCTCTGGGTGGGTGTGAGCTAGAGATGGGACAAGCTGTGTCTCAGCTGGAGAGGTCTATGCACCCCCCAGGCATTTTTAGATCCTCCTCTTCTTTGTACCATCCCTGTGTTTCTTGGGCAAATATCCCACCACCTCCTTACCCCAATCTAATTTCCTCCTCAGCGATGTGAGGGGAAGATGAGGTGTCCCTAAGGCGTTTTCCCACTCTGGTTGTTCTAGAGACTGTATCTGTGTAGGGGAAGGATTCAATGCTACCACCCCCCAAATCCCCACTGTGTGTCGCTAAGGCCGCTCTCCCTGCCTCTCTACTTTTCCTGCTGGGGACCGGTGGTCGGGCGCTGGGCTGAGGAAACAATCTCCAGCAAGGGCATTGAGGCTAGACTTTGAAAAGCACTTTCCATCACTGAGACCTGGACAAGGTCAGGGGACCCCTGGGACAGACACTTGAGGTTACACTCCTAGGAGTCTTTAAGGAGACCAGGGCTCGTCTCACTTGGAAGCAGAGGCCTAGACAAGGAAGTGGGTGAAGGGCCCGGCTGCTCTGGTTTGAGGAATCCTGGTTAAAGCCCAGAGAAGCATCGAGTGAAGTCCAGGTCCCCGTGAGCAGGTGGTCCTGCAGCTTCCGTCTTCCAAGTAGTGACCTCTCACTTGGAAGCAGAGGCCTAGACAAGGAAGTGGGTGAAGGGCCCGGCTGCTCTGGTTTGAGGAATCCTGGTTAAAGCCCAGAGAAGCATTGAGTGAAGTCCAGGTCCCCGTGAGCAGGTGGTCCTGCAGCTTCCGTCTTCCAAGTAGTGACCCCTCCGCTTCCGGAGCTGGGTCGGCGTTGAGCCGGTGCCCTGTCCCCTCACTGGTGATCGAACTCTGGTTGTTTAGCATAGTTTAACACACCCCCACTGAATACTGATCATGCGCCCATCTCCAGAAAGACGCTGGACGCTAAGGGGTAAAGAGTCATCTGTGCCCCCAGGGTTTCATACAAGTGAGCCTCAGAGCAGTGGACTGGCTCTGGGAAGGCCGGGGAAGGCCATTGTGGTGGTGGAGGTGGTCCTGGCATGTGCTGGTCTCCACGCTGCCCAAGCAGGTCTTTGCCACGTTCTGAATGCCAGAGGTGGGAGAAGGGATTGTGGGGCTCTGGGAGAGGGTCGTCTGTGTGAGTATGGCCAGGCAGGGGAAACCTCTCTCAGTCTGCCCTACGTGGGGATGGGTGGGAGGGTGGGCTTATGTCGTGAGCCTCAGAGCAGTGGACTGGCTCTGGGAAGGCCGGGGAAGGCCATTGCGGTGGTGGAGGTGGTCCTGGCATGTGCTGGTCTCCACGCTGCCCAAGCAGGTCTTTGCCACGTTCTGAATGCCAGAGGTGGGAGAAGGGATTGTGGGGCTCTGGGAGAGGGTCGTCTGTGTGAGTATGGCCAGGCAGGGGAAACCTCTCTCAGTCTGCCCTACGTGGGGATGGGTGGGAGGGTGGGCTTATGTCACTCCAGGGGGCCCTTAAAGCTGGTCTTCCTTCTGGTGCTCAGACCCAGTGGGGCCAAGTGTAAGTGGGAAGTTGATGCTAGAATGATAAAAGATTTGCTGGGGGTCTCTGGGCTGATTTTGAGGAATGGGGGCACTTCCTGAGGGTGGCTGGGGACCCCTCAGAGCTGCAGGATGTGGGGTTTGGAGGCTGGGAGCCCTTGGACTGGCTCCTCATCCACTGTCCTGGCCCAAACCCTTCTGTGTTGAAGTGTTCTCCTGGGAGTCAGGTCACCTGAGTCCTGCTCCCACCTGCCCATCTGCCTGATAGAACTGGTTCCTCACCCACCCTTCTACCTCTTCCAACTTGTCAGGATTAGTGGGGACGAACGGAATTCTGTGCAGTCAGTGCTAAATTCCCTGAGCTGGTGGAGAAGTGAATGAGTGAAGGAGGACGTCCGGGGGGCAGGAGGAGGGGAGACAGCCTCACAGAACAGGCCGGTGAGCCAAGCATTAAGAGCTTTTGGCTTCCAAGACTTGAGAAGAAAGGGGAGAGGTGCAACCAGCAGCTTCAAAGGCTGGCACCCTGAGGAAGGTCCAACATTTTCCTTTCCCTGGAAGGAAGGCCTTGTAAGGAGGTGGCTGCTTTGCCTCACTCTGCTTTGGGGGCTGGCAGATGTCCTCCACCACAGCCTCCATCCTCCACGCCCCTCACATAGGCTCAGCCTGGCAGCCGAGGTCCTTATATGGAAGTGAGGGCCCAGCGGGCTCCTCAGAAGGGAAGGGCTGGGGGCTGCTCCCAGACTCAGGGGCAGAGCGTCCTTCCCGCTGGTGCTCAGTCAGGTTGGCAGACAGCCCACCCCGTGACCCGTGGCTTCCTGTCATCCCTCTTTCAAGACCCCTGGTGCCCACCCTCTACCAGGGAGGACCCCCAACCTCAGCCCAGTGGGGTGGGCCGGGCTGGGTGGGGCTTACCAGTGGGCGAGCGGAGCCGTCTGGGCAGGGCTGCAGGTGTGTCTGGGGAGCGGGCAGCGAAAGGTGTTCCCAAGGTGTGCGAAAGGGCTCTGCTCAAATAATCCAGGGAGGCGTTTATAAATAACTTTACCTCAGGGCCGTGGGGTGAGCCCCGGCTTCTGATTGGCTTGGAGGGGAAGTGGTTTTGAACACTACACCATAGCTAAGCCTGAGGAGATAGGAAAAGGAGATAAGGGGGAAAAGGTCCCAAATGAACAGCCCTTTTTTTGTTTTACCTGGGGAGCAGGGCTGTTTGATGGGAGCTTGGCACTTCCTAAATCCACCCCGAAGACAATAGGTCACATTCAGCGGGGCTCCTGCTCCACAGGCTCCCCCAAGGCGGCCAGCCGAGGAGGGGGACAAGGCAGACTCCTCTCCAAGCTGGCTGTCCTGCTGCTTATGGGACTGGGGGCCGAGCCAAATAGCCTCTCGGACAATGGGAGCCATTGAGGCCACCCGAGGGGTGGGGTCCTGTGACTTCTTCCTTTGAAGGTTGAAATCTGGGGGGTGGGAGGACAGTGGACCTCCGAACACTTCTGGAGAAGGGGACAAGCCATGTCTGGGAGGCCCTGAGGACACTTGGGAGGTTTAGGGGTGAGGTGGAGACCTGGTTCCCAGTTCTGTTCCCGACCTTAAGTCACTCGTGAGCTCTGTGCCTTGGTCACTACATCAGTGTAATGGGGAAAGTATTCCTGGCCCCCCTAACTTCCCAGGGATAGTACAAAGAGGACATGAGGGTTTGGGATCTGGTAAAGGAGCTCAAGGAACTGGACTTAACGACAATTATATGAAAGGAGACCAGAGGCTAGCAAATCTACGATCCTCAGTCCTCTGTCACCTGGGTCATGGCACTGCCCAGGCTGTTGCCTGCCTTCTGGGTCAGAACTGCCCATCCCATGCCCATGAAACACTGTGGGAGCATCTCAGAAAGCAGTTCTGCGGTGGGGAGAGGGAGTTTCTTGACATATCTCCTGGGAGGGAGACCCTACCTGATGCCAGGGGCCCTTTCATCAGGACATCTGAGGCTGCACTGAATCTCCCTCCCATTTCTCCAAAAGAAAACACAGGCTCTGAAGTGGGCTGGAATCAGCACAGCAGACTTCACTAAGGCACCCCTGGAAGTTGGGGTAAAAGTTCCCCTGGGAAGGAGAAATGAGCTAGCTTCAGTACATGGTAGGGACTCAATAAATATTTGTTGAATGAATAAAAGAATGAATTGTCTGCAAGCCCAACCGAAGGGATAGTGTGTAGATGCAGTGCTTGTAGGGACGAGGGGACCACCTGGGGTCACTCAGAGTTGTCAGGGTGTGGCCAGACAACTGGCTGAAGAAAGCTGGAAGGCAAGTGGCCCAGCATGCCCTGTGCCCAGCTGAGCGAAGGCTGTGTGTGCAGACACGGCTTCTGGGAGCCCGTCCCCAGGCCCCTGCAGGTGTCTAGCTGCTGCCACACGTTCATTCCAGTAGCTACCTCTGCTTGTCATCGTTAACACCAATCACAGCGATTGGTAATTATGCGTTCAATTGTCAGTCTTTCTCCAAAGACAGTGAAGTCCATGGGGAGGGAGGGCAGGCAGTGCCTGTCTTGTTCACTTTTGTGTCCCTACCACCTAGCCCAATGCCTGGCACTTAGGAGGAGCTCAATATAGATTTGTGGACTGGGTGAATGATTGTATGATGGAGTCTTTAAACAAAGCAGAGCCAGAGTCCAGAATTTGTCTGCATGTCTCCAGCATTGTTTAGAGCTGTGGGTAGACTGACCTATTCTAAACTTTGGTCAGGAAATTCCTAGAAAGCAGATGAGTCATCAGGCTCTTCCTATAGCCAGGTGACGGTGGCCATCAAGATCAAGCAAGTAGGTCCTCTTGCTGAGCCACCCTGCCCACAAGGTACTAATCTCGTTGTGCATCCTTCAGCGCAGAGAACGCACTGCCCAGCTGGATGGAGCATTCCGGTCCCTCCGCAGGTGATCTTCTTCTCTTTTAAATGAGAAGAACATTCTGGGTTACCAGTTGGTCTAGTGTGAGTTTTATTAGCATGAGTGATTCTCCCCTGAGTCCGACCTACCTTCCATAGTATGACTTGGCTTTCACACAGGTTATCCGGTTAAATTCTCATACCAGTCTTATGAGGTAGGCACGTTACTCTTCTTTTTTGGATGAGTAAACTGAGGTTGACTGAAGTGAAGTAACTTGCCCAAGGTCACAAAGTTCTGGATGGAAGAGACAAGAATCTAACTTCAAATCCTCCACCTAGTCCATTAACATCACTTTAATATTTGAACCTGCAAAGCTAAGCATGAGACCCTATGGAAGAGCACACGTTTTAAACACCTTCAGCTTCCCTTTCAGGTATAACTTTCAAAGTAACCTGACGAAGATGGCTGGGCCTCCAGAATAAGTGCCAGAGTTGGCAACTTGTTGGCTCTCCACCCCAACTCTTCTACTGTCTTGGCAAAATTCTGCACAGGCAGGCCTGACAGAAGAGGGGCAGGAGGGATAGGTGAGCCAGAGCTTTCTGTGAAGTCACCAAGGGAGATGGACAGGGGCCTCAGAATCTGGGGACTGGTCATAGATCAGAGGCCCAGGAAGCCAGACCAGAAGTTGGGGAAGCAGAGGACAGAAGGGAGAGTGGCCCTGATGGCTGAAAAGGTCACCTTAGGGATATCTTGGGTAGAATTAAACTGTGGGACAGAGGTAGGACTGGTGGAGAGAACACAAAGAGACGGAGAGACAGATGGCAGAAATAGAAGCACAGAGGAAAGGAGGTAGAGGCAGAGACTCGGAGATCAAGAGAAAGGAGCAAAGAATGCATTAACACCCAAAGCAGCCCTGTCGTGAGTTTTGTTAAATCGTTTTCTCGTTTTCATGAGGAAAGCAGGCGAACATCAACCGTTCACCTCTCTCTGGAGCAGCATACACTCTCCTTCAGAAGAAACCCACTCTGCCTCTACCCCTACGGTCGAAAGCTATAATTTTTCATTCATTTAAGTACTTAAATCCCCTTACTGAGTGCCAGGATTCTATCCTGGAAATACTGAGATAAGAAAGACACAATCCCTGTCCTGAAAAGATCTCACCATCTGGTGGGGAAGACGGGGAGGTGAAGAGACCATTGTAGGAAAACATGGGATGCTATGGGAGTATGGGGAGATGCACCCAGCCTGGACACCTGAGCTATAAACCCAGTAGAGGGCACTCCCAGGAGGAAATAGGATGGGGGCTTCCTCTGCAAACACTATTTCTAGAAGAGCTTCCCAGCTCCCACCCGCTCCCAAATTCATCCAAGGTTCTCTGCCTTAAACCCATCTCTGTGTTCCCCTCTGACCCAGAGCTCGGTCATCCTCCCCAGACCCTATTCTTCAACACATCACATCACACTGCATGTACACACACACCACACACACACACACACACTCTGTCTGTCTGTCTGTCTGTCTATCTATCTATCTATCTATCTATCTATCTATCTATCTATCTATCTATCTATCTATCTATCTATCTATCTATCTATCTATCTATCTATCTATCTATCTATCTATCTATCTATCTATCTATCTATCTATCTATCTATCTATCTATCTATCTATCTATCTATCTATCTATCTATCTATCTATCTATCTATCTATCTATCTATCTATCTATCTATCTATCTATCTATCTATCTATCTATCTATCTATCTATCTATCTATCTATCTATCTATCTATCTATCTATCTATCTATCTATCTATCTATCTATCTATCTATCTATCTATCTATCTATCTATCTATCTATCTATCTATCTATCTATCTATCTATCTATCTATCTATCTATCTATCTATCTATCTATCTCAAACCAAACAGGTTTTAGGGATTTACTGAGCTATGCAGATAAAACCAAAGTATTCACAAAGTACCCTCCTGCCATGTCTTACCTTTGAGCTGGTCCGGCTAAGGAATGGCTATTTTTCAGGTGAGCAAACTGAGGCTAGACCTGCAAGAAGGAGGCTAATTCTGTCACCTCTGTCCATCCTTGGGCCTCTGGCCTTATCTGCACCTGCTGGCTTCTTGTTCGTGTGCCCTGTGTGGGGCCTGTGCCAAGGGTGTGGGCAGGATCATGTTTTGGGCAGAGCAGCCCAGTGACTTAAGTAAACACCTCAAGGCTGCAGACAGAAGAGTCTTCACCACCCTGCCCTGCAGCGGCAGCATATGACTTGGCCCCATGGCTGCCAGTTTTCTGAATGCAAGGGAACTGGCTGGGCTGCAGAGATACCCAAGGACAGGCTCATCCTCACCTCCCTCCAGGGAAGCCCAGAGGCTCAGAGCCCTCTTAGGCTGTGAGCATCTTAGGTTGTTCAGGAGAACTGGGGTGGCAAGATGAGCAGGGTAATGCCAACCAGTGTTTGGTCTTTCAACACAGGGCATCTGAGCTTCTACCATGTGCCCGACAGTATGCTAGACACTGGGGATATAAGACCCCATGAGACCAGCCCTTGGGAGGTCCAGACCCTGACAAGAACAGACAGAGGGAGACTTCCCGGAATACACATGATGACAGAGCTGGGGACAGAGGTTTCGAGGGTCTGGACAACACCTGTCTAGAGAGGGTCAGGTTAGAGTTGGCCACGATTACCCTACACATCTGAGGCCAGAGGAAAGGAAGTGTCACAGGTCATACAATGGGGGGAAGAGGCAGGGACCTTAGAGTCCATCTGGTTCACTTCCCTCATTTTAAGATGAGTAACCTGAGGCCTCAGAGAGGGCCCCAGACCTGCCCAAGGTCATGGCAGAGCTGAGGAGACAGCTAAGGTTGGTGCCCCAGGACCCCAGCTTGTCCTTCTACCCTGTTCCTGGAGCACAAGCCAAACTCTCCCTCCACAGAAGGGGCAAGAAGTCATGTGGGGACCTCTCCCACTCCGCATGCTCAGTATCGCCCAGCCTTTTCACAGACACACAGTGCTATCCCGAGATGGGCATGCGCTGGCTGCAGGGTGTTTGCTCTGCTCTGCTGAGCTCTGGCAGACTTTGTTAAGGGAGAGGTTTGGGGTGGGGTCAGGGGGACAGGTCTGGCAGTGTTGGGGCCTGGGAGCCCAGGGGGATGCTACTCATAGTTGGGTGAGTCCTGCAGCTTCTAGAGAGAGGAAAGGATTCTGCTCAGAACCAGATATTGGTGGACTGGGTGAGGGTGTTCAAGTCAGTTCACGCTGCCCCGGGAATGCTGAGAGGGAGGCTGGAGGAGGGGAGGGTGCTAAAGTTGACTGATGGGCCTCTGGCTGCCATTCTGACTTTGGGGACTTTAGCCAAGCACATAGTAACCTGGTTACAGGGGCTGCTTCTCAGGGTGGGGTATAGGTACAGGGCCTAGACTCCCGGTTCAGGGAGAACCGAGATAGCTGGAGAAGTATGAACTTGATAATCACAGGTTCCGGCGCCTCACCCTATCTCCAGGGTCTCGCTTGGGCAGCAAGGGAGTTAGGTCAGAAGGTGGTGTTTTGTGACCTTGGAAACTCATAGGAAAATAGTGCCTTCCCGTCTCCCCCTTCCTATTCCATGTTCTTCCAGAAACAGTCTAAAACTGGAAGGTCCCTATCACCCATCCCCTGGTCCAGTCCCCCTGGCTCTTCCTCCCTGGTGACTCCAGACTATACAGAGCTCTGTCCTCTGAGTGCTGACAGCTGTGCTATCTGAGCCCTGCTACTGGCTGAAGGTGAGTTGTTCTAAGTCTTCTATGTTAGTTTCGTCTCCCCAACAGCTCCTTGAGGCTAAGGATTGTGTCACATGCACTTTAGAAGCATCAGGATACAGTGGGAAGAAAGTCTCTACTTTAGGCTCAAATCCTGGCTCTGGGGATTGCTAGTCATGTGACCTTGAGCAAAGTATTAACCTCTTTTAGGCTTGGTTTGTTCATTTGTGAAAGGGGACATGTGGCAAAAAGAAGGTGCTGTTGTAAGGTGAATTTCTTTCTTTGGGGCACAAACACATGCCCATGGATGATCACACATTGTATGGCATTTGCCTGTCTCCATCATCTCCCTGAAACCCCACTGCATTCAGCCCTTCAGACACACCCCAGCTAGGTGACACCCTTTCTCACCCTGCACAAGGAATGGCCTTGCTTCCTTGTCCCGGGGGGCAGGAATGTTGATCTCCCACTTGCAAGTCTTACTCCACATGCTCTTTGATGACCTGTGGTCCTTTGCCTAGCCCTTGACAAGCTGGCCATCTGGTGGGTTGGGGTGAGCCCCCACACCTCTAGGGTCTTGGAGCTTTCCTACCCGAGGAATAAACCAGACTCTTTAGGGCTAGACCCACACCAGATGTGAGTAGCCTTTGCAATCACCACGTCTTGCAGCTGAGGCTGCCCCCAGTTCACATTGTAGAGAAGGGAGCGTAGAGGGGAATGTGTCTACCCTGAGTTTTTTCCTGGGGGCTGTGTTTGGGAGACAAGTGCAGAAATTTGTCAGCAACCCTCCAGAAAGTAAACCTCCTATTGCTGGTTTTTTGTTTTCGTTTTTTTTTAACGTTTCAAGGTCAGGACACTTAACACTCTGATTCGTCCCTCTCCCTTCTTTCAGCAACCTTTCCCAGAACCACTCACCAAGGGCTAAGGTGGAGATGGCAGCATGGTCAGGGATAGGTTTTCAGCCCCGGAGAAGGGGCATGTCCACTCTGGGCAGATGACTGGTCCCAAGCAAGGGCTATTAGCCTGGGACACACTCAGGGGTCCTCAGCCTGGTCAGCCCTGACCAGTTTAATCTCCATTCTCCCTCTGGGAGTGAGAAGAATGTGAGATGTGCATGCATAGAGTTCTCTGAGCAAGTTGGGCACAGCGTGAGGGTGCAGGAGGGAACCAGGAGGGGCCGGCCTGCCCGGGCCTTAGCTGGGGACACTTCTCTGGGTCTCCCAGCACAGCAGGCAGGCCCTGGGTGGGTGCAACAAAGGCTGGCTGATGGGTGCTGGGGTCCAAGGCTTAAGCACCTTCACACCAGAATGCAGGGAACAGGCCACAGTGTGAGTGAGTTCTAGGGTATCCTCCGGGACACCTCGGTTGGCCGGGGCTAGTCCCTGCCAGCCTTCCAGGGCTGTGCTCCAGCCTGGCCTGCTCCCAGAGCCACATTGTTCTCTGGCAGCCTCTTGAGCACTTAGCTTGTCTCATCCTGCTGGTACATTTGTTGGCTGTGATTCCCACTGAAGACATCTTCAGGGGGCAGGCAGGATGCCAAGCTTGTGAGCAGGACCTGGACTGCTCCACTAAGAGCTCAGAAATAGCGGGGGCTCCTCAGCCTGGGACGTGACCCTTTGGGGCTGTTTTCCAAGTGCAAGAGCAAGTCTGCCTAAGAAGCTCTGACGCCACCTCCGGCCCCGGCAGGGGGGCTGAGAGCAGACTCTGCAACTAGAGAGTCCCGAGATCGGCTCTGGCTCCCCCAGGAACAAGCTGTGTGATTACGGGCAAGTTACTGAACTTCTCCGAGTTCTCAGTTTTCTCATCTGCAAAATGTGGGTCATAGCAGCACCTACCTCAGAGTAATGTTGGGAAGATCAACCAAGGTAATGTACGAAAAGCGCTTAGCTCAAGGTCTGAAACTCCTCGACCTCCGAGGACGCAGCCCACCAACGCTGTCCCTTCACTTATGCTCTCTCCCCATCCAGCTTGGAATGTTCTCCCTTTCCTTCTTAGTTTCCCAAGTCCTTTAGCTCAAGCCACATCTTCACAGAGCCTGCCCGCTTGTTCTGGTTGTCCCCACAGTGTGGTACCACTCTCAGATGGTAACCCCCACCAGGCAACTGACCACGTGCTGTCAGGGATTTGGCACTACTGGCTTTTGAAAGGCTTCATTCCTGGAGCATAGCATTTTGGCAATTTGCTTCTTTTGTCTCCTTCACAGACGAAAACATACCAAGCATATTAACACGGGTGCTTACCTATTGACCGAACATACCCCTCCTTGGTCCCGCCCCAGGGCAATTAGAACCATAATTTATTGCGGTTTCAGCTGTGCTCTTTGGAGCTCTGAGGGTTTCAAAGAGGTGCTTCAGTTGTAGCCACACCCCACCAGCAGGTGAGTAGATATTATTGTGACTTACCCACATTTTGCCGGCGAGTGTCCTGTCCCTCTGACTCAGAGCCTTGTGTCCCCTCCTTGGCTACAATTTGCTGTGGGTAGGCTTGAGAGTCTCCAGAGCATTTCTGGGTAGGCTTTTCTGCTCCAAACTCATTCTTACTGTCTATTGCCTGTGAGTCATGGAGAGGGGGCCCGTCCTGGGAATTCTGCCTCCTGCTCCAGTGCTCTGTCCTGGAGCTCCAATGCTTGAGACCCCAACATCGCAGGGCACATTATAACTAGTGGCCACATAATGTCTCACACAGAAGTGTGGGTGGTAGCATCTGTCCAATCTATGTCACGTTGTTGTCCCAACCCTGACAGTGAAGACTACTAGCTGTCTACCATAAGAGAGAGCATTATGGGAAAGTGCACAGTGGCCAAGCGGGACTCCACTTCCCAACCTCCCTTGCAATGAAGTGTGGCCATGTGACTGAATCCTCACCAAAAGAATGTGGAATGAGGCATGCCACTTCCAGGTCAGGGCCCTAAGGTGCTGGGCGTGCCTCATCAACACTCTTTCCTCTTCCTGCCAGCTAGAACCTAGATGTGGTGGCAACCCAGCTTCCACTGTGCATGACGACAATGGCCTGGCAAATGGGACAACAATACATGGAAGGAACCTGGCCCCTGAATGACCTCGTGAAGCCAAGGGTGCCACCAGCCTGAACTACTCATCTCGAGACTCTTGTTTCAAGGAGAGAAAAACTCCTATATTCTGTAATCCACTGTACTGAAGTTTTCTTTGTAATAGGAGTTTAGTCTTTAACACATGCATGGGCCCCACGTTGCATCAAGTCCCTGAAGAGAATGGCTCCTGCTTCTGCTTGTAGTCCTGCACCCCACCACCCCACCCACTTAAGGGCTAGATGGAACCCTAGGGCCCAGCTGGGCAAAGAGGTAATAGAGGCCCATTTCCTGGGTTCCCCTTCTCTTCTCTCAGGGACTTGATCACAGGACTCTTCCTCTCCCTCTGTACACTCATATATTATATATACAATATCTGTCTGAAGGGCTTCTGACTCACCAGACACACCCAGAGGCTAGATGCCAGCCCTTTGCATCTCCAACAGCAGAATCTTCATAAAGGATGCCCCCTGTGTGAGGTGAGCATTGCTGGGTGAGGGCTGAGCCCGCCTGCTTGGCTCACCTCTGTCTCCCGCTTAGAGTGAGAAGGGAGGGCACGTGGTGGGGAGGCTTCATGATCAGGAAGGAGCACTGTGGGCTGGTAACTTCTAGGGCCCTCTTATTGTGTCCCCGGGAATACCAAGCAGGTGATGAATGAAGTTATGCTACTAACTGAGGAAAAGAAAAAATAGTGCTTTGATAATTCCTTGCATTTGAAGGGAATTATCAGATTACAGTTTATACAATGCTTTCGCATGCATTACCTCGTCTAATTGTTGACCACAGCCCTGTGATGTGGGACGGGGCTATTCATCCCTGTTTTACGTATATGGAAACTGAAGATCAGTTACCCACACCTAGAAGTTGCCCAAACTTATATTAGACCTCAGGGTTCCTGACTTCTAGCTTTGCATTTTTACTTCTATATACTGCCAGGCTGAAAAATGATGTGTTTTGACCTGTGCTCAGAACGTGTTGAACATTGAGAATGGCATCGAGAAGAGGGCATTCTGTTGACTGTGGGTGAGCCGCTTAACCAACCCAGATCTCAGTTTCTTCTTCCATGAATGGGAAGGACACCCCTGCCACTCCCAGACCCAAGCCTGGAGGATTTGCTGTTCTTCTCACACACTCAGTCCCCATTCCAATTCCTTCTCTTATTCCAAGACTGCAAAATAAATTGGTCTGTGGGTTTAGACTTGTCCCAGGAAGTTGGGGTCCGGGGAGAAAGAGGTGTCCCAGGGCTGCTGCTTCCTGATGGACTCACCTGGGGCTTGCTTAGGCTGTCCCCTGGGTGGAGAGGCGTCCTCTGAGAGAAGTCCTCAGCTCAGGGAGACTGGGGGTGGGGTGGGGACTTGCTCTTTCACCTACAGTGTCCCAGCCACATCAGATGCCTGGGTGGAGTGCAGGAAAAAGGGCCAGTGGGGAAGAAAGGTCAGTTTGACACCAGTGCCCCTGATTTTGCTGCCCCACCAGTTACACAAACACAGCCCCATGCACCCAACACTAGTGCACCCACATGTCAAAAGCCACAGACCCCAGGCTCCAGGCCCCATTGACTTCAATAGAAAATCAGCATGCAAGATTTAGGTTAGACACAAAGGAGAACTTCCCAGGGTGAGGGTATTAGATCAGAGACTGGGCAGTGTGGAATCTTCTGGAGGATGTATGATAGTTTCTATAAATGTGAAAGAAATGCTTGTGCCTCTGGTGGTGGGGGGGGGGTAGGAGTGACAGTTACACTGGACTTGCTCAGAGGCAGCCAGATGAATAAGGTCTGAATTCCCTACTGATCAAGCTCAGGCAGAAGGAAAAGCAAAAAGAGAACAGAGCAAGAGGTACATAGGAGCTATAGCCCTCACTTCTGTGCCTGGGAGTGGGAGAGAGAGAGGCAATTCTGGGCTCTGAATACAGTGGAGAGAGGGCTACTTGCCTGCTGGGCAGGTATTTAGTTATCGTGGAAGCAGGACTCTGGCTCCTAGAAATCCGCACGGTGAGATGCAGATTTCCCTATGTCCGGTGGCCCAACAACAGCCACAGCGGTGATCAGGTCTGCCTGGGCAGGTGAACGCAGGGGATAGAGCAGGAAGCCAGGCAAGGAGCACTGAGAATCGCTGTTGGTCCTGTGCAGACTCAGCCAGGACCCACCAAATTGTCTGAACCGAGGTCCCACGAGGGCCTGAGAAGGTCTTAAGGAGGTGGGATGATTCCTTGACACTTTAATTCTTTTTATTTCCACATTTTACTATGAAACTTTTCAAACATACAGAAAAGTTGGAAGACTTCTACAGTGAACACCATGTACCCACCACCTAGATCCCACCAACATTTTGTTACAGGTGCTTTACCCAAGTCTACCCAACCATCTGTCCCTCTATCCATCTATCAATCCCTCGTATTTTTGGATGCATTTCAAAGCAAGGTGCAAACATCCATACCCATCTAGGCCAATACTTTGTATCATATCATTAATAAGAGTTCTTTATTTTTCAGTTATTTTTCTTTTGAGATACATTTTACATATAATGAAAGACACAAACCTTAATTGTACCATATACAAGTACCTGGGCAACTCAAACAGGTACTGGACATGAGGAAGACTCTGGAGAGTTCCCTTATGTCTGGTCCCCGTACCCCCCCACCCCATGCAACTACTCTTCTGATTTTTTCCACCACAGATTTCATTCCTTCTGTTCTATAACTTCATTCACATAAATCATACAAGATGTACTCTCGTGAAGGTTTCTTTCCCTCAGCAGCGTGGCTCCTGCATTCTTTGAGAGTCTGCTTTATATAAAGTCAGACTTTTTATTTTATTTTATTTTTCATTTTTTGGCAGCTGGCCGGTCTGGGGATCTGAACCATTGACCATCGTTATTATTATTATTTTTTAACTACCAAAAAACATGTCCTTAAATCTAATCTTCATGAAGTCCAGGGAAACCGTATTTACAAGGGCATGGTCAACACATCAGTGCACCCGTTCTGTTCATCCTTGACCAGCTGAGGGTAAACAGGGCTGGGCAAGAGGCACCTGTGAGGTGCGCCAAGTGCTTGGGGCCCCAGCCTCCTGTTTCTGCCACTCGCTGCCCTTTGGGGGCACCTCCTGCCCCCCCCATGTATTCTTCCCACCCCAGGCACTTAGAGCTCTGCCTTCTTCACACCCTCCCCCACCTCCTTAACAAATCCAGAAGGATCTGAAAACCGGCCTTCTACCCTAGATGACTGATAGTCCAGTTCCACTAACTGCACCGCCTGCCTTCCGCGGAGGTGGTGCCTCGTCTGATACTGACTCGGTCCCGCTTTATCTCTGAGTGGGCCACAGCCCTGTGCCCCTAGGACTGACTCCACTGAGGCTCCCTAAGGACAGGCAGCCGTGAACGTGTCCCCACATGAGTCAGAAGGTGCAGCTCGGTGGTACGCAGTGGGTGTGCTGTTTCTCTAAAAAAGATGTCATAGATGTTTATTCATTCTTGGACCCAACCCGTAGACAAAGTGCAGAAGGCTTGAAACCTCAATGAGATGAAAGTGGCTCCGCGGCTGACCCAAAATAATAAAAATTAGGAGAGGGGAGGTCTGAACCGTTTTAGCAGACAGTCATTGAAGAATCGTATATTACCTCAAAAGTGCATGTGAATGAAGCATCCGGTTGACCCTATGCCCAGACTTATTTCTAATATGAAAGCAATCCTGCCCTGCCCTCCCCCTGCAAATCTCTGAGTAAAAGCGAGGCTTTAGGGTATGTGTTGTGATTTTCCCTTGTCTGGGGTTCTGTGAACTGCCATAACAAGCCCTAGATTGAGAAGCAGGACTCTGACAAAGGCATTTCAGACACTGGTGGGAAATAAGAAATGGTATGTGGGGTTCCAGAGACCCAGAAAGTGCCCTTGGTCCATTTTGCTGGTCCTGAAGGGAAACCCAAGTTGATCATTTTATCAGGGCTTTGACTGTGAGAGAGGGTATCCGCCCCTGCAGCCTCTGTTCCTGGGGAGCCTGACTGAGCTATGGCATGCTTGCTTCGGGAACGACTCAGGGTGCAGGAGTCTAGGCTCTTTGCTGACCAGCTCTCTCAGCATCAGGAGGCCACCACGAATGGGCACAAAACTGCCTGCCATCAGCCTGCTCCCTCTAGTACTTCTGGTCCCAGACCTGGGCTCCCTTCCCCCTCCTGCCCTGACCCAGTGGTTCTTTACCCCAGCCCGCATCCTCATCGTGACCATAATTAGGTTTCTTCAACTTGGCTGTATTTAAGAACCACCTGGAGGATTTAAAAAATAAATATACAGATTCTTAGGTCCTCCTGCCCCGACCCAGTGGTTCTTTACCCCAGCCCGCATCCTCATCGTGACCATAATTAGGTTTCTCCAACTTGGCTGTATTTAAGAACCACCTGGAGGATTTAAAAAATAAATATACAGATTCTTAGGCCTTGTCCCTAGATATCACATTCACTATGTCTTGGTGCGACCTGGTCACAAGTATTTTGTAAAAGCTCCTCAGATGATCAAATACACAGCTAGGTAAGGCAAGCCCTGCCTTATCCCCAATCCTGCATTCTTTCCCCCCTTGCATCCCAAATATGTGTTTTATGTTTTCTGGCACAAATGATGAGATTTTGATTGATAATTGATGATTTTTCACATCACTTTTTAGATGAAACGTTCTCTGAAATGTCCCTCTGTCTCTTTGCTGTTGCTACTCCATTCCTGAGACCCATGATCCTTATCAGCAGTGTCATTGTATAAGACATGTCCCTGTCTCCTGGAGCTGCTCCTAATCTACTGAGGCTCTAGAAGGTAGAACAACTCTCAGAGGAGAGAGAGAGAGCAGCTCTGCATTTTTCCAGCCAAGAGGAAAATGGTCAGATTGGGACTGATTGGTTAAGGGAGTCTCAGCCCCAAAACAAGCTCTTCTTCTGAACAACTGGCTTCTCCTATTATTTCGTGTGTGTATGTGTCGGGGGGACATTCTCCATAGTCCCCTAGTTGAGAAGGCGGTATTGGTAATGTATACCACACAGTTCCCCTAGCCTGTCCCCAGGCACCTCCTTCTCTTACTGATAATACTATCTTGGTCTGTGACCTCCACAGAGGAAAATATGCACCAACAAACCTGCATTATTGGGACACAACCCCCTCCTAACTTTTCAGGGCATCCAAGGGGGACAGGGGTAGGAAGGTGAGCAAACAAAAAAGCTATAGGGAGAGGGGCAACAGTGCCTAATCCCAAAATAAAACTTCAAGCACCAGTACATTGTATAAGACATGTCCCTGTCTCCTGGAGCTGCTCCTAATCTACTGAGGCTCTAGAAGGTAGAACAACTCTCAGAGGAGAGAGAGAGCAGCTCTGCATTTTTCCAGCCAAGAGGAAAATGGTCAGATTGGGACTGATTGGTTAGGGGAGTCTCAGCCCCAAAACAAGCTCTTCTTCTGAACAACTGGCTTCTCCTATTATTTTGTGTGTGTGTGTCGGGGGGACATTCTCCATAGTCCCCTAGGTGAGAAGGCGGTATTGGTAATGTATACCACACAGTTCCCCTAGCCTGTCCCCAGGCACCTCCTTCTCTTACTGATAATACTATCTTGGTCTGTGACCTCCACAGAGGAAAATATGCACCAACAAACCTGCATTATTGGGACACAACCCCCTCCTAACTTTTCAGGGCATCCAAGGGGGACAGGGGTAGGAAGGTGAGCAAACAAAAAAGCTATAGGGAGAGGGGCAACAGTGCCTAATCCCAAAATAAAACTTCAAGCACCAGTGAAAGAGAACTTATTCTGGATTGAGCCTCAAGTTGCAGCTGCTTCCTATGGACCGTACTGAATTGAGAATAAACTTAAATGTGTATGCATTTGAATGACGCACCAGAGTGACAACTTGCTAGTTACTTCCTCCTCTGGCAAAGGACAAATAGAGGCTCTTCTATCGAAAAATACCTGAAGTCTGTAGAAAATTCATTTGAAAAGTCAACCTTGTTCAAAGAGCTTCAGGCATTTGGTCCTTTACCGATCTAGCCCAGGTCTAGGCTGGGGAGTGAGACGGTAGAAAAGAGTCAGAGGCCAAGAAATTCACCCCAATATTAGGAGCCTGCAACCCCCTGATGCTGCTGATGGGAGCCACCTCTTAGCCTCAGCCTACCATGGCTGCCACCCAAAGGAATGTGGGGGGAGGAGGAGACACCAGAGCTCCAAGGATCTGCTCACTCACTGGAGCTCCAGCTAGAATACAACAGCCTGAGCTGAAAGACATTCCCCCTGGCTGCCCTGCAGCTTCCCAGGAAAGGAATCACCCCATTAATGAGCACCCCAGGCCACTGCCTGGAGGCTAGTATCAGAATGGCTGCTTCTCCAGGCCCCAGGGGGACTTGTGAAAGCCCCCTGTCTTTTCTTCTCCACTACAAGCAGTACCCTCCCACCCCCGTGCTATGCTCCCAAACACCATGCTTCTTAAAATTCCATCGTACACAGAACACTCTTTCTTTATTAGCTACCTATTCTTTTCTGCTTATGAAAATAATCCTTGCTCACTGTAAAAATTCAAACAAAACAGTAATGTGCAAATAAAAAAGCAAAAGTCTCCATAATCTAATTTTCCTGAGATAACCAGCCTTAGCCGTTGGGCGTACACCCTTCCAGATCTCTCTCCAAGTGTGTACAAACAGTTTATAGTGCCGTGCAGTTTGTTTCCCGACACCTTTGCTCAGACTGTCTGCCCTGCTTCCCGGAATGCCCTTCCTTGTCCTTTGCAAGGCTTACTCTACACAGTCTTCTGAACTTGGCACTTTCTCCTTCTGTCATCCTCCAGTCTGGACTGGGTATCCCTCTCTGGGCTCCCTGAGTCCCTTCACAGCCTTTTCATAGCACCTAGCCCAGTGAATGAATCAATCCTTTGTTTATGTCTCTGTCTTCCCTTCTAGAATATAGGTTAATGGCCAAAAGGCGAGGCCCAGCCCCACTGGGAGCCCCATACCCTCTGGCTCTGCTGAATTATCCTATTCACTTTGGCATCCTCTGTGTCTAGCACACTGCCTGGCACATGGCTAGCACTCAAAAGATGTTTGTTGCATGAGCAAAAGAGTTGCCATGGACTTAATGCTACTTGTGTCACCTTGGGGGAAGGCCCTTGGGATGCCGTGAGAGTAAGAATTTATGAAGTGGGGTTCCCTTCCACCTACCACGGCCACTCTCCCACTCCCACTTAAGAAGCAAGGGACCCTTTTCCCTCAAGCCCAGAGAAACACGAGCTTGTCAGTGTGGCTCCCTAGGGACAGAGCTCCAGATATACCAGCTGTATGACCTCAGGCAGGTACCATAACCTTTCTGAGTCCCGCCACAACAATAAAATTAGAATGCCACCAATAGTGTCTACCTCACAGGTTAGGGGAGAAGACTAAGTCAAGCATGAATGTTAGAGTGCTTTGTAAATTCCACAGCTCTGTGTCCTGTCACCTTGAACCCGGTTCAAGGTGAGATCAAGATGCTAGGAAAGCTGGACTGTAGCTCTGCCACTCACTCCCGAGGTGACTTTGGGCACATCACTTCTGTTTCCTCCTCTGTAAAGTGGAGGTGGGGGGAGGTTGGACCAGATGGTTCCTAAGGCCTCTTCCAGCTCAGACATTCTAAGTGCTCTGAAAGGTTAAATGTACGACAAAGTACTCCAGCTCCTTGAATATCACTTGGCTGTGACAGCAAAGGCTATTCCAGGGACCAGCACTGGTGGGGACAGTCTCTCTCACACACCAAAGCTCCTGAGTAGAAACGGTGAACATGAGGCTGGCAGGCCCCCAACTGGGATTGGACCCCTGACCCTGCGTATCTGTTCTGGGGCACTATGACCTGATGCTGCTTCCAAGTCCCCAGAGAGAGACAGATTTGGGGGTGGCTCGTGTGATGTGTCTTTTGTTATATTGGATTTCTTTGGAGCCTGATCATTTCAGGATGGGAGTCAAGCAGCGCATGGTTTTGCTCCTGGGGAATGTGGGTTCTAGTTGGGAAGAGAGGACAGAGACGTCACCCTGATGTGGGGAGTGATGGGAGAACTCACTGTGTGGGGGAGCCTGAGGGA
>NW_007726197.1:306620-312881 GCF_000696425.1 Galeopterus variegatus | reverse complement strand
GGTAGAGCATTGGGCAACTGAGGGTGACAAGGCCAGGCCAGCCAAGGTGTGTGGATGGTGTCTATTCAGCAGAGCATGCATTTGACTGGCCAAGCACTCCCTTTCTGGAGAGCAGCGGACACCTCTCAGAAGGAGGACAATGGCTGCGGACATCTTTATCTGGAAGTCACCTCCTTGGCCACCAGTGAAGCTGAACAGATGTCTCTTTTCATTGTTCCCCTAAGCTGGGCTTCTGGTAGGAAAAGGAAACGTTCAAAGAGAGTGTCTCCATGTGGCTTGTCTTGCTGGATCCTCACAGGGAGGGGGGATTATTAGCCCCACTTTATAGATGAAGAAACTGGGGCTCAGAAATGCTAGAAGCCTGCCACAGATCACAGGGCTCATTAGCAGCAGAGCCAGAATTCCCAGCCCAGGCCTCCTGACCCTAAGTCCCGAGCACCAGGTTGTCTGGAGCTCCCTGGAACTCCCTGTGGTGGGGCGGGCGGGCAGCAAGTTTGCACAGGGGCTAGGGGCTGTGGGACTATGGGGGGACTGTCCAGATGGATGGGGTGAAGAGGCAACATGGGGTGCTTGCTGCCCATCTTTAGGTTGGGAGAGCTGGACACGTCAGGAAGCTCGGGAGCCTTGAGCTGGGCTGTCAGGTTCAGGGGCTGGCATGACTCTTAAGAGACAGGGAGGCAGATACTAGACAGACAACTGGGCAACCTTCCAGGTCATTGTGGAGCCATTCACTCAGGATGGAGGTCACCAATTGTCCTGCCCTCCTCTGCCCTTCACCCAGCAATCAGACTTCTTCATTGACGAGGCAACCCGTCTCTGCCTGTTTGGTGCCTGGGACTGAGTGAATCCTCTGTCATTGCAGAAGCTGTGACCAGGCCAGGCTGTGTTGTTTTTTCTCTTTTCTGGGACTTTCCTGCTCTTCCCTTCACGGCTTCCTCCTGCTTTGGGCCCTGAGTTGGGGATGATGGGAGAGGGTTTCACTTTTCCTTGGTGGCCAGGAAAGCTCCTACCCCCACGTCTCCATCTGCTTCCTGCCTGCCGTGGGAGCTTGCTAAGAATGAGCTGGTTGGACCTCACCCTCAGAATCAGAATTTTGGAGGATGGAGCTCAAGAATCTGCATTCTAACAAGTGCCCCCAGGGAACTCTTAGGAACGGTAAGGTCTAGAGCCATCACCTGAGATCATTTCACCATCCCCTGCTGGGGAAGGACTGGTCTCCCAGGATGCCAGGAGGGAGTCTGGGTTGGTGGCGGTAAGATAAGACTGCTTGAATGAGCAGAGTTTCAGGAACACCGGCAGGAAGGCAGTCCCCAGGCTGGATGCCCTTGAAGCAGAAAGTCGCTTTCTCACCTCTCAGTCCACCGCCCCCACACCACGGCCACCTCAGACGTCACACAAGAGCTCCCTCCCTTCAGCACAGCCAACCAGGAATGCCCAGGTTCAGGTCCAAAGAGGAAACTTGAGGAAGGGCTTGGAGATGGGCCAAGAGGAGAGCCAAGGAAGTGAAGAAAGATATTTTTAGGATTGTTTATTCCAGAAAAGGCTGAGGGACACCTTATCACCTTCCAAGAACTTGGAGAGGCTTATTTATCAGACTCTTGACCCAACAATTGGAGATTAAACAACAGCTGAAAGGACTGAGGTGAGGTGAGAGGAAGGGATGCGTGAGACACGGACACGGGTCCAGGAAGAACACTGTAGAAGCTTCTAGCATGGTGTTTTTTGAGGGCAGTTCATTCACTTGTTCCTCAGATATGCTTCAGTGTCTACCATGTGCCTGGCACTTGCTCAGGGCAGGGAAGAGAGCCATGAACAAGAGACACATGATCCCTCCCTCATGAGCTGAAGGTCAGGAGAGTCTGTCTGCCTGGAAAGCCTTCTCCCTGTCCCTGTCCCAGGGCAGACACCTGGGTGGCATGCACAGGTGCTGTTCTTGTCCAAACATCTGGGCACAGCTGGATCCCTAAGCGGAATTGGGAGGGGAGGGCAGGACATGCCAGGGCTCCCGGGTAGGAGTGGGAGGTATGCTTGGCCGGCCGGAATGCTCTTGTATGGAGTTACTCTCCTCCCTGTGGAGGTATGGATTCTGGGTGAGGGCCTCCTCCCCTGCCAACTGCCTCCATGGCACATGCAGGGACACCTCTAGAAAGGTGAATGACTGCCAGCTTTTAAGCATGTTGCCATATTTCTACAGAAGCCTCCCTCCATATGACCAAAAGGCCTGTCATATAGCTAAGCTGAGCGGCTCAGGCTGCCACTGGAGCTCTGCTGGTTCTGTTGGGGAAACTTCCTGCTTCAGGACCGGCACTGCAGCCTGATTTCCAGGCCTGCAAGGTACCCTCCGTGATCCCCCACCAAGCACATCTGGCCTCTCAGATACCCCTGCTCGGCCCTGGGGTCCTCAGTTCAGTTCAGCTCCTCTGGGGGAGCCTGCTTGGATCAGGGGACTGTTTCTGCTTCACCATCCATCTCTCAATACATCCACCATCCCACTATTTATTTTTTGAGGGTTTCTATAGCCCAGCACTGCCAAGGGAGTCAGAGGAACACAGGAGAAGCCTCTTTCGCTGCCTCGTAGGGTGGCCTGGACTTGTACACATGAAGCAATGAGTGAATGATTCAAGCTGCAAACTATAAGGAAATGGGAGTGGAAAACTGGACACCCAGGTCTCTGTCCAACTCCTCTTCCTGAGTCACTAGTAGCTTCTGGAAAGTTTTAGAACCTCTCTAGGTTCTTCCTCTGTAAAATGGGAGGATGATCTCTGTGGGGCCTCAAACCACAGCATGGAGTAAAGGGACACACGGGAACTACAGATTGTGCATATCGGACACTTACATGCTGGAGGCAGTGCTAAATATTTTATAGAGTTTACTCATTTAAGCTTCTTGCAGCCCTACAAAGTAGCACTGTTATGATTTCTATTTTATAGAGGAGGAAATTGAGGTGAAGAGAAATTAGTAGCTTGCCCAGTAAGTGGCTGTGTGCAGCCCCGCCTGTGTGACCGCGCTGCTCACTGGCAGCCACCAGGACGGAGGAAGGGCAGGCGGGGAGCTGCGGCCTGCGGCTCTCAGGCCCTAGGGGGCCCACTCCCACTGTTCCCAGCCCCAGAGATGCCTCCCCGTCCCTCAGACCCGGAAGCAGGACCCCCATGTCCTCTTCTGCCCAGGGCCTGTTATAGGGTGGCAGTTGGATGACTGCTGGAGCAACACGCCCTGCCCAAAGAGCTCCCCTGTTGCTTCCCTCGTTCTGAGCCAGGGTCCGTAACAACCCTCTACAAAACGGCTCTCATGCACCCCAACCCCGCACCACTCCTACGCTATTTTCAGAACCTTCTCCCACTCTTCCCATTTGCCAGATGAGGGATCGAGGCTTGGGTTGGTTCAGAGACTCACACAGGGACTCATGGTTGGAGGGTTGTGAGCCCAGTGCTCTCTTCACTAAGCTGAGGTGTCTACATGGAAGGTCATGAGAGATTCTCAGTCCTTCCCCAGGGGCGCCTCGTGACCCAACACTACTTGAGTCAGAATTCTGAGGACTCAAGGATGGGGCACAGCCCACACTTGCTGCATTCATTCGGTCATTCATCTGTTCAGGCGTATTTATCTGCCATGCTTAGGGGTTGTGCCAAATGTTGTGGACACAAGCATGAACTGCCTCGGGAGCTCAGAGGCCAGGATGCTGGAGGTGCAAGAGAAGCAGACAGTGAGCAGGCAGTTAAATACCAGATGTGAGTACTGAGGAGGGACACCTAAGTATGGGAGGCAAGGATGGCTTCCTGGAGGAGGTGATGAAGTGAGGTCTAGGCTGAGACCAGAGGGATGAATAAAAGTGGCTTCTGAAAATTAGGTTGGGGAGTGAGAGGGAGGGATATTCCTGGCAGGGAGGCAGCATTTGTGAGGCTCTGATGGCAAAGGGTCTCAGTGCACTTGCTGCTGTGACCTCAGCCCCAGCCCGGGCTACCTCGTCCTTGATCCTTCCATCTCCCAATTAGTTGTGACCACTGTCTGCCCCCGGCTGCCCCGACCCCCTCTTCCTCTCCAAACTCAGGTGTAGGCAACTTTACATCTGCTCTGCCCTCTGCCTTGGCACAGAGATGCCTAGTCTGAATGTGGATCATTTCTCTCCAGGGGTAACTGGAGAAGTGGCAGCAGGTGAGGCAGCAGGTACATCCTGGCACTGGCTCTGTCCTGGAGACCCATGGAAAGCCTTTGTCCCAGTGGCCTGTAATGGGTTTCTGGAGAGAGCTTCAATATTTGCTGCAAACAAAGGCACAAAGGATGTGGAGGGCTATTGTGAGCTCTCCAAAGAGGAGCTAATCCTCTGGCCAGAAGGGGTTCAAGTGGGTGGGCCGCTGAGGGTGTTGTCATTTATGAGCAATTGTTGAAGATAATAGCTTGGAGGGAGACAGTCTCCTCACAGGTGCACGGAGGTGGTGAGAGGCACTTCCATGGGGGGTGGAAGGGACAGCACCTGTCCTGAAAGCTCGAAAACATGGGTGATACTCCCTGCACCCCCACACCCTCAAGCTCCATGGAACCAAACCGCAACTCTCTCCAGGCACCCTGGACTGCTTTGTGAGCTGTCCTTCGCCCTTTTCCGGGTCACTTGTGTCTGGGGATGGGGGTCCCCCAGGGTTCTCAAGCATATTTTTCTTTTTCTTTTTTTTTTTTGAAAGATGACTGGTAAGCGGATCTTAACCCTTGACTTGGTGTTGTCAGCACCACGCTCTCCCGAGTGAGCCACGGGCCGGCCCTCAAGCATCTTTTTCCTTTTCCCTCCCTCCCACTCTCTCTCTTGGTCTCTCTTCAGTCCACTGCACACAGACAAGTCATTTCTTGGCTCCAGGGGGCCAAGGAAAGGGAAACCGGCAGTATTTGCATATCCTTAACATAAAGAGATTGTATTTACATGAGTCTATTTTCAGGTCCCCCCTCCTCCACACCTGCCCCATCATCTGTAAATATGGTACATAAAAGTGCTATCTAGTCCTCAGGACAAGGGAAGTCTGGGGGAGGGGTGGGTTTGGAGAAGGGGATTCCCTAGGTCCCTTGCGGGGATGCCGTGTGGTTAGAGCAGGGTGAAGCAGAGCCAGTGGAAGAAATCTGCAACCCCAGGAGTGGGAGAGGTTGGAAAACTCAACTCTTCAAGCTTTGTGTTAGTGCAGGGGGCTCTGCTGGGATTCCCTCACCTCCAGATACCTCCAGGGGTGTAAAATGATGGGGTTGAAAATAAAAAGGAGGAAACAACTGATTTGCATACAATTTGCATAATTCTATGTGATATACATGAGTGAGATTATTCAGTTTTCCAGAAAATTTCAAATTCAATCTTGCTTCCTAAAAGTTCCTCTTTATTGGCACTTTCTTTCCTCTGCTTCTTATCAGCTTCCTAAGATGCGGATCTGCCTCCTCTCCAGGAGGGGGAAGAGGACTGGGTAGGAGCTTGGCGAAGGGGATGGGGAGGAGAAGACGGCAGTGTAGACTTCTGAGTTGCAGGAGAAGAGGGGCTGTGTAGGCATCTGAAGTCTCCGCCAGGTCCCAGCAATGCCATCTCTCCTTGCACCATTCCGACTCCAGGAAGCCCAAGGATCTTGAGGTGTGTGGGATCCTCTTGTTAAGCCCTCTCTTTGCCAGAGCTCTGTAGGATCTTATTTCCACTCACGAATTCGTGAGAGTGGAGCAGAGATGAGGTTGAGTTTGAACCTGGGAACTTGACTCCCAGGTTATATTTTGGCAGAGACTGACCTGCATCTAGAAATCTTGAGCCTCACTACTGGGGACAAGGGGCGGGTCTTAGGAAGCATCCTCCAAACCGCTCAACAGATACTCTGCCTCAAACAGTAGCCAAAGGGTCCCCTCTCCCCCAGAGTTATGGGCCACCTATCTCCCTGGGGTGGGAAGAGAAAGAGGAAGAAACCTGATCCCTTTCACAGTGAGGCCTGGAAACCTATTTAGTTATTTCCATTTACAGCCAATGATTATTGTATATAAGATAAAGGAGGTTTGATTCAGCTGAAGCTGAGCTGAAGGGAAACACCTGCAAAAGTCATTTGCTGGCTGAATAACTTCCTCTGCTTCCTGCCTGTCCCCACCTCCCTGCCCCCATCTCTTTTACTCTTCTCTCTTATCTTCTAAATAAGTCTTTAGAAAACATTGTTATAATTATTATTATCAAACTCTAATGTTATTTAAACAATTTATAATAATATCTTTCTAAAACATACATCAGACCACATTACTACTGGAAGCCGTCGATGGCAC
>NW_007726197.1:300879-305919 GCF_000696425.1 Galeopterus variegatus | reverse complement strand
AAATAAGTCTTTAGAAAACATTGTTATAATTATTATTATCAAACTCTAATGTTATTTAAACAATTTATAATAATATCTTTCTAAAACATACATCAGACCACATTACTACTGGAAGCCGTCGATGGCACCCCACTTCTCCTTTCTACAGTCTATCAGGCCCTCCATGGTGTGGATCCAGCCTTCTGTTCTTACCTCGGCTGTCACCACGGTCCCCCTTTCCTGGTGACTCTTCGGGCCCACTGGCCAGCTCCTGCTTGGAGAACATTCCCAGCTCATTCACACCGCAGATTCTTTGCTTTGTTGGTTCTTCCTCCAAGGTCTTCTGAAGGCTAGCTCCTTGTCACTGCTCAGGGCTCGGCTCTGATGTCTCTTCCTTGGACAGGTCCTCCTTCACCTCCCAACCTAGATAGGACCTCCCAGCTTATTTATGTGGTAACTTGTTTGTTCTGTCTTCCATATGGACAGAGACCTCACCTGCTTTATCCATCTGTATCTCCAGCACCTGGTAAAGCACCTAGAACATAGTAGATGCTCAAGAAATATTTGTTAAATGACTAAGTGTGGATGAGTATGGGGATGGTGACAGATTGTAGATTTTGGAGTCAGAGAGGTACAAGTTCCAATTGTGGTTCTGTCACTCACTGTGAAAGGCCATGGGCAGCTTACTCAGCTCTCTGAGCCTCTGTTCTTCCTTTGGAAACAGGGATAATAATAGCTTCTACACTGAAGATTAAATTCAGCATTGTGTTTAAGTGTCTGGTGGTATCTGGCACTGGTAGGAGCTCATTAAATAGTGATTATTAATATTAATAATTATACCTTTGTTTCATACTTACTCTGTACCAGGATCTGTTTCTGTCCTCAAAGATTCAGTCTATTGAATGACACAGAGACCTGCATGACCAACTATGAAAAAGGGGTGAACGTACCAAATAGAGGCACGAACCAAGCACCACAGGAACAAAGAGGCCACAACAGTGAATGCCACAGTCCCTTCCCTGGAATAGTGTTTTATGGTTTTTATAGTATGCACACTTCCATAGTTCATTTGATTGCCTCCTAAGCCTTTAAAGTAGACAGGGCAGGCCTCCTATCTCTATTTTGCAATAGGAGAACAGAGGTTCTAAGAGATGACACCTTTGGCCCAAAGGCAAACTCTATTCCCTGCTCTGCTTTATTTTCTTCCATTGTAGTTAACTCTGCAGACACCTTCTGTCTATCTCTATTTTGCAATAGGAGAACAGAGGTTCTAAGAGATGACACCTTTGGCCCAAAGGCACACTCTATTCCCTGCTCTGCTTTATTTTCTTCCATTGTAGTTAACTCTGCAGACACCTTCTGTGATTGCTACAATGCAAGCTCTGTGACAGTCTGTTTTGTTCACTGCTTCATCCCCAGTTTCTAGAACAGTGCCTGGAACAGACTAAGCACTCAGTGAATGTATGTGGAATGAATGAATGAAGGATTCAAGAAAGAATTAGTGAATGGCAGAGCTAGGCTTCAAACCTCTTAAGCATGAGACAGAATAGCTAAGTTAAGGTGCCCAGCTTCTGGAGCCTGACTGCCTGCGTTTGGACCTCAGCTTTGCTGCATACTAACTGTGCAGGGCAAGTTAATTGACTTGTCTGTGTCCCAATTTCCCCATCCGCCTAATGGGAATGATAATACAATACTTAGTTCATAGGACTGTTGTGAGGACTAAGTAAGTTAACATTTGTAGAGGGCTCAGAACAGTGCCTCGTTTGTAATAAACCTCAATACATATTTGGTAACTTAAAACAATACAAACAACCTAGGTATATCTTGACTCCAAATCCAGTATTCTTTCTTTACTCCATATTATGAAGAACTTTATCATTTTCAAATCACTGACATATTCATAATTTTATCTTTCCATCACCCTTGTGAAGTAAGCAAGAAATAATTACTCCATTTTATAGAGGAGAAAACTGGGACTAGAAATGATGAGTCTGGCTCAAGTTCAAACAGAAGCTTTCTTAAGGTGATCTGACTTCAAATATACTCCTCTGTTCATGATTCCAAAGGTAATTCCCTCGCCCAGACCTAGCTTGAAATATAAAAAGAAAAAGAGAGAAAAAATCAGAAACTGGCAGAGATTCTCAGAAGGCCTAAAAATATCAGTCTTTTCTATTTTCAGGGTTTGGAAATCCATTTAATTTCTTCTAATCATGGGCTGTCATTCTATGTATGACAAATGTTGCTGAGAGACTTGAAAGTCAAGGCAAACTCCTACAGATTCAAGAGTGGCAGATCCAAGGCTGTAAATGTCTGGGGAGCTCCCTGCCGACTGATGGTATCTTCTCCCAAGGGCAGCGTCCTCCATGAGCAGCTGTCATGGGCTCAGAACTGTGCCAGGTGCCGTGGGGGCAGGGAAGACACAGGGAGTTCCTCCTGCGGGGATCTTTGGCCCACTTTGGAGGGTGGAGACACAATCTTGCTGAGGCTAAGCTTGTCAACTACCTGCTTGCAGAGACTCTAAGTAGGTGTAAGAATTCTATTTTAAGCTTTGTTTTAAGTGACCACAATGCTAACGAGATGATTTGAGTCCCAGGGGTCATTCAGAGGAGGAGATGAATTCAGAGGAGGTAGGAAAAGAATTTATGAATTTTTTCATTTGTTCAATCATTCGTTCATTCTGCTCTCATTTATTGCACCCTTGGCTACAATGGGGATCCCAGAATCCTATGCCTGAATTCACAAACAGATTTAAAACAAACGCCCCTGTAACTGTTCTTGACTGAATAATAACCACTGTTTATTGAGCATCTACTATGTGCTAGGCACATTGCCTCTCTGAGAGGGTAAGTGACATGCCAACCTCACTCAGCTGTGAAAGAGATAGTCAGTATTCAAACTCAGGACTGCCTGACTCTGAAGCCTAGGTTTAAAATTTTAAATTGGAATATTTGAGTCATAAAAAAGAATACGTATAAACATATGTCTAAGATATAAAGCATAATAATAAAATGATTGCCTGTGACCTCACAATCCAACTGGAGAGACAGACCATTTCCAACATAGTCCAGTGGCCTGTGTGCCTCTCCCCTATTGCGACCCTATGCTTCCCCACCCCCACCCCTGCCTTGACCTCCCCTCCAAGGTAACCACTGTCTAAATCTTGGGCTCATCATTTCCTTTTTTTATATGTTTTTGGTTGTTTTAACACATGTGTTTCTCATAAACATGGGTACAGATAAACCATTTAGTTTTGTCTGGTTTCAAACTTGATATAAATGTTACACAGTACGTCTTCTTCCATGGCTTGCTATCTTCCACGTGTTTCTGAGATTCACCCAGTTGATGTATGTGGCTTTAGTTTATTTATTTCTGCGGCTGCAAAATTCCATTGTTTGAATATACCACATTTTATTTATCTAATTTCCTGTAGAAGGACGTCTAGGTCATTTCCAGTTTTTTTTTCTTTTCTTGCTATTACAAGCAATGCTACAAAGAAAATTCTTGGTCGTGTCCTTTGATGCACCCGACAGGGCTGTGTGTGGGGGTGGAGCTGCAGGGCCCGAGGACCTGTTGTGTCTTTCACTCAACACAGCCAACGTTGTCCTGCCAGTTCACCTTGCAGCCTATAAGGTGGAGGGGGGTCTTTTGAGGGGCCAGTGTTGGACTTAGGAAATGGGGCTCCAGGTGTCAACTAACCTTAGGAAACATCTATCCTCAGGATAGTCACTTACATGGTAATTCACAGAGTCGTGCACACACTTGACAGTTTATCTCTAGAGCTGAGCTTCAAGGCTGGGCCCCCTTGCTGCTATTGACTGGCATCCTGGAGCAAAACTGTCCTCGTCTCCAACACCGGAAAACTAAGAAAAATCAAGGCAATCTCAGCCCACCTGGGAGATTTGACACCTTTGCCAGAGCACGTGGGCTTGGGAGATTTTTTAGGCCTGTGTCCCTCTCCTGCTGCAGAATCCAAACTTGTCAGCCTTGGATCCAAGGCCATGTGGTGTAGCTGATGGGAGGCAGCTAGGTCTTGGTTGGAATCCCACCCCTCGCCCTGAGTTCTTCCTTCCTCTCTCCCTCCCTTCCTTCCACCAGTTTGTATTTTCCTTCTTTAAAATGTTTGACTGGGTCATACACTCAAAGAGCTGGAAATTCAAAGTGTAAAATTGTATGAGGAAAAGACTTGCTGCCCCTACTGACTCCCACTTGCTTGGTCCCTCCTATGAAAGGCAGCCACTTTTATTAACTTCGTGTGTATCCTTCCAGAGTTTTCTTTATGTACAAGCAAAAATGAATATAAAGTCTTATTCAGCCTCTTATCCTAGAAAAGATAGTATATTATACACACGATTCTGCCGTTGCCTTTCACATAATGATGTGTCTTGGATATCGATTCTGTGCCATCGCATGGAACATTTCATCATTCTTTTAAATTTTTATTTGTTGCTTATTTATTTTTGGCAGCTGACTGGCATGCGGATCCAAACCCTTGACCTTGGTGTTGTAACACCAGCTCTAACAGAGCCAACCACGTTCTTTTTAAAAATAGCTGTGTAGTGTTCTATTGTAGTCCAGTAATACATATTTATCCCCTACAGTGTGCCAATCTCTATGCTGAGTGCTGGGGTTAAAATGAGTCAAAACAGGGCCTGCCTTCAAGGAGACGACAGTCTAAGAGCAGGTGCACAGTTGTGATGGAGTACTGAGGCGCAATTCATTCAAAAATACTTATTGAGAGCCAGCTGCTTGTCAGGCATTGCGCAGGGCACAGGGGAGATGAGAAGTTGGTAAGTAAAACAGGACACTGCCCAGCGGCACTTCCACCTAGTGGGGCTGACATTCTGGCCCTGTGAGGGGGAATGGGGGCTGCGGGGACACGTGGGGGCCCCTAACCTGGTCTGGGGGGTCAGGGACGGCTAACGGGAGGGAGTGATATTTAGCTGATAACAGTAGCTAAGGAAGAGTTGGCCAGGTAAAGGGCCAGAGAGGGGCCGGTTGCCCGCTGAGGCGACCACTCCGGTCAGGGCAGGCAGCCCAGGGACAGCCCGGGGGGCTGGGAGG
>NW_007726197.1:299502-300105 GCF_000696425.1 Galeopterus variegatus | reverse complement strand
TCAGGGACCCCACGGGTGCTGCTGTGTGGAGTGGTCGGGAAAGAGGCAGAGGGTGGGCCGGGCAGGGCAGAGCGTGGTCTAGGCCGATGGGCTGGGCGCCCTGAGCGCGGGAGCAGAGGGGAAGGCAGAAGGGAGTGGATCCCAGTAACGTGTGAGGGGCAGGGAGAGGCCGCCGCGGCCCTCTCGTCTCAGCACCGAGGCTCCCCTCCTCCTGCGCTGCTCTGGGGCTCGCGGATGCAGGTTACTGTCCCCACACCTCCGTCGTACCAGCTCGTTGTCACTACCCCTCCCTGCAGCAACATGGGAAGTCCGCCTTCTGCCTTCTCAGCCCACACGCACACGCTCCACAACACACGCACCACGCCACACACACACACACACACACGCCACACATACATATGCACACACCACACATACACACACGCCACATACATACACATATGCCACACACATATGCACATGCTACATACACACACGCCACACACACATACACACACCACACATACTTACACACATGCCACATACATACACACATGCCACGCAAATATGCACATGCCACACACACACCACACATACTTACACACACACCACACACACACACAC
>NW_007726197.1:292392-298872 GCF_000696425.1 Galeopterus variegatus | reverse complement strand
AAATATGCACATGCCACACACACACCACACATACTTACACACACACCACACACACACACACACCACACCACACACACACACACCCCACATAATACACACATGCCACACACACACCACACATACTTACACACATGCCACATACACACCACACATGCATACACACATGCCACACACACACCACACATACTTACACACATGCTACACACACACCACACACACAACACCACACACCCATACCCCCCACACCTATCACACACACAAACACACTCACACCACACATGCACACACACACCCCACATTCACACCAACACCCACACAACACCTCCACATATTACACTGAACATACCACACTGCACTCACGCGCGCATACACACACACACATACAATCCTGGTACAGGCCATTGCCCTCCACATGAGCTAAACTTCCCACCTGGCCTGGCCCCCTGCCCCTAGCACACGTCCTAGAGGAGTCTCCACTGTCACAGCTGTGCCTGTCACTCATGTCTCAGTTTCCAGTGTTGCTGCCGGCATGGTGTTCAGTGGTCCCCACTGGACTATGTGCTCCTGGGAACAAGGCCCACCACATGCCTGACTGTCAGGAACAGGTGGAGGAGCTGTCTGTGGCTGGTGGACAGGGCAGACCCCCACACGGGCAGTGAGGGTCAGAGACCTCTGCTGACTGGGAGCAAACAGCAGAAACAGTCCATGTCCCAAAATCCCTTGGGCAGTTGGCACCCATCCGACCCAGCCCAGGTTTATTTGGTGATAAGATTTGGTTTTGTTTTTTTCCCAAGCTCCAAGGGCATGTGCCACCCAGAACCGTGACCTGGATTCTCTCTGTTATTCAGCAGTGGCCTGGAGCTGCCCCTCAGACAGGGCTATGGCAGGGACAGGAGCAGCCCGGGCCAGAGCAGCCTTGTTAATCTGGGTCCTCTTCTCTGAAGGGATGTGACAAAGGGGCCCCTGAGAAGTGTTGCCACAAGCCCCATCCAGGCTCCAGTGGGTGCCACTTGGCCCGGCCTGAAGTCACAGCCCCCAGATGATGCCTCCCTCTGCCAATCCCTGTGCCCACAGGGGTGGGTACTGAGAGCCAGTCTCAGACTCAGTAGCAGGGTGGGGGTTCACAGGGAGGGCCTCTTTGTAGTCCTGAGTGTCAGCTCAGCTCTCTCTGCCCTGGGGATTGGTAGGTGTGTCCCTCAGTGGTGATAGGATGGATGCTGTGGGTCCTCACCCCACCAAGTCCTCCACTGCCCTCTCTGGAACATTCTGTCCTGCCTCCTGACTCTGAAAAAGGTGCACAATGTGCGGCTTGGGCCTAGGATTGAATCTCAGCGTGGCTCCGGCTCTGCAAGTGCAGAATCTTTCCCCTCAAGCTGCGGTGTGCTACGGCCCAGGTAGGTCTGGCTGGGGCTCTTTCTGGAGGGCACTGAGAACTCATTGTTTGTTTGGGACTGACTGAGTGGATGAGTGACCTGCCCACAGGAAGGCCCACCCTTGATTTAAGGCTCTGTTGCTGTGTTGAAAGGCTTACTTATTTTTGAACAGGGGTCCTGGAGTTTTCATTTTGCGCTGGGCCCGGCCAATTACGTAGCCAGTCCTAGTTTACATTTCGTTGTCTGTCCTTTAGTATCTTTTGCATTTTGAACTATGTAGATGTGGTTTTTTTTTTAAATTTAAAAAACTAAATAGCACAAAGGATAAAAACAAAGGCCACATTTATTATTTGTTGTGCACATTTAGAAATGGTTCAATGTCCATTGCAGGGCAAAGCGGCTTCACACACAGCCACACATGACATGTCTACTCCGTGGTCTGACTGACTCCCACAGGAGAGCCTGTGTGACCTGCAAAAGGCCATCCCTGTGAGGGCATGTCATTTGTTGCTGGGAACTCTGAAGGTCACAGATAGAGGTGTGGCCCGGGCCCACCTTGCTCCTGTGCTGGCTCCAAGCTGCCACCCAGGATGAACCAGTTCATACTCCAGAGTGAGGTGGAGGGAGAAGAGGCTCCCCAAGCCCCCTTGCTGTTCCCCCCAACTCCCCTACCTCTAGCATATCTTGAATCAGATGACAGCTGGCAGTCATAGGCTAACATCCCCAGCTCTGCCTGGAACTCAGGAAAGGATTCATCTCTGTAGACAGGAGACCCCTGTGTGGCCACGGACTTGGCCATAGGAGACCCTGAGATCTTGTCCACCCTGTCTGTGCTGAGCTCTCCTGCAACCTTATTCTGGTATTTGTCACCAGTGTTGATTTCTTGCCTTAATCACATATGGTGCATCTTCTGCCTGTTTCTTTTTTCTTTTTGGTGGCTGGCCAATATGGGGATCCAAACCCTTGACCTTGCGGTTACAAGGCTGTGCTCTAACCAACTGAGCTAACTGGCCAGCCTTTCCCTATAGCACCTGGTATTCCCAGGTGGTCTCCCATCCAAGTACTAATCAGGCCCGACCCTGCTTAGCTTCAGATATTGGACGAGATCAGGCACGCTCAAGGTGGTACAGCTATAAACCCATTCTCACTAGGATTGAGAAATTGGGATTCTCCTGCTGCACAAGTCTGGAAGGGCCGAACATACCCAGAGCCTGTGACCAAGCTTTGCGTATCCGCAGGACAAAAACGCCAGCGCTTCAGATGTCCGTAAGCCTCCACTTTCTGCTCAGGCTGGAAGAGAAGGAGCACTGCTGCCCTCTGGTGGCCAGTCAGCAGAGCATCAGGGAGCCATCCAGGGGGCCGATTCTTTTTCCTTTGGGACAGCAGCTTTGAGTCCTTGAGTAAATGAATGTCCTTTCACTGTTCCTGGAATGCAGCAAGCTTGTCCTTGCGTTGGGGCCTTGTTCCTTGCTGCTCCTTCTCCCTGGAATGTTCCTCCGGCTCTCAAGTGGCAGCTGCCTTCTCATTCTCTAGCCCTCAGGACAAATGTCACCTCCTCAGAGAAGCCCTGCTGGACCACTTTGTTTAAGATAGCACCTCATCCCAGCCCCTATCTCTCTATCCCACTACCCTGTCTCACTTCATTCACAGCACTTACCAGCTATTTGAAGATATTCATATGAATTCTGAGTCTACCGCCTCTCTCCCTCACCAGATGTAGACTCCAGGACAGCAGGGTCCTTATCTGTTTCGTTTGCCACTGGACCACAGTGATAAACATAATAGATACCCCAAAATACTTGTTGAAGGAGTAAACAAATGCACACCAGCAGCAGCAACTGAGATTTAAGTGTAGCTTCTGGTCCTGAACACCACACTCTGATAAGGGCGGGACACACATCACCATTTGACAAATGCACAAACTGAGACTCAGAGATTTCTGTGAGTTGCCTGAGCACCCAGGGAGGAGGAATGGGCCGAGTCCCCGGGGCTTCTCCTGTGCTCCCTCAGTCGGAGTGGGGTGGGGAGGGGGTCTCAGGCCTGAAGGGCTTCAGTCAGGAGTTGAGGCAGGCCCCGCATGGGGGCCAGACCCTCACTCCTTGACCCGGTTACAAGGAAGGCCGAGGTGCACCATCGTCCAAAGCTCGGGGTGGGGAGGGGGTCTCAGGCCTGAAGGGCTTCAGTCAGGAGTTGAGGCAGGCCCCGCATGGGCGCCAGACCCTCACTCCTTGACCCGGTTACAAGGAAGGCCGAGGTGCACCATCGTCCAAAGCTGTGCTTGTGGCTTTGGGGGTGTGAGATGGGAGGGGTGAGGAAGGTCAGTTCACAGGAAAATATAACAAGACTCTAGACACAGTGGCTTGTCGTCTGCAGAGATGTGTGCTCTGGAACAGGAGCGTGTTGGGTAGAACAGGTGGCAGGAAAGCAGGAGCCATTAAGGGAATGGTGACTTTCCCCAGGGCCAGGATTTGTCTGTGACTTCCAGGCTTCCTTCAGACCCCTGAGGGCCTCTCCCCAGAAGGGCTTCCCTCTGATTCTGGGCCTGGTGACGGGGGCAAGGGCTCTGGCCGTAGAGCCTAGGCACCTGGGCTGAGCCTGGGCAGGCGGTGCGGCTGGTGTGGGATCGTCATCTACCCTCAGGCCGGGATGACCAGGCTGGGGCAGGCCCTGTCTCTGGTCTCCAGAGTGCGCGTCTGGAAATCAGCAGCATCTGCTCTGTGACTGGTCTGGCGAGAGCTTGATGGAGTCTGTGAGGTGATTCTCTAAGATGCTTCGATACTGGGGAAGGAAAAAAGAAGTCAGCGCTCATGTCGCTGAGAAGCAAAGAGCTCCACCCGCCCTCTGCTTCAGAATGGCCCCTGGAAGCTGGGCTTTATGTTTCCTCCCCATTGCACTGCTGGGAAACTGAGGCCCAGAGGGGGAAGCCACTGGTCATCCTCCCTGCCTCCTTTTCCACCTTCCCCTTCATCCTCTTCTTGGGAGCTCAGAGTAGTTTGGTGGCTGGATTAGGGGCCCAGTTCTCCTGATCTCTGATCAGGTTCCATAACTTTCCATTCTCCGGAGTGGACAACTGAGCTGAGGTTTGGGCTCAGGCGGAGATAGTCACAGTCCCTGCCTCATTTCTGCTGGAGACCTCTCCTCACACACATCCCAATACCCCCAACCTCTCTGCACCCTGTCCACCTCCAACCTCCGCCCACAGGGCTCCTGGAAAGGCCCAGTCAGTTCTCTGTCCCTCCCATGTCCAGGGAGCTCTCGCCAGAATAGACTCGATGTTACTTCTCTGCCCGCCTTCCACACTCTCCTGTCTCTACAAGCCTCTCCCCACCCAGCCGGCTCCACTTTTCACCAAGGACCTGCCTCCCTTGGTTCAGAGGTCAGGGTGGGGTGGGGGAGGGGTCCCTCCTCAAGGAGATGGGTTCTACAGGTTGGAGGATTTCTTCTTGATGGGGTCCCAGCTCTCCACTCTGCATGGCCTTCACGAGTCACAGAGCTCAACAGCATTCACACTGCCCCCCACAGCTAGTGCTGTGTGTACAAGAACGAGCAAGTGAGCACTCACTCTGTGTGTGAGTGGCTCGTGCCACGTCGGCAGGGACCTGAGCTGGAGTGGAGCCTCCTGTGTGTCATGCAAAATGAACTGGTGGTCTGTCTCAGCTTCCAGGGACAGGGGTCATGCATTCTCTCTGATTTTGTCTCCTCCACAGCTCCCAGGCTCAGGCTGGGCATCCAGCTGGTGAACATCACCCAAACCTTTAACGCCCATGACCCCGGACCTCAGGAGGTGGTGTCAGGCCCTGCCTGCTGCACCCTGATGATGGTGGCCCTCCAAGACACATGAGAAGGTCCCCTGATGCCCCATCACTCACTTCCGCTGCCAGAGCAAGGAGTGATTTACCATGAGGGCACAGAGCTCGTGGTGCTGGTCTGGGATCCAGCCCTTCTTCACAGAGTTTGTTTCTTGGAAAGCCCCCACCTCTCACCCCTCCCTGGTGGGGTCTCGGGGCCAGCAGAGCACCAGCCGCCCTTAATCAGCCTAGATGATGGTCCTTGACAATCTCTCAGCAAATTAGAATTTTATTTGATATATATATATATATGTGTATATACACACACATATATACAAATATACACATATATTAAATAAAATTCTAATATATATTAACATGTAATATTATATATTAACATATATATATATTAATAGTAAGGATTAGTGCTGGGGGTTGGGGGACAGTCTGTGTTCTCCAAATAAAGGTCTTTCCCCCCGGAAGCTCCAGGGATGTCCCCATGCCTCACCTCGATCTCCCCTCTTCACTAGGGGGGATCCTAGGCCAATGCTCGTAGACCTGTCCCCAGGGCACACCAGGGCTTCCCAGCTCTCACTTTGAGAGAACAGGGAGCCCTTCCCAGAGGTGCCTGGGGACAGATGTGGCCTGAGCAGCGTCTCATCCCCAGCACTGCCCAGGCCGGCGCATGGCACGGGCTCTGGCCTGAGAACCAGCCAGTTCTCCAGTCGGCTCTTTCTGCTGGGTAGGACCCCCTCAGTCCACTGGGCTAATTTTAGTTACAGTCTGACATCTGTGAACCTTTCAGTGACGGACAAAGAAGAGTAGAGCATCACTATTTAAGTTCCCTTTTACACTGACTGATCCATCTCTCCTAGCGAGACAGGCTTTTGAGAGGGTTCTCTAGTTCTTTGGTACTTTCTGAGTCTCCTCTCTTATCATGAAAGCCAAGGAGACCTTGGCTGAGACTGAGAACTTTCCTGTTGGGCCATGTTGCAGCACAATCAAATCATAAGGCACCTGCCTAAGTATGGTTCCTGTTCCCTAAAATAGATCAAGCGGTGGCCATCTTGCTGGCGTAAGGCCTCCGCCGCCATTTCACGAGCGCTTTAATGCACGTAGCTAGAAGTCCTTCTTTTCCGGGGCCCAGTGACTAAGCAGTTTTTGCCCGCCCTGTCATCACCCCTCTTCATAACTTGTGGCTTCCCCTGATTGGATAACCATCTCCTCCCGCCTCTCCTCTCTGTTTCCGCTTTCTTCCTCTATATAAACTCCAACACCTTTCTAATAAACGGAGTTCCGGCTTTGACCACTCTCCTGGC
>NW_007726197.1:289490-291448 GCF_000696425.1 Galeopterus variegatus | reverse complement strand
GGGGGAGAGGGGCGGTGCCGACGCCACGGTTCGTCCCGCTCAGCCCCACAAGGGACCCCCGGCTGGACCGGGGTCTCTTCCCGCTCGGTTTTGTCGGCCTCTGGCTCAGGGAGGCCCGACACTTTCCTAATTGGGTCTTTTGGACTCAGGGGGCAGGGTCTGTAGATTTATCACCCTGAATGTGCCCCAACCTCATATCACTCAAGGTCCAGCTGGGACCCCAGAGCCCTGAGCTTCACAGAAATAGAATCCCGTGCCTCCTGTGCCCTTGTCCACAGAAGACAGCCCTTGGGGAGGTGTGCAGCACAGCTGCAGGGCTTTCTGAGCTCCTCTGCACTTTAGGGACAAACCAAATGCTTGTCTCGGTTAGGTGTGATTGGAAAGTGGAGCCTTGAAGAGGTGATTGGCTTGTAGGACCATGCAGCAGTGAGTGGGTTAAAAATGGTGGTCAGGGGCGTGGTTCTGAGGGTTTCAAAAAGACAGTGAATGAGGAGCTATCTCTCTCTCTTGCTCTCTCTCTCTGCTTCCACCGTCTTCCATCAGATGGACTTCAGACTTCTAGCCTCAGAAACTGTAAGCAATACATTCTGTTCTTCTTTATAAGATACTCAGTCCCGGGTATTTTGTTATAAGCAACAGAAGCAGACTAATACAGGGCTGATGGGAGCTGCCTCGTGACTGGACATCTGGCAATCGTTGCACTGCAGTGGAGGATCATTTATCATATACTGCCATACAAGGTCAAACGGTGTACCTCAGCGTTCCTGGGGAATGACACAAGCAGGCACGTCTGCGCTTTAGGAGCCAACTTTGCTATGTAGTAAAGCCACACTTCTTGACCGACCGTGCACTAAGAGGTGGACCCCACTGCTTCTCTGCAGAGACAGCGAGGGCGGGAGGCTGGAGGGAAGTACAGGCTCGTCCCCCTCTGGGGGCAAACGCCCAGATTGAGGCCCTGAGGCGTAAGGGGCCAGCTCAAGCCTTTCCTGCGCAGCCGTTAGAGGTAGCTGGTGCCTCTCTGCAGCAGGACATCCTCTCTCCTGGGAGCCCTTGTCTCCAGGGCAGCTGGCAGTGCAGGGCCAGACAGGCCTGTCACCCACCATGATGGCAGACACTTCCAGATGAGGGGAGTCTCCAATCTCCCATGCTTATCTGCTCATTTTCTCAACTTAACATCATTGTCGTGATGATCTTCTCCCTCTTCTAAGAAGCGCACCTTAACTAAATGTGGGAGGTGACAAAACAAGCTGAGCCCTTCCCCGTGCCCATCTCTCACGGACCCTCTCCTGAGCTTCCAAATTCCACATCAGATGGCATTAAACCCTGCGACCGCTTCCAGGCAGCCTTCCATGGTCTTCCCCTCTTCCCCCTTCCCTGCCCTCTCCCACCATGTGGGCCGTCTGCGTGTCCCTTCTCTGGGCCCCATCACCAAGGCCTGCCCCACCACAAGATAGCCGTATTACAATCCCTCACGTGCCTACCTGCTTCTGTCATGAGACCAAGGGTCCCCGAGCCGTGCACAGCGCCTGGCACANCATACAAGGTCAAACGGTGTACCTCAGCGTTCCTGGGGAATGACACAAGCAGGCACGTCTGTGCTTTAGGAGCCAACTTTGCTATGTAGTAAAGCCACACTTCTTGACCGACCGTGCACTAAGAGGTGGACCCCACTGCTTCTCTGCAGAGACAGTGAGGGTGGGAGGCTGGAGGGAAGTACAGGCTCGGCTCTGGGGGCAAACGCCGAGATTGAGGCCCTGAGGCGTAAGGGGCCAGCTCAAGCCTTTCCTGCGCAGCCGTTAGAGGTAGCTGGTGCCTCTCTGCAGCAGGACATCCTCTCTCCTGGGAGCCCTTGTCTCCAGGGCAGCTGGCAGTGCAGGGCCAGACAGGCCTGTCACCCACCATGATGGCAGACACTTCCAGATGAGGGGAGTCTCCAATCTCCCATGCTTATCTGCTCG
>NW_007726197.1:286654-288512 GCF_000696425.1 Galeopterus variegatus | reverse complement strand
TAGCCGTATTACAATCCCTCATGTGCCTACCTGCTTCTGTCATGAGACCAAGGGTCCCCGAGCCGTGCACAGCGCCTGGCACATAGGACACACTCAGCATGTGTCTGTTGAACCGTCATACCAAGGGGTCTATATGCCTATTCCTTGTTTTGATGGGAGGATGTCATGTTTGGTATTCTGCTTTGACAAATGCTTGGCATCATGGGGCTTCTCTCCTGCCAATGAGGATTAGACTAGACCATCGTTTCCCAAGCCTTACCAAATTAGAATCTCCAGGGTGAGGTACAGGACTTGAGTTTTTAGCTACTCTGCAAAGCATTTTGATCATCAGCAGATTGAGGGACCACTGACTCCCTACTGCAAGGCAGCTTTATACCTCTCACATTCTGTGGTTCCAGAATAGGAGTACTGTTGAGCCAATTCAGCAACTGATTCACTAGGATGATGAGCAATCCTGTCCCACCCACCTCTCTACCCGCACCCAATATGTTCTCCTCTGGAAGCTCCTGAGGTCCCCCATCCCATGGGGCAGTCTTGGCAGGTGCTGCTACCACAGCAACTCACCCTCGACAGAGCCCGACTGGCCAGCATCTCGAAGGCTTGCACCACATTGATGTCATTCTTGGCACTGACTTCAAAGTAGGGAATATCCTTCTCTTTACACCAGCCTTGGGCTACCTCCTGGGGTACCTGAATGAGAAGAAGAAATGATCACTGTTCTGGTATCATCATCACCACCACTGTCACATTACCACCATACCACCATCATCACCATCATCACAGCCCACCATCATCACCATGATCACATCCCACCATCACCATCATCACCATCACATCCCCACCACCACCATCATCATCACCATGATCACATCCCCACCATCATCACATCCCACCATGATCATCATCATCATCACATCCCAACCATGATCATCATCATCATCATATCCCCACCATCATCACCATCATCACATCCCACCAACGTCACCATCATCACATCCCCACCATTGTCACCATGATCACATTCCCAGCATCATCACCATCATCACATCCCCACCACCATCACCATCATTGCTATTAGCACCACCACTCTCATTTATTAAGAACCTTCCATATGTCTGTAATTTTACACGTGTAATCTCTTAAATTCTCAACATAAATCTATGAGGTGAATATTGTTAGCTCCATTTCACAGATGAGGAAACTGAGGCTTGGAGAGTAAAAAAATTTGCTCAGAATATGTTGGACTGAGCAGGATTTGAACACAGGCCAGGTGGAATTAGAGCTCACTGTACTATGCTGCCTTCCTAATACCTAAACTAGGAGCTTCTTCCTGCCATTGGCTCCTTCTTCAGTCCCTTCAAAGAAAGATGGACATTGCAGACACTAGCCAGGAAGGGAGGACTTCCTTCCTCCAAATTGGCTGAGCAGGCCCATACTGAGGATGCCTGTTGCTGGGCAGAGACTCTGGTTCCTGCTGACCCTTCTTCCCCAGGGTAGAGTTCCAGGAACAGCTCCTACAAAGGGCTAGGCCCTGTGTTAGACACCTTATCATATATTAACGCATCTCACCCTCTCAATAACCCTGTGAGATAGGTGTTATTAGCTCCACTTTATGGACAAGAACACTGGGGCTCTGAGAGGTTCAGCAACTTGCCCCAGATCACACAGCTGAGAGAAGGCAGAGCTTGGATGCAGCCCTAGCTCAGCCCTCGCCGGCATCTGAGCTGCCCTCTGCAGGGCACTGCACAAGAACTACACTTCTCCTTTTCTGTCTCTCCCACTAGACTGCAGGTTCCTTGAGCTCAGGGACAGGTCCTTTTTAACTCTTGACCTGCCACACATGAGCCACTCAGCAAAG
>NW_007726197.1:275888-286152 GCF_000696425.1 Galeopterus variegatus | reverse complement strand
CACTTCTCCTTTTCTGTCTCTCCCACTAGACTGCAGGTTCCTTGAGCTCAGGGACAGGTCCTTTTTAACTCTTGACCTGCCACACATGAGCCACTCAGCAAAGGCTGAATGATTACATCATTACCCAAATGCAAACAGCTGATCACAGCTTGGGGATGTTAGATTGCAAAATGCTTTGGCAGCTTTTAGGTTACTTCCAAAGACGATTGGTACCACTGAGTCTGATGTCTAATTATTTTGGGGAGGAGGAAATGACCACATATTGAGCATTTGCAGTTACTTTATAACCATTATTTTGACTTATTTAAGGGAACCAAGGCCTTTCCCTGGAAAAAGGACCATTCTACCTCTTTCCCAGAACACGGTGCTGGCAGGGGGAAATCAATCAAAGACTTTCCCTTGTCACCTTGTTACCCTCACTCCTGTAGGTTCAGGGAATGTCTATCTTATTGGGATACGAAGTGAAGACTGGGGTCAACTAAGCAGCCTGCCCTTTGGGCAGCCCAGACGACATCCCCATGTCCCATGCCCAGGCTCTGCTTGGTCAGTCTCTCAGGAGCTGCTGAACTTGAACACAGCAGGGAGAATCTCCAGGCCTTAGTCTTGGCCTCTGATCTCTAAGCTCCCCCTGCTTTTGGGAGGAGGAACCCCAGAATTCGCCAGGAGTACTCCTTCCCATGGGGCATAGATGCCCAGGACCTGGTGAGCAACCAAGAAGCCTCACGGCTTGGGGAAAATCCTGAACTATTTGGAAGAAGAATCAAGGATGGCCAGGCTGCTGATTATTATCATTCTTACCGGTAATATGCAGATAAATAATCATTAGAAATTAACACCTCATACCTGAAAGCACCTTAGGAATTCAAAAGATTTCATATCTTTCAGTGTCTTTGAGGCAAGGACGGGACTTACACTTCTTATAGCTTCTTCCTTCTTTATATCCTGCTCCCAACCCAGCCCCCACCCTCCCGGGTGCTGAGTATCTAACTGGCACATGGTTACTCTAGAGTTCTGGTAAAAATTGCAGTGTATGAAGTGAAGTAAAGTGACTCTGCTTCTCCAGGAGGCAGGGGATCTTTATATTTTCTTCATGAGAAGCAGAAGCCCAGGACTGGTGCCCGAGGTCACCCAGCAGCAGAGCTAGGAACATCCCTGCAGCTGCAGCCCCTGGTCTCGGCTGTTCCTTCCCTCCCACCAGACAGTGACTGGTCTGTCTCCGTGCATGGTTAAGACAGACCTTTAATCTCATTTTCCCCTGCTTTTTCTCTGTTGGTTTATACAGAACAATTGAATTCAAACTCCAAAATATCAGTTGAGATTATGTTGCAAATTAACATTCTTTTTATATTCACCCTACCCCACCCTCAAAAGCTGGCCTGGTAAGAAAGCCACCAGACTGTGCTTGCCACTTTTCTAATTCCAGCAACAGTTTCAAGATTTAAAAAATTATCTTATCTTTTATTTGTAAAATAAAAGCAATTTATAACTTAGATTCTGATTCTGGAAATAAACTAAAGGGGTAGTACTTGGGGACACGGGAAGTGTGAAAATTTTGGAAGTGTCACTTCCACTAATTTTGCTTTTGGTTGACCATATGCTATTAACACTTTACTTTCCCTGTTTTACAGTTTTGCTTGTTCATTGGAGGCCAAACATTTGAGAAAATTAGCCCAGTTTGCAATANTCAAACTCCAAAATATCAGTTGAGATTATGTTGCAAATTAACATTCTTTTTATATTCACCCCACCCCACCCTCAAAAGCTGGCCTGGTAAGAAAGCCACCAGACTGTGCTTGCCACTTTTCTAATTCCAGCAACGGTTTCAAGATTTAAAAAATTATCTTATCTTTTATTTGTAAAATAAAAGCAATTTATAACTTAGATTCTGATTCTGGAAATAAACTAAAGGGGTAGTACTTGGGGACACAGGAAGTGTGAAAATTTTGGAAGTGTCACTTCCACTAATTTTGCTTTTGGTTGACCATATGCTATTAACACTTTACTTTCCCTGTTACAGTTTTGCTTGTTCATTGGAGGCCAAACATTTGAGAAAATTAGCCCAGTTTGCAATATTTTATTTATGATGCTTTCCTACCTCATATGCATTTAAAATGATTGATGATATCTGTGTTAAAATTAGCATGTCATGATCTCACTCATATGTGGAATCTAAAAAAGTTGATCTCAGAGAAGTAGAGAGTGGAATAATGGTTGCCAGAGGCTGGGAAGGGTGGGGGTTGGGGGACACGGGGAGAGGTTGGTCAGTGAGCACAAAGTCACAGTTGGACAGGAGGAACAAGTCCTACTTGTCATTGCACAGTAGGGTGACTAGAAACAACAAAAGTATACAGTGTATTTCAAAATAGCTAGAAGAAAGGTTTTGAATATTCTCACCACAAAGAAATGATAAATGTCTGAGGTAATGATATGCTAATTACCCTAATTTGAATCTTACATGTTGTATAAATGTATGGAAACATCATACTGTATCCAATAAATATATACATCCTGTCAATCAAGAAAGATTTTCAAAAATTAGCATGTCAAATACTAATTAGTAAACCATTACTAAACCATTACTGGGGTTGCTCAGTTGGTGAGTCCATGGTGTTATAATACTGAGGTCAAGGGTTCGGATCCCTGTACCGGCCAGCCACCAACAAAACAAAACAAAACAAAACAAAAGTATAAGTGAACACATTACTAAGCCATTACTAATAATAACAAAGAGTATTTTTAGAAAACATGATCTCAGTTCTATGAATCAGTAAGTCAGAAATTTCCTGCTGGAGCACAGAGCAAAGTGAATGAATCCTCGTAGTGTAGAACAGCAAAGCTATTTTTTCTAATAAACTGATTGTTTTTCACTATTACCTTCCACAGAAGGAGTAGGGATTTTTTTTTTTAAGCTAAGTCAGTAATTTCTCTAAAATCATTATGGCTAAATATGAGTCTATATTATACATATGTTTCTATTGTGGCAAAATATGCTGGGGTACTTCAGAATGTACATGGAAAAATAGAACTAAAAGATAATACTAATCTTTCCATGAACTTTTTGAAGACACCTCACATACAACCCAAATTTACCATTCTAACCATTTTTAAGCATACAGTCAAGGGGCATCGAGTACATTCATACTGGGCAATTGTCATTATTCATTTCCAGAACTTTCTCATCTTCCCAAATCTAGCCATATATTTTAAAATATTCATTTTCTTTATATCAAATAGGAAAAACTGCCGTCTTTTCCCAGCCCTGCCCTTGGAGACAATAAGCAGGAGGATAACGACAGCATCATTTCCTTTTGTCCTCAGACACCCGTGGGAGTCCGTGCTCCGGTCTCCCTTCCACAGAAGAGGAAACTGGACGGGGCCCAAGGACGTGCACTGAGCAAGAGGCGCACGTGGGTGTGAGCCCAGCCCTGTGGGCAGGTGTGGAGACGGGCTCCCCCACTCAGCTCTGCGCCCGTGCCAGCAGCCTCCCAAGAACATGCCTCCCAACCGGTCTCCAGCCCTTGCACCTGGCTAGAGACTGGCCTTGGCAGGTACAGTGAAATGTTCCCAGGGGAGGCTCCTTAAGGGCCCAAAGGAGTGACCCACAGAAGAAACAGCTTGCAGCACCTGCCAGGCCCAGAGAACACAAAACTATCTTACGATTGTACCAGTCAAATAAGAATTGTCCTGATCTCCTGTCTCCTGCTCCCTCTTCCTGCTTCACCCCTGACTGGTGAAACCAGAATTACTATCCCAGATAAGGGGAGGAAGTGTGGACAAGCAAGGCCGGCAGTGAGATTCAGAGGACCCTGCTCCCCCCGCAGACCACACGGTTCTCACCTACAGCTGGCTCCAGGGCGGGGAAAAAAAGGGAGACACCTTGCCTTTGAATGAATTTAGGATTTGGATTATTATCTGAGACTGGATATCCGTAATTAGAGAATTGACACTGAGTTTCCAACCTGAAGTGACCATAGAACTGATGACTTCTAGATGGTGAAACCAGAATTACTATCCCAGGTAAGGGGAGGAAGTGTGGACAAGCAAGGTCGGCAGTGAGATTCAGAGGACCCTGCTCCCCCCGCAGACCACACGGTTCTCACCTACAGCTGGCTCCAGGGCAGGGAAAAAAAGGGAGACACCTTGCCTTTGAATGAATTTAGGATTTGGATTATTATCTGAGACTGGATATCCATAATTAGAGAATTGACACTGAGTTTCCAACCTGAAGTGACCATAGAACTGATGACTTCTAGATATCTGTTTTCAGCACAGACTTCTTTGAACTTTCATTCTTACGCATTCCAAAACCGTAGCTCATCTCCAATTAGCCATGCACTGCTTAACGATGAGGACGTGTTCTGAGAGATGTGTCATTAGACAATTTCGTCATTGTGTGGACATCACAGAGTGTACTTACACAAGCCTGGATGGTGCCACCTACTGCATGCTCAGCATGTCCCAATCAAACGCACCTCCTTCTCTGAGAGCGGGAGGCCCTCCTATCTGTGGGTGGTAGCTCCGCTGGAGCACCATTGTTCCTGTCCTCCCTCGGTCCCTCCCTCCTTCCATCCATCAACATGCATCATTGTGCCAAATGATGCCTCAGTTCTCCTGTCACTTTTGTTTTGCTTTTACGGTGGCTGGCCAGTACGGGGATCTGAACCCTTGACCTGGGTGTTATCACACTGTGCTCTAACCGACAGAGCAAACCGGCCAGCCCCGTATAGCTTTTCTCTATTTGAATCATTGTGAAAATGTAGTTCAAACATGACGATTACGTTCCCCAGGACTTTTCTCTGTTTGCGACAATAAGAAAACTTTGTTCAAACATCTCTTCTTGGTATCATTTGGGCTTTGTTTGGCACAAGAACGTCTCTTACAAATGAACTCTACCTTCGTTCATTCTCATTAGCAGGCAACGATTAAAAGAGTTCTCTACCCAATGACTCCGTAATAGTAAACACCTACACTAGTGGCGTCACTGTGGTCATGGAGCAGACCCGCTGTCAAGTGGTTAAACTGATGATCCAGAATGTGCTGAAGCTAATAAAAATATTATTACTTTTCCCAGAAAACTTGTAGATCCAAGAATTTGTAACTGCAGACCCCCCAAGGTGCCCCTAGGTAGAAACACTGTTCTACAGATTAATTCGAACCCACTGAGACCTGACTTCTGCCTGCCTCTGATGCCTTAACTCTTCCACTCCCAGTCTCTAGACAAAACCGCCCTCAGTTCTCAGCTCATATCATGCTGTTTCTTCAGCCTTGACCCTACCTCTTCTAGGAAGCCCTTCCTATATTCTGGGCTTGGGTCGACACCCTTCATTATGGTTTCCAAATCTATCATTGCATTTATCATAGTGTATCATAATTGTCTTTTAAAGTGTTTGTATCCACTACTAAACTGTGAAATTCTTTTTCTTTTTTTTTGACCGGTAAGGGGACCGCAACCCTTGGCACAGTTTTGTCCACACCACGCTCAGCCGGTGAGTGCACTGGCCATCCCTATATAGGATCCGAACCCGCGGCCTCGGCACCACCAGCGCCACTCTCTCCCAAGTGAGCCACGGGGCTGGCCCTAAACTGTGAAATTCTTGAAGTAAGGACTGTGCCTGATCCAGCTCTGGGTGTGTGGGCTCTAACACAGTGCCTGGCACACAGTGGGTACTCACAGAGTGTTAGTTGAATGAATGAATAAATGAATGAGTGATACCTTCCGCTCTGCCAGATCGATTTTGTTTCCCAGCAGCACCATGGGATAGGACTGCTCCACGGGGACAATCTTGGCCAGAACATCACCCCGCCAGATATCCAGGGCTTCAAAGGACTCCAGGTCTGTTACATCGAAAGCCAGGATACAGCCGTCGGAGCCTTTGTAGAATGTGGACACAACAGAGCGGAACCGCTCTTGACCGCCTGTGTCCCAGATCTGAAGGAGAAGGAGCAGCCGCCCCACGGGCTGTGATGAGTGACCGGAGGAGGCCCAACTGGGTCATGTTACATCCTTCACACACGAGCACACTGACCCTCCCAGCCATGTGCACTACAACATCTGTGTAGTAACACTTGACATCCTGAGATTACTTTCACATCTGAGCTCTCATTTTTCCTCTGGGTCATCTGGGCACGGATTATTATTCTCATCTGACAGACTTGGAAACTTGGATCTTGGGAGTGACTTGTCCAAAGCCACCTGCCAAGTTTTCCAAGGAACCTGAGACTAGGTGTGGGGTCTCCCAACTCCTGGATTAATGCTCTTCCTTCTGGATCAGGCTAGCAAATTTTTTCTGTAAAGAGTCAGTCAATATTTCAGGTTTTGCAGCCCATACCATCTCTGTAGCAGCTACTCAGGTCTGCCTTTGCTGTGGGAAAGACAATATGGAAACAAATGTGGGTCACAGTCCCACACAATGAAATCTTATTTACAAAATCAGATGGTGGACAGATCTGGCCCATGAGTTGAAGTTTGCCAATCTTTGCTCTAGACCATTCTAGCTGCTGATGCACATTGCTATACAAGCGACCTTCTGGGGAGGGTGGGGCAATTTTCATGTGAATGTATGTTGGGCAGGGAAAGTGAGGGCTGCTCACCTGTAGCTTCAGAGTTGTGTCATCCAATATAATAATCTTGGAGAGGATGCTGGCCCCCAGTGTGGTCTGGTAATCCTCATAAAATGTCTTGTGCACATATTGGTGAAGGAGGGAGGTCTTTCCCACACTGAGGAAAAACCCCAGACACATGTGAACACATATGTACAAACACATACACACATACATCCATGCCATTCTCAAAATCTTACCATGCCTCTCTCGCCACTGTCTCTCCCTGAGACTCTGAATTTCTAACATCTGTGGTCCACAGACCACACTTTGAGTAGCAAGGGATTAGGGAATGGTTTCTAGAAGTAAAAACCCATCAGAGTGGGCAGAAAGGTTTGGAGAGAGCGGAATATCCCACAGCAATGGTCAGGTTTTTCCTGTGCGTGGCAGGAGGTGGGAGGGCAGACAGATGCTAAATGGCTTGCCTAATTCACACAGCTAGTTACTGCAGAGTTACTGCAGAGCCGGGACCATCTATTTACTCCCAGCCTCTTTCTCCTGACTAACTCCCTTCCTTGGGGTGGGAGGCACTTCCTGGCGCCACTCTGAATCAGAAAGGGACCCACAGATGTGACAACACACCTAGGAGGTCTCACCGCCCCTGATTATGTAAGAGGCTGCTTCCCAACTCCCAGACCCTGAGCTGAGCTTGGCTTACCCAAGGGCTCCGACGATGATAAGTTTCAGGTCCACCTTCTTCTGGGGATTCATGGGGGAACTTCAGAGCCTGCAGGGAAACAGAGGTTGTCCACATGCTGGCCAATGTCCCCTGTGGCCATTGTCACTGAGGCTGGCCTCTGCTTTCCCCTTCTCAATGGGCAGATCACTGCCCTGGGCCCAGGACTAGGGTGGGGTTGTTCTCCGAAAGAGGTCCATGATTCAGCAATTCTTACCCACCCTCCCCTCACTTCTCCTGGGGGCTTCTCCAAGGCTGGAAGGGGGTGACCCCACAGGACAGGCAAATCTCTCACCCTTCAGATCTACCAGCCCTGCTCTCAGTGGCAGCCTGAAGTGCCAAGAAGACAGGACTGAACAGAGGCCTCGCAGACAGTCAAGCCTGGAGCCAGGGATGAGGGCAGTGTGGGAAGAGGAGATGGGAGTGTGCAGGACAAGGGGTCCATTGTCATGGCTGCCCAGAGGCTTTGGATGGAAGCACACCCCTCCCCCGGCCCGAGGTGTTACCGCAACTGCAGAATCAAAAGGCTCTTCTCTAATGCAGCTGGAGGGGGTGTAACTGGTACATGTTTCTGGAAAGCCACTTGGCAACAAGTATTGATAGCCTTAAAAATATTCCTGCCCTCCACTTCTAGGAATTTGTCCCAAGGAAATATTCTGAAATGTGGGCAAAGACTCTTGTTCAAGAATGTTCTTCATAGTATCATTTATAAACATTTAACAATAAAGTGGTTAAATCATGGCATACAATGAACAATCATTAAAATGGAGTTTTTGAGCATATTATAATCACATGGGAAAATACTCATGCCCTAGGATCTAAATGAAAAACAGAAGATGTGCAACTGTACAGGAGGGATAAGTTCTAGATCCCTATTGTACAATGTGATGACCACAGTTAATAACAATATATTGTATTCTTGAAAATTGCTAAGACAGTACATCTTAGGTGTTCTCACCACACACAAAAATGGTGAGCATGTGAGGTAATGCATATGTTTATTAGCTCAATTTAGACATTTCACTATGTGTTCATATTTCAAAGCCACATGTTGTACACAATAAATGTATACGATTCCTACTTGTCAATTTAAAAATGTAGGTGGTTAATCCTGGATGGTAGAAATTTCTGGATTTTAAATTTTGTTCTGTATGCTTTTTAGTATTTTTTTTTTTTTTACAACATGTCTTGTTCCTGTAAGAGAAAAAAATACATATGAAGGTACTTCCAAAAGTTCATGGAAAGATGCATATTATCTTTTAATTTTATTTTTCCGTGAACTTTTGGAAGAACCTTTGTATATATGCACGTGTGTGTGTGTGTGTGTGTGTGTGTGTGTGTTTAACAAGGTAAAGCAAAACCATCGCAGGAGACTGTGCTTAATTGGCTCTTTGGTTCTGTCCTTACATGCACACATTCATACACGCTATTCCCAACTTCTGCGTCTTTTGTCCTTGGATGCACTAGGCATGCTGAGTAAACCTTGATCTGACTCTGCTCAGGTAAGGTGTCAAAAGCTGACCTCCTTGTGCTTCCCCTAGGACTTGGAAAAACCTCTAAATTGGAAGTTCTGTAGCCTCGGTTTTGGCTCTCACTTTGCCACTCTGTGACCTTGGGCCAGTTACTTCCCCTCTCTGAGTCTTGACTTTCCAACTGGAGAATGAACCAGTTGAGCCCCCAAAACTCAAGATGTCTTCTGGCTGAAAAATGCTTTATCTGCTGAAGCCAGAACTCACTGGCTAGGAGAGCCATGCCTGGGGAGGCCTAGTTAGCACAAAGTTAAAACAGGAAGCCCTCGGAGACCTAGGGTTGTTAGTGTCCCCTTTGCAAGCCATGTCATGGACCAAAGGTACTTTGAGGCTCTGCTCAGAGCTGCTTGTCTTGAGGGCCAGAGTTGGTGGCACTGGAACTTCTGCTCTAACCCAGGGAGGCTGATTTGGCATGGTGAGCAATAGGTCTTCTTGGTGGTCCATGCATTCATTCAACAAATGCCTACATGCCTACTGCATGCCACGCCCTTACTAAATACTGGGAGCAGCACAAAGATGAAGCAAATAGAAGCCACTGTAAGCAGTCATCAGGGAAGAAAGTACAGGGCTGAGTGAAAACATCGGGGAGTGTATGGTGCCCCAACAGAGGCTCAGAGAAAGTGCTGGGAAACTTCAGTTGAACTGCGCCCTCCCTGAAAGAATGAAAAATGGTTGGACGGTGATATTTCACAGGGGAAGAATGAAATAACCAAAGCCTGGGCACTGGTGAGTGGAGAAGGTGGCTCATTTGCATCAGGGAAGGGTGAGGTGAAGGGTGTGGAGGGAGGAAAGCCTGGAGAGGAAACAAGATTAAGATGGTCTGTGAATATCTGACCTAGGACGCTGACATTCATTAATCAATTCATTCATTCACTTAGCAAATACTTCCTGTACTCCAGACATGTACGCAAGAGAATTCAAGGTATTAACCTGGGCTGGCATTTTGCAATCAGTGTTGTTGTCCACAAGGGAAATCGGTGTTCCTGTCCAGCCAAGGGAGAAATGGCTCAGAAGCTCCTGAAAGACAGGGATCTCTAAGCATTAGTTACTACTTTGGAAGGGGACTGCAGGCAACGGGGAGCTGTTTCCTAAAGGTTTTGGTACAAGATACTAACTTAGATTTAAAAATCAATAAAGTGCCCTAGAAAGGGAGGCAGGACAAAAGGAGGCAGGAAGAAGTGGGGAGTCTCTAAGCATTAGTTACTACTTTGGAAGGGGACTGCAGGCAACGGGGAGCTGTTTCCTAAAGGTTTTGGTACAAGATACTAACTTAGATTAAAAAATCAATAAAGTGCCCTAGAAAGGGAGGCAGGACAAAAGGAGGCAGGAAGAAGTGGGGAAAGAACTGGCATCGGCTGAGCACCTGCAGTGGGCAGGTCTTCCTCACGCTAGCCCTGCGAGATGAGTACAACTGAGGCTCAGAGAAGCTGAGTCACTGGTGACTCGTCCAAGGCCACAC
>NW_007726197.1:273099-275622 GCF_000696425.1 Galeopterus variegatus | reverse complement strand
GTCTCTAAGCATTAGTTACTACTTTGGAAGGGGACTGCAGGCAACGGGGAGCTGTTTCCTAAAGGTTTTGGTACAAGATACTAACTTAGATTAAAAAATCAATAAAGTGCCCTAGAAAGGGAGGCAGGACAAAAGGAGGCAGGAAGAAGTGGGGAAAGAACTGGCATCGGCTGAGCACCTGCAGTGGGCAGCTCTAAGTACTCTACAGAGCGTAGGACATCCTCACGCTAGCCCTGTGAGATGAGTACAACTGAGGCTCAGAGAAGCTGAGTCACTGGTGACTTGTCCAAGGCCACACAGGTAGTAAATGGATGAGCTAGTGTTAGAACCAAAGTCCAGAGGAGGATTTTCTGTGTCATGTTGCCTCCTGATTGCCTGAATTTGAACCCATGGAATCTGTGTGCACAGGAATCTAGGGCCCTGGGCTCAGGTTTGGTGAATCTCAACAAAACCAAGGAGAGTTGGGGGAGATAGAAAAAGGCAGCCAAAGTGACAAAGAGGTACAGTAGGAGCCGAGAGAACTGGGGCTGCTGAACAGGAGCTGTGTGTGAGGACTAACTGCAGACATGGTGACTTTGCTGAGGTGGAGGGGGCTGTGATCACATGCTATAATATGACCATGAGGCACTGTGGAGTGGGTGTCACACTATAAGCTAACATTTACTTCCTGGGCATTGTGCTAAGGGCTTTAGGAATATGCATATAAGCGATATGCATGCCATCGTGGGGGCTAAATGAATCAATACATTACTATAATGCATTTAACACACATAAGACATTATTATGATACATTTACTGGTACAAATTAAAGGCTCAAGGAATGTTAGCTGTTTGTATTAGTCCGTTTCTGTTGCTTATAACAAAGTACGTGAAACCGGGTGATTTATAAGAAAATGAAATTTACTGCTTAGAGTTTCTGAGGCTGGGAAGTCCAAAGTCCAGAGAACACATCTGGTGAAGGCTTTCTTTGGTGGTGACTTCAGGGACTCAGGAGTATCACATTGCAGAAAATGGCAGAGCAGAGAGAGGAAGAGAGACTCTCTTCTCTCTGCTTTTAAAGCCCTCAGAACCATGGCCCTAATCATCACTTTTAATCCTTTCACTATGGCCTGGTCCTACAATCTAATCACCCCTTCAAGGCACTGCCTTTCGATTACGATAATAGGATTTCCCACCCTCAACAGTTACAGTAGGGACCAAGTTTCTATTACATAAAACGTGGGGGACACAATTCAAGCTTCAGCAAGTTTTGGGGGGACACAATTCAATCCGCTACACTGTTTTATTGCACACAAAAGTAGCCTGTGGAATTGAAACTATTATTGTCTCGATTCTACAACTGAAGAAACAGATGTTTAGAGAAGTAAAGCAGTTCATCCCTAAAGACATAAAGCCCATAAGTGGTAGAACTTAGATTTGGAGCTGGGATTTGAATCCAGGCTTAACACTTAACTGCTAGGTTCTACTGTCTGTCTGCAAAAGGAGAATGAGAATCACACACCCTACCCCTCGGTGCACCTGTCAGAGAGCTCAGGGGCTGGTTGNTCCGTTTCTGTTGCTTATAACAAAGTACGTGAAACCGGGTGATTTATAAGAAAATGAAATTTACTGCTTAGAGTTTCTGAGGCTGGGAAGTCCAAAGTCCAGAGAACACATCTGGTGAAGGCTTTCTTTGGTGGTGACTTCAGGGACTCAGGAGTATCACATTGCAGAAAATGGCAGAGCAGAGAGAGGAAGAGAGACTCTCTTCTCTCTGCTTTTAAAGCCCTCAGAACCATGGCCCTAATCATCACTTTTAATCCTTTCACTATGGCCTGGTCCTACAATCTAATCACCCCTTCAAGGCACTGCCTTTCGATTACGATAATAGGATTTCCCACCCTCAACAGTTACAGTAGGGACCAACTTTCTATTACATAAAACGTGGGGGACACAATTCAAGCTTCAGCAAGTTTTGGGGGGACACAATTCAATCCACTACACTGTTTTATTGCACACAAAAGTAGCCTGTGGAATTGAAACTATTATTGTCTCAATTCTACAACTGAAGAAACAGATGTTTAGAGAAGTAAAGCAGTTCATCCCTAAAGACATAAAGCCCGTAAGTGGTAGAACCTGGATTTGGAGCTGGGATTTGAATCCAGGCTTAACACTTAACTGCTAGGTTCTACTGTCTGTCTGCAAAAGTAGAATGAGAATCACACACCCTACCCCTCGGTGCACCTGTCAGAGAGCTCAGGGGCTGGTTGGTGAGGGTTTGACACAGGTAGTCCAGATGGTGTGCTTACAAAGGGAAAACTGGGGGGCGGGGTGCAGGCAGAAAGTGCATGTGACACACGCACAGAGGATCAGTACCCACAGTGGGTAAAGCAGTCTTGCATATCACAAAAGACAATATACCAATAGAAAAATGGGGAAAGAATATGAACGAGCAACCAATACAAGTCTTATAAAGGATTAGCAAAAAAGATACTCAACCTTACTGATCATCAAGGAAATGAAACATTTTTTTTTTTTTTTTTT
>NW_007726197.1:269858-272180 GCF_000696425.1 Galeopterus variegatus | reverse complement strand
TATGAACGAGCAACCAATACAAGTCTTATAAAGGATTAGCAAAAAAGATACTCAACCTTACTGATCATCAAGGAAATGAAACATTTTTAAATACCAATTTTTTTCAGCCATCAGAGTGGCAAAAATTTAAAAAGGTTGATGATAATATTTAGGTTTGGCAAGTATGTGGGGGAAACACTCTTGTATACTATTGATAGAGTATGAATTGGCACTGTCTGGAGGGTAAAGCAAATTGGCAATACCAAAACTTAATATGAACATAACCTAGATTCTCATTCTAGGAATCCATCCTACAGAAATATTCACATATGTGCTCAAACATACTTGTGCAAAGATGACTGTGAAAGCATTGTTGTAATCTAAATCATCAATAAGAGATTCTTTACATAAATTCTGATCCATTCATACTCTAGAATATTAGGCAGTTTAAAAAACATGAAGTAATGAAGTGGACTGACACACGTGATAATTTGTTTTCAAAAAATCATTGAACATATTGTATAGCATGATCACAATAGTACAAAAACAAATGGCAACTATATGTGTGTGACCAAATGCTAAATATTATATATATGCTTATCTTATAAATACACAGAAAGCTATGAGTAGATACATAATAATTAATAAGAGAGGTGAGGAAAGGTAGACTACAGGCTAAGGGCTATCATTTTATTTTATATATGTCTTGTTTTAAAATTTGCTACACAAGCCTAAGTTGTTTTTGCAATAAAAAAATGAAATAAAGAATTGGTATTTCTTTAAAAAGAGAGTGCAGATAAATGGCTGCCCAAAGTCATTTGAGTGTGACTTCCTGACAAGACGAATCACTTTTATGCCTGTGGCAGGACAGGGAGGCTCCCTGGCACCATGGCATGATCGTGAATTTTGGAGCCAGATTTCTCATCCCAGCTCCACACATTTGTGACCTTGGGAGTTACTTAACCTTGGTGAGTCTGCTCCTTCATGGGTAAAATGGACATCACTCATGGCTGTGGCTTCCTCTGCAGGTGGCCAGTATCATGTTCTTATAGCACAACAGGCTCCCCAAATTGGAAAAAGATCCAGATAAATTTTCAACAACCGGGAAAGTGGGAGGAATTTAGGGGCTAGAGACCTGACCTGTATAGTGCCTGCCACTTTCTCTGGTGTAAATATACCCACCATAGCTGAGTTCAAGCTACCAGTGCAGAGCCTGCTCCAGCTCGCTACTGGAAGGACATCAAAGTCATTTAATCCAATCTTCCACCTGGTGCTTGAGCCATCTCTACATTCATGGGAAGATGGAGCCAGACCAGNGCACTGCCTTTCGATTACGATAATAGGATTTCCCACCCTCAACAGTTACAGTAGGGACCAAGTTTCTATTACATAAAACGTGGGGGACACAATTCAAGCTTCAGCAAGTTTTGGGGGGACACAATTCAATCCGCTACACTGTTTTATTGCACACAAAAGTAGCCTGTGGAATTGAAACTATTATTGTCTCGATTCTACAACTGAAGAAACAGATGTTTAGAGAAGTAAAGCAGTTCATCCCTAAAGACATAAAGCCCATAAGTGGTAGAACTTAGATTTGGAGCTGGGATTTGAATCCAGGCTTAACACTTAACTGCTAGGTTCTACTGTCTGTCTGCAAAAGGAGAATGAGAATCACACACCCTACCCCTCGGTGCACCTGTCAGAGAGCTCAGGGGCTGGTTGGTGAGGGTTTGACACAGGTAGTCCAGATGGTGTGCTTACAAAGGGAAAACTGGGGGGCAGGGTGCAGGCAGAAAGTGCATGTGACACACGCACAGAGGATCAGTACCCACAGTAGGTAAAGCAGTCTTGCATATCACAAAAGACAATATACCAATAGAAAAACGGGGAAAGAATATGAACGAGCAACCAATACAAGTCTTATAAAGGATTAGCAAAAAAGATACTCAACCTTACTGATCATCAAGGAAATGAAACATTTTTAAATACCAATTTTTTTCAGCCATCAGAGTGGCAAAAATTTAAAAAGGTTGATGATAATATTTAGGTTTGGCAAGTATGTGGGGGAAACACTCTTGTATACTATTGATAGAGTATGAATTGGCACTGTCTGGAGGGTAAAGCAAATTGGCAATACCAAAACTTAATATGAACATAACCTAGATTCTCATTCTAGGAATCCATCCTACAGAAATATTCACATATGTGCTCAAACATACTTGTGCAAAGATGACTGTGAAAGCATTGTTGTAATCTAAATCATCAATAAGAGATTCTTTACATAAATTCTGATCCATTCATACTCTAGAATATTAGGCAGTTTAAAAAACATGAAGTAATGAA
>NW_007726197.1:266409-268930 GCF_000696425.1 Galeopterus variegatus | reverse complement strand
CCAGCTCGCTACTGGAAGGACATCAAAGTCATTTAATCCAATCTTCCACCTGGTGCTTGAGCCATCTCTACCACATTCATGGGAAGATGGAGCCAGACCAGCCCCATGGAGCTTCTTACCCCCACTAGGAGTGGGTTTCTCCTGGGGTGGGGACCGCTCAATTCCTCTGCCACATGCCAGCCCTTCTAAGGTTTGAAGTCTTCTCTTTGGGTTTTACTTGAGTCTGTTTGTCTTTAGATCCTTGTAACCTGCCTCAGCCTTAATTCTGAGCTCACTCCACCCCCTTCCCTAGCCCCCATTCACCTGAGTGTGCCCTCAAAGTGTGCTGCCACTGCAGAGCCCCCACCCCACTCCCAGAAAGGCAGCAATTTGCCAAAGCTGCCATTTAAAGCCTGGTCCTTAGGTCCAGGATCATTAGAAAGAAAGCGATCAGGACTGGGTCAGTGGCAAGAGGCGATGGCTTGTGGGTAGGCAATGGCTGGGCTCACCTAGGACACGTGTAGATTTCAGATGGTGGCTGGAGTCTCTTCCCATGTCCTCTCTGCTCTGCCTTTGGCTGGGCGTGGCAATGGCTGTCCTTTTAAGCTTCCTCCCACCAGCTCAGCTGACTCATGATTCAAAGCAGGGCGTCCTCCTAGAGGCCAGGCTGAGTCATCCTACACTGCTCAGTGACAGTGAACAGCAGGCTTGGAAGGGAGAACCCTGCGTCCAGCCAGCCCAGGTCCACACCAGACAGAACCTGCGGAGACTCACTTTCCACTGGCGTGACCAACTGTTCTCCTGCTCTTGCCTGGAGGCACTTCTAAGCAGGAGCCTTGGCCCTGCCCACTTGCCAAAGTTACAATGTAGCTCAGGCCCCATGGAGTAAGAAAGACTGAGCTGCTGCCAAGCCCTGGGGCCTGGGCCAGCGCTGCAAGAACTCTTGGACCCGCTCTAGTCTCCCCTTCCCACTTCCCTTCTCGTCTCTCCCCACTAGCTCCAACCAGGATACAGGCACGATCTTCTGCCCTGTTTGCGTTGGATGAGGTGTCATTTTTGCTGACGGGCTGACCAGTGAGCGGGGGCAGATGAGAATTCTGAAACAGGCACAGTCTCCCCACCCCGGTCATCCTATCTTACCTGCTTCTAGCCCCACTTTTCAGCACCTCCCCTCCCCGAACCGATACTTTGGAAAATGACAAATCTAACCATCCTAAAAAATAATGGGACTTACAATCTTGGGAGTAAACTCTGCACGTGAAAAGAAGCTATCTAGGGAGCACAAGGCTTTGCTCAGAACTCCGCCTTACCCACCTAAATCCTAGCAGGTCTCCACCTGCTCCCTCTGGGAAGTGCACCCTCAGCCCTTGCTTCACAGGCTCAGCACTCTTGGTCTTTGAGCTCTTTGAGGGGGTTAGTCCTGTCTCCCTGAGTAGATAATTGATGCTCCAAGGGCAGGACAGTGCCTCACACCTCTCTGAATTCCCCCAAGATCCTATCCAATGCTGGGAATGTAGAAGCTTCCTTAAATAGCCGTCCATCTGTCCATCTGTCTGTCCACCTATCGATCCATCCACCATCCATCCAGTGCAGGTAGTGCATGCTCACTTTGCACCGACATTATGTAGGTCTGAGGATACAGACTAGTTACTATCAACATGGGAACTTTGTGGTGGGGGATTGATTGGTAAGCCCAAATAAATTATTTTTATTAATACGTATGCTTAGCACCTATAGAACACTTGCAGTTTACAAAATGTCATTATAGCCCGGTGGACTCCTGAGTCAAGAACAACTAGTTAGTGGCAAGCTGGGACTGGAACCCAGATCTGTCTGACTCTGATCATTGCTTGCCTAGCATTGCTGCACTGTGCCGGGAGAAATATCTATGATTTAGAACAAGAGTGATTAATTTCCTACTCCAGGGGTTCACTTTCCCTGATGAGACCTTCTGGCCAATATGATTACATCCCAGAAGGTGCCCTGTTGATATGGCAAGGGGACTCCGGGTGCCGGCAGGACTGAGCCCTCCTGAAGGGGTCCGGTTTCTGGCAGGCCCTGGAGGCTTGGGCAGCAGCCCCACCCTCTTCTGACTAAGCTGGCAGCTGCGTTGTGCCTGGGACTGACGCCCTCGTGGATCCCCAAGTCGGGCCCCAGTTCCCCGGACAGGCAGGGAAGTCCTTTCTCTCTGTCACGCCCTGGGAGTTTCTCCAGGGTGGGGGTGTTTGGGCTAGATCTAAACCCCGCGGCTGCCAGATGCTAAGCCTCATCCTCACATCACCCGTCTCCTCTCCTTCCCCAAACACCCAAATAGCTCTGGAGGCTGCTGGGACAGACAGAAGGACTGAGAAAAACTTACGGGGTACTTACAGCTGTGGCGGTGCAGCACTCGGCCACCAAGGGCAGGTGGGAGTTCTCTCTAGTCTGGAGGTCTCCTCTCAGAACAACAGTCTCAGCCGGGCCAGAGGAAAAAGGCTTTGTGAGCAAAAAAGAGTTTGTGGAGGTCAGTTCACTTCGTGCTGTTTTCCTCCTCTCCCTCTCG
>NW_007726197.1:263843-265777 GCF_000696425.1 Galeopterus variegatus | reverse complement strand
GAGCAAAAAAGAGTTTGTGGAGGTCAGTTCACTTCGTGCTGTTTTCCTCCTCTCCCTCTCGTGCACAGACTTGGGAAAGTTGCAAAAGAGGCTGGGCCAGGTGACCTCAGCTGTGTGGGTGGAGTGGGTGGAGTGGAATGGGAAAGCTAGGCTTTAGGGCTGGCTGCACGTGGGTGGGGCCCCTTGAAAATTTAGTTCACAGGGATTCTGGCCTGGGGGGATGAGGATTGAAAGGCTTGTGGATGAGAGCTTGCAGGGCAGGGGGCTTACAGGGGGCAGGGGCCTGCAGGGTAACTTGCCACCTTTGTGGGCACCATAAAGAGCCTCTGGCTGGTTTCAGGAACTTCTGCCTCTGCTGCTGGAAGCCACCCAGCAAAGAGGCCTTTTGTTTGTTAGAGTTTTAGATACACATGTGTGGTAGATTCAGCCCTACCATCAGTCTGGTAGGAAGAGGTTCTGATCCTCACCCCTTGCCCTCACCCCAATGCTGTACACACACACACACACACACCTCCCACACACACCCACTGGCCCCCACATTCCCCCCCTCCACGTGCACAAACCCTGCCCCCATCTCCCACACCCCTCCACGCACATGCGTACACACACACACACACATCCCACATACCATGCCAGGCATGTGAGATGCGAGGCAAGTCCTGACAACTCTGGGACCTCTCAGGTGAGGATGCGTGACCCAACCTGAAGTACATAGGAGGCTACAGCAATTTAAAATGCTCTTAGCATAAGGCTAATTTTTGTATCTCTTTAAGCTGCCTGGAACCGTGCCCTGGGTAACTCTAGCTGGCAGATAAAAGGGGAATGAAGCGAGTTTACACATGTCCAAGTTAAGTGGACCATCAGATCTCAAGGGATCCCCTAAGGTGTGTAACACATCTGATGCACGCCTCTGTCCCCACATTCCTTGTGAGATGGGACTTTGCCTCCTGATAGCTCATAACTTTGTTTAATAATCCTCACTGTCAAAAGTTCTTCCTTGTGTCCAATAGAAGTCTTGGAGGCTGCTTTATTGCTACTGTCTTTGTCTAGTCTGGCCAGTGAAACTATACATTCCTCATGGGCAGAGTGAGTACTCTTGAATCCCATATTCAGCCATGCATAGTGCTGGGCACAGGCCCTGCTAAGGCATTTTTCATGGAACAAAAGCTGAAAATCATTTCCATACCAAACATGCCTGAAGGCAGGATGCAATGATTTCCATGAAGTGTAATACTGGATAGGATACACTGAAGTTGGAAAAATTCATGTTTACCCCAAATGTACTATTTTGGTTACTTGGGAAAGGGCACATCAATCCACCCTTGGGACAACCACTGATTTATGATGGCTGACTTGTTCTTAACTGTTGCCCTTTAGAATTCTTCCCTCCATATTCTTCTACCTTTTTTCTGAAACCAGGTTTTAAATGAACATTTGTGTTGGTGGGGAGGAGCAGGGGGGATTGTAGAGGGGTAGAGGCATGTTTGGGCCTTTCTCAGAGAACACATAAAAGTCAGCTGGGTGCCTGCTGCTGCTAAGGGTACTTTGGGGATAGGAAGTGAACTGTCTTCAGCTAGTCCTTACAGCTTCTGAAACCTGTACTTTCAGGGGATGTTTGCAGAACTATCCCTAACACCTTTGGAAGCAAAGTCACTACAACCCTCAAGTTCTAGTCTGCACTTCTCTATCCATGTGGATCAAAAGTCAACAACTTCCTTCTCTTCCTCTGACACATGTTCCCATGGAGGGGGATGACTGGCCTCCACCCTGTGGAGGAGGCCCTCATGACATAGTTGCCAAATGCTCTTTCTTCCTGCCCTCCTGCATGCACTCATTCAATTATTTGGGTATGTCAGATCCTTTGGGGACACAAAAATGGGCATTTGCATTTTATCAGCAGAAGTAAGACATGGAGCAAATAAGAAACACAGCTA
>NW_007726197.1:261631-262605 GCF_000696425.1 Galeopterus variegatus | reverse complement strand
ATTCTAAAAAGTTAGGCCCTGTAAAATACATTTGCTTTATTAATGTTGGTATCCTCCACATATCCCCCTTCTTAAAAATTTTTTTTAAAAGAAAAAGCAAAAGCTATAGTTCAAGGTTTCACAGTTAAGACAAAAACATTTTGTTAAAGCAAAGTTAGTATCATTTTAGCATGGCAAGTCTTTTTAATTTATCCCAGGTGGGGACTGATGACATCGTCATCTCTCAGGGCTGTTGCATTGGCATCATCACTGATGGTGAGAATTGGGGTGTTATTGCCAGTTGTTGAAACTCCAGAATGGGGTTCTGTTCTGTGTAATAGTTGATGTTGAGTCCAGAGAGCTTGTTGGTGTTCACCCATCCAGGACACTGCTTCCAAAGCATCTAATCTTTGTAAAATTTCTTGATCAATTATGAATCCTTTGTTTAGGAATAGGATGTCTCATCCAAGTCATGAGCACCCTTTTCAAGGCCATGGAACTTTAGAGAACTGCGTTAGTAGACAAAATGTTATTTCCCCCTTTTCAATCAAAGCATTTCTCATAAAAGCATTGATGATCCATTTCCTGACTGAAAAGATTTCATTTTTCTTTGTCTCGATCCCTCAGCACTGGGAAGGCTCATTCTGAGGTTATCTTTGTATTAATCCTTCGGTGCTGGGAAGGCTCATTCCCAGGTTGTCATGTTGCACGTTGGGGGGAGAGATGAAACAGCAGTTAGGCCAAATTAGGGCAACAGGAAGAGGGGTCAGGAACTTGGAAGAGGCATGCTATTTTATATCCAAAGTTTTCAATTATATCCTGTTATAAAGAGAGTCAATTTTTATTGAACTTGTGAAAATAGTCACATTGCTGTAATAATCATAAAGATACTCAAAGTTTTTAAATTTGGGGGGAATCAAATAGGGAGAAAACAAATGCTTTTATATCTGTTTTAAATTATATTTTACCAAACTGCTGTTAGTTGTAGAGAGCTT
>NW_007726197.1:254202-260982 GCF_000696425.1 Galeopterus variegatus | reverse complement strand
AATGCTTTTATATCTGTTTTAAATTATATTTTACCAAACTGCTGTTAGTTGTAGAGAGCTTAAGAAAGAGAGTTTTCTTAAATCTGGAAAACAAGACATTAATAAGTGATGTTTCAAAATAAAAATTGTAAAGACCTATAATTCTTTTTAATCAGTTCATTGGTTTTATGTAATTAATTTTTGTTGTTTTGACGTTGGTGAGTAATTTCACAAACCCATCAGTTTCTTCACTAGAATTTTGGAAATTCAGTTCAATGGTATGAACTCAAAGTTTGTCAGGAAACTGTAACTGTCAGAGTTTTTTCATGAAATTTTTGAAGACATGACATTTTAAAATTATAATTGAACCAAGATTATGACTGGTAGCATTTATATCAAGGCACAGATTTCCAAGAACCTTACAAAATTTTGGAACACATGTTAATAACATCTTAGTATAACAAAAGAAGGTTAAACATTATTTCTTGTTTTGACAATGTTTTTCATACTGTCTAATTTGTCAAATAAGTCAATTGGTTTTGATACATCTCATATATCCTTTGAGAAGCTCCAGGGCCCTTGGAACCTCTCAAAGTTAGTTCAAGTCCGAATTTTTAGAATTTGGTTTTGGAAAGTTAGTCAAATAACAAAGGCTTAAAACACTCACAAATCATTACAAAAATAAAACAAAAGTGACAAAGGATTTTAAAGGCAGAGAGCACAGGAATTATGATAAAACATGAAATAAGTTTCCCCAGCCAGCCCAAAGTGGCACCTTTATGTTAAAGATAAAGACACTGTTTACAATTTTTTATTGATCAGTTAATTGTTTTCAGGAAATTTGGTTGTTTTAATGTAGGAGAGCAAACTTTAACCCTGTATAGAATATTTTTTATATTAATTTTTAGAAAAACTCACATCATTTGCTTTCAAATCCAGTCAATCCTACTGTAAAACCTTTTTAACAAACTTACCCACACAAACCATTATCATGACTTAGTCAGACATTTGATGACATGCTTTAGACTTTTCATATTGTCCTATACTTCCTACTTTTTAAAAATAGCCAGTTATTTTATTCTAGGACAAGAATACATTGTACCAGATGCCTTCTCACATAAAAATATTTTCTTTCCCTTAGCCTTCTTAACCACTAGTACATCTTTACATCCACAACCTTTTTATTTTCACATCTCTTTCTTTATGTACTGATTCCTTTCTTACCAACAATACTAAATTAGCCTCAATTACCTAAAAATTTCATAATTAAAGATCATTTTGTTATAGACTGGGTACATAGTTTAAAAGCCTTTAGCAAAGACATATATAATCCTGTTTGATGAGTAAACCAAACACAAGCTAACAACAAGGCATGTGCGGGGCTTTGGGAGAAACCCAGCAGACAGTTCTTTATAGCTTTTAGTCCTCAAACAAAAATTAAACAAGTACCAAACATACCACAAAATGTGTTGACCTAAAGGCAAATTTAGGCAGAAGGTTTCAATCACATTTTGAAAATGTATTTATTTTTTCAAAACTTTAGAAAAAGAAAATTAAAGTCACATGAACTTGAAAAGTATACTTATTTATTTAATGAGCATGCATTAATTATAAGCCAATTTGGTACCATGCAGACAATACAAACACACATACAGACAGGAACATATGAACATGTAGACATAACATACATTTATGTACACATATATGTAGATATAAACAGACAGATAAAATAGAAAACTTACTAGTATAAAAGGACAGTTAGATTTGAATTGTTTTATTTTTTCAAAAAATGTCAAAATTTATCTGTGAGGCCTCACCCTGTTTTAGAGAAAATAAGGTAACAAAACAGGTTGATTTTAGTTTAGTTTTTTATTTTTCAAATGGGTTACTGAGCTTAAGGCTGAGCCAAAGAGAAAACAGAGATAAGGCCATAGACTTTTGGGGTTTTAAGCATGAGGTGTCAGAAAAGTTACCACAGGGATAACTGGCTTGTGGTGGCCAAGTGTTCATAGTGACATCGCTTTTTGATCCTTCGATGTCTGCTCTTCCTATCATTGTGAAGCAGAATTCACCAAGTGTTGGTGGTGCAGTAGGTGAGCTTTGCTGATGGTGACATTTAATATAAAGAGAAGTCATCTGGGGTTGGCAGAGTAGATGCTGAACCTCTGGTTGGCTGAAGAGTGTGCACAGAAGAAGCCCCAAGTCACAGCTGACCACCTTCACAGTGTGTCCCACAGGACTGAGATTTCAATCTGGTTTTGCCCAGCATTGTGTTTAACATCTCTTCACTATCATCATAACACTCACTGAAAAGGTGCCACTTTGGGGAGCTGCATGCTCAGTGAACAGGGTAGAAGGGATCCCAGGAGCTGAGTGTGCAAGTGAGAAAACAGGGTGGTGCAGTTTGGTTCGGGGTGGACTAGATGTGCCCTAGAGAGCCCTGAAATTCCTGTCAGCTTGGATTCCATTTGGTGCGCAGCAGGGAGCCATTGGGAAGTGTGGAACAGGGGAGGGATGTGATTAGTCTGGGCTGCAGAAATATTAATCAGGCACCCGAGTGTCAGGAGGGAGGAGAGGCTGGAATCAGAGTATCAGTTATCACATTCTTGAAATATTCCTGGTGAGAGGTAATGGCTAGGGGCGTGGGGACAAGGGCAAAGGTCCTAGAAGCATTTCTGTCATGAAAGAGGCAGGGCTGTAGTGAAGTCTGAATCATTACTGTCATCCAGCAGACATTGGGGTGTGGCTTAGGCATCACTTGTATCCTCCAGGCTTCACAGCTCTGCACATCCAACATGTGAGGGACAGCACCAGTACAGAGTAACCCTCAAGGAAAAAGCCCGCCGGATGTTGTCCAATAGTTGGCTTCCATGTGGGTCTTGGGGTGCTTTGTTTCAGAGGAAAAGTTATAAAGCCTTTTTACTCCAAGGCCTTCTGCCCTTTAGGAGATGTGCCTAGCTGGGTGAAGTTCTGTTCCTTGATGAGCACAGGCATATAAGCTAGTTGAATGTTTACACGTGTGCTATATGTCATTGAATTCTCACAGTAAACCCATGAAGCAGTTAGCATTAGCATGCCCATTTGACAGATGAGCAGGCTGAGGTGCAAATGACCCATAACTGTGCTAGGAATTAAGTCCAGGTTTGTCTGACTCCAGAGCCTGTGTTGTTAACTCTGTTACACTGCTTTGATAGCTTGTTTGGATTAGGCTGAATGAACTCTGAAAGCAGTAATTTAATTAAAAACAATCTATAAAGACAAAAAAATGTAAAAACAAGGCAAAAATCTATGTATGTATGTATGTATGTGCAAAGCTGTGATCTACTCTGAGCATGACGCCCAAAGGGGAAGCTAAGATTGAGAGCCAAGAGCTTCCTCCCAGGTGAACTCATCGATTCCTCCCAACAGCCCTGAGGTTAGTGTCTGAGACATGAAGTCGTTACCAAAGATCACCAAACTGATGAGGGGCAGAGCACAGATGTGAATCTAGCCTGTCTTTCAGCCTGGTGTGGTTTCCATGACCCCTGCTGCTGAAAAGTGACAACCAGGGCCTGTCCCATTTATCCTGAAGGTCTGTGAGTACCTCAGTTACTGCCTGGAATAAAATAAATATTTATTGGATTGGATTGTTGTTAAACCCCAAATGAACCTAATGTTCATTAAAGAGGATTTGATAAGTAAGTGCACACCAGGTAGATGGTAGAAGAATGAGCTGTCTGCACTGTTAAGAGAATCTGCTGCTAAATGAAAAAAGCAGGTTAGAGTGACTATGTGGAGTACGATTCCCGTTTTTTGTAGAAAGATAAAGGGATTTTCTTTGTTGTTTTTACCAATTGCTATCTCTGTGCATTTTTATGGTGCAAAGAAAAAAATCCGTATAAAACAACTTCCGATTGATAATAGAGCTTTCCTCTGGGGGGGAGGATCATGGAACACTTTCATATATTTTACAATAAGAAAAAAACTGAAGACGTTTCCTTTTAAAAATTTTTTAACTAATTTTTTATTAGCATATTTATTATTACTAATTACGCTTATTCTTTATGCCCCTTGTCCAATCTCTACTTTTCCACCTCCCTCCGTCCTCCCCCCTGTAATAGCCACAGATTTGTTCTCTCCGTCTGATGGATTAATCGGTTTGTTGTCTAGATGATCTGTCAGTACTGAGACAAGTGTGATCAAATCCTCCCCTCTTATCGTAAAGCAGATGCTTGAAAGAAGCAAAAACTAAAGGGAGAAAGCTAAAAATAAGTTGTTTCTGGCAGCCACAGAGACCACCAGAATGGAGATAGACCAGGAATTCTCCATGTCAGTTCCCTCAGGATAGGCCCTGGGGGACCCAAGGTGAAAAGGGGGCTCTTTCAACCTCTCTCTCTCTCAACATCTCTCTCAATCTCTCTCTCTCTTAATCTCTTTCTCCCTCTGCCCCCTGTGTGCTATAAAATATTTTCATTTATAACAAACACATGGGCACATTCCAAGGAACAAAAAGTTCTCCTTGGGAAATGCTGATGCCACATACGGGCCTGGAAGTGTGTAAGATGGGCTGGAAAAGTTCACAGGAGCTAACCTGAAGGGGCACCCGCTGGCTACAGATGGGGTGATTGTGCATTCAAAAACTGCAGAAAGTTGAAACACATCAAATATGTTTAAAATCCACTGGTGTTTTCTATAGTACCAACCCATTATTCTGAAAACTAGTAGATAAAGGGGAGACCCCAAGTAAATTATCTTCTTTCCTGTATGAGCTGTCTAATGGTGAGCAAATGGTTAATGACGGAATGTTATTTTTCATACAAGAATCCCAACTAACAAATGCAGGAAGGAATATGAATTAGAGAAATCCCTGTTCTGCAATCCCTAATGCTAGTGTGGATCTCAGCAATTCTATCAATGGCTGCCAACACCATTTGATACAATGCTGAAGGTATTTCGTAATGAATGGTTAAGGCTGACAACTCCAAACCACTCATCGGTCTTGTCTTGTCTTTTTATTTATTTATTTTTCCTTTTTGTATTTTATTTTATTTTTAATTGATAGGTATTGATTGTACATATTTATGGGATACAGGATAATATGTCAATATGTGTACATAATGTAATGATCAAATCAGGGTGATTAGCATATTCATCATTGAAAAAATTTACCATTTCTTTGTGATGAGAGCATTTGAGCTCCTCTCTTCTAGTCAACTGAGAGCATGCAATTAATTATTGTTAATTATAGAAGACCACCACTACTGTACACCACTAGCACTTACTTTTCCTATCCAGTTATGATTTTTATATCTGTTAACCAACCTCCCCCATCCCCTTTCTCCCCTCCCCTTCTCAGCCTCTAGTAACCACAATTCTGCTCTCTACTTCTATAAGCTTAATTTTTTTTTTAACCTTCCACATGTACCCCTTATCAGCCTTAACATTACCAATAGAGAGACTCAGGTATTATCTGCCTCCACATGGGATACAATAGGATATACCCAGCACCATCTATAAAGTATTTGCCACAAAATCAGGTCTCCAGATACAATTACCATTTTTTAGGAAAGACGGACTCAGAGAACCATGTTAAATGACACCTCTGGACTTCAACCAGCAAAACTCCAAATGTGGTAAACTCTAGAAAAGAGACTTAAGAGATATTTCAAATAAATGCAATTTGTGGACCTTGTTTGAATTCTAATACAAACAAATTAACTGTAAAGATAGCTAACCATTAATGAGACAACAGGAGATATTTGAATTCTGACTGCCTATTTAAGGATGTTAGAAATATTTATGGATAAAATGATGGGATGCTTGGAACTTGTTTCAGAATAATCCAGGTATACAGAAGTGGAGGGACTATTGGGCTGAGGTACAGAGGAAACAGGCCTGGCCACGTGTGGGTGGGTGTTAGGGCTGGGTGGGGGGACACAGGCATTTATTGTACTATGACCTCTGTATGTTTGGAGATTTCCATAATAAAAAGTTAACAAAAAGCAATAAAATATATGGTCATGCAACTCAGTTTTTCTATCATGATGGTGGTGGAGGTGGTGTGTATATGCGAGTTGTGTGTGAGGCCGGGAGTGTGTATGTGTGTGTGCATGTATGCATGTGTGTTTTCATGCTGTGTTTGGTCCTAATTCAAGTTGCAACTCTGGGAACGACTGCATTCTGTGGAAAATGACTTTCTGACAGTTGTAAAGAATGTCCCCATATGACAGGCCCAGGGAGAGTTGGGCAGGCAGGCACAGACACAAGGTCCTACTTAGGGAACTGCTGGGGCCAACCCCACACGGTTATTTCCACGGTCAAAGACCGAGTAAAACTGTCGAATGAAGACATCTCCCAGGATCCAGAGGGGTCCATCTGGGACCTGGATGTCAAGTCCTTGAAAGCCACTGCCACAGAACTGCATTCCATCCACGAAGTCCTGGGGTTGAAAAGAAGGATGTCAATGACATATAGGGGAAGAAGGAAGCAGAGCTGCCTAGAGACTCCTGTGTGGTGGCGGCAGCCGGCACTGAATGGCCTTGGACAGCCGGTGGGTTCTTCCTCCCACTTCATACACCCCTACTCCATCCAGTTTGCTCAACAAAGCGTTTGTTTGCCAAGTTCATTCTTGTGGACTGGGAGAATTTTGTAATGTAATTTTGAGAACTGTTCATCTGCTATAAACCCCCACCATCATTTTACAATTGAGAAAACTCAAACTTCATTGTATGGCTGGAAGAGCAAAAGGTTTGGTGCTAGAAGACCTTGGTTTAAATTCTGGTTTCTTTAGTTCCTAGTGAAGCTCAACTTAATTTTTTTTTT
>NW_007726197.1:243623-253818 GCF_000696425.1 Galeopterus variegatus | reverse complement strand
AGCCAGTGAGCGGGAACCGGTCTCCACATGGGATCCGAACCCTCGGCGGGAGCACCGCAGCGCTCCCAAGCGGCGCCCTCTCCAGTGCGCCACCGGGCCAGCCCCAACTTAATTTTTTTTTAAGGGAGAGAAACAGCTCTATCAGTGGCTGGCCACTGCCATTTTCTTGTTGATGATCTGGGAAGAATCAGTTGAGTGACCTCTTTTAGATATAAGGCAAGTAGTCAGGCATCCATTATCCTGTGATTAGAGTGTAACCTCCTCCAACCTTATTCTTTAGTTTGGCAAAGACTGGGGGTCTCTAAGGCAGCCTTTTAGATATAAGGCAAGTAGTCAGGCATCCATTATCCTGTGAGAAGAGTGTAACCTCCTCCAACCTTATTCTTTAGTTTGGCAAAGACTGGGGGTCTCTAAGGCAGGTGTGGTCTTTCCAACAATGAGTTGAAATTTGCCGTTGCTGATGAAAGATTGGGAACATATGCAATGGACTCAAGGAGTCTCCTTGAGAGGAAGGGGATAAAAAGGTCAAAGTTATTACAGAATCCTTGATGGATTAAGGGGGCTCTGGTTGAAATCTGCTGGCAGGAAAGGACCATGGCGCCATATTGGGCCTGGGGGAGGGCGTGGCTATGAGCAGGGGCTCACATGGGGTGAAGGCGGGAGAGCGTGAGGGTGCTGGAGAGGTGAGGGCTGTGTAGACTGATGAACAGCCTCAGTCTAAACTTCTAGCTTGTCCTTGGTGTGGTGTTCACGATGGCAGCTCCAGAATTCCTACATTGCAGTTTAGGGGACTTACCACGAAGCTGTGTTTGAAAGCAAGCATTTGTTTTTACTTGGATTGTCTGTTTATATTTCGTGGCTTTGGAAAGGAGTGAATGGGGAACAAGACCTGGGGGATGAGGCTACAGCCCTCAGTCTACACCTTAGTGCCTCTGTTCCGCACAGTCACCCTGATTCAGTGGGTGACTCGCGTTCAAGTGTGTTCCTAAAGAACTGCCCTATTGAAAATCCGGGTTAACTGTGGTGAGAAGCAATTGTAGGTTTCCAAAATGTCCAAGAGTTTCCTTTCTGCCTCATATTCCAAACTTAGAATTTACTGCAACAACAGATATTTTCTTGCTTGAGCAGAAATGTTAATTTGAATGTTACAATAAATATAACCTAGTTCTGTACATCTCCCCCCCCACACCATGTAGCTCATATCTTTAACCATTAATTTAACTCTCTGAGTCTCAATATTCCCATCTATAAAATGGGATAATAATATTTCTATTTTAACTTGGTGGTTGAGGGGGTTAAACCTTGTCGGTTGAAAAGCCCTATATGGCAGTTTTGGAAAACCTCCTTAAATGGCTTGCCAGTGTTCACTGCTGCTCCACTGGCAGAACTGGAAATTAGAACTAGCCTTGTGGTATTTCTTTCACAGGCATCTGTGTCCTCCCAGAGGCAGTGCCATCTCAGAGCAGGATGAAGTGGGGAGGAGGGTTTGAGGAAATGCAGCCTGAGTGCAGGTGGCTGTTGGAAAAGGGGAAGCAGTAGGCATGTGAGGAAGGCCTGCGACTTGCAGAATAAGGAAACAGTTCTTACCACCAAGGTATAGGCAGTTGGGCTGAGGGTGTAGGAGACTCCATTGATAACGAAGGTGACATCGGGCATGACGTTGAGGTTGTCACACACCACAGCATACTAAAACACAACGCAGAAGGTTCATGAGAGGTTTCCCATCACCCAAGAGAAGGCCTGGCCTCCTGCTCCCCGCCAGGCAGCACGTACCTCGCCATCCATGGGTGATGCCCCAATGGCCTTTTGCAGTTGCTTGATCTTGTCAGAAGGACCAGTGAGGAGGGAGGTCCCTGTGTCCACAATGGCCTGGCAGCCCTCGGAGCAGAACATCACAGCCCCTCCCACTTGGATTCTGAGGGGAGAATGATGGTCGTCAGCCCGGCCTCCCTGGCTCCCTGTTGGGGTCTCTCGCACATGGAACACATGCATGACATCCATTTCTGTCTCTCCTACCGGAAGAGTGTTTCTCCATTCTTTTTTATTGAGATCCATAGTAAGAAATACACTTATTTCTTGACCCAGCACACACACAGACACACACACACACAATTGAAGTGCACTCTGATATTTTCTACTGTATTCCATTTCATTAAAAAACATTGTCATGATCCTCTGAAATGATGTCATGACCCATAAATAGGTAAATCTCTACAGATAAGAAACCCTCAGGAGACAGTGAGTACTGAGGCTTTTTTTTACTTTTGTATGCCTAATACTTGGCCCCTTGCAGGAACTTAATTTTGGCTGAACTGAAACTGGAATTACACTTTGAATTCCCGCATTGTCTGGTACAGCGCTAGGTATGTAGCAGGCACCCAATCCCACTTCCCCAGTTGCTCTGTGCCCAGACACTGCGTACGTTTCAAGGCTCGGTTTCAATGCCACCCCCTCCATGAAGCCCTTGAGGGCTCTTCAGACAGGAGCTGTCTTGCCCTGTCTGCTGGGCCCCTTTGGTGGCACCTCTCGTGGAGCACTGACCACCTTCCACTTTTCATGATAGCGACTTGTGGGCATATCTCATCTTATGTACAAGCTTCGCAAGGGCAAAATCTGAGTCCAATTCACCTTCACATTCCCCATGTCCTTGCCTTATATATTAATGCTGAACAAACAAAGCATATCAGGCTGCGTGCTGGGATTTACTGCCTGTTGAACTAAAGGCACACCACGCGTACAAGGAGGGAGGCTGTGTCTGCCGCCCTGGTTACCTATGTCCTTCCTGCACCTTTGCTCAGTGCCTCTGTTCCTCCAACCCTCACTGCCAGCTCCTGGCATTCTCTCCTAGTGGCCAGCAGTTTCGTTCAGTTAATCCAATTTGAGTTGTGCCTGTTACAAGTTCTTTTATCATACGGTAACTACTTCACGGAGGATACTCACTCATCCAGAGTAATCTGCCAATAGCCTTGCTTGGTGACTGGAACCCAATTCAGGCTCCCAGAGAAATGAGAGTGGTCATACCCTCCAAAAGTCAGCTCACTCCTTGAGCCATCTTCTGAGTCACTACATGGAGAGAAAGGCAAGTCATCGAGGAAGAGCCCCTAGAGGTGAGCCTCAGCTAGGACTCTTTGCTTCTCGGTCTCGTTACTCATACCAAGTACCTAGTGGGCTTTGAGACTAGGACTTCTTACTCCTGCAAGTTGATTAGTCTGGGCCTTTTAGTACAAGGATAGAAAGAGCTCTGCTTAGTGATTTGCGAATGTCCTTCTTCTTGGATTAAAAGGTTATGGAGGTGCGAAATGGGAACAACAGGTCTGGTCATGCAGAACTCGTGCCGAACCAAGGCCAGAACCGTCCTATGTGTCAAGACAAAGAAGCAAATTTGAATGCAACGTGACTTACTAGAGCTTGCATATTTAATAATTTTCATTGGAATTGATTTCTCGGGTTACGTTCTAACACCTAGCAGGATTCTGGGGAAATAGGACATAAAAGAGATTCATTTTTAGGAGGAAAATGATCAGGAAAATATAAAACTCAGTAAAGGGGGAGGAACTGAATATCTGTAGGAATTTTAGGAAAGTGGTTTTAGACAGGGAGAAGGGAAAGGAACTAACATTTGTTGATGGCCTTTGTGCAAGGCCCTGTGCTAGCAATTTTACCTCCCTAATCTTATTTAACTCTCATATCAACTTAGTGTCCATTGAGGAAACTGAGTCTCAAGGAGATGAAGCAATGTAAGTGGTAGGATTTAAATCCAGGCCAGGCTGACTGCAAAGCCTTTTCTATTTTCCATCATAACTCACTCCTTCCTAGGCTGAAAGGGAGCAGGAAGGCCTGCAAGGGGGAAGTCGAGGGGTCCAGACAACCTGACTCTCTTACTAACAGTTCTGCTTAGGCCTGTCCCAAGTGCAGAACATCCTGGAGAGAAATCACAGCTGAGAGAAGAAATTCAGGACTCTCCACGTGGGAGGGGAAACAAGGGAAATGGGCTGAAACAGGGTGGGCTCAGGCAGGTCTGACTGGGAAGGAGTCAGGAAGGTAAGAAATCTCCTTCCTGTGTAGGGAGGAAGATGAGATGACCCTCCAAGGACCCCAGGCAGGACTGCCTAGAAGCAAGTGAGACCCGGGAGCTTTTCCAACATTATAATGTGAAGTTTTTTAAAAAAAAAAATTGGTAAAGTGGACATAACATAAAATTTACCACTTTAACCATTTTTGAGGGTACATTTCAGTAGCGTTAAGTACATTCACATTATTGAAAAGCCAATCTCCAGAACTTTTCCATTTTGCACAACTGAACCTTTATACCCATTAAACAAGAACTCGCCACTGTCCCCTCCCTCAGGCTCTGGCCACCACCATTCTACTTTCTGACTCTATGAATGTGACTACTCTATGTACCTCATATAAGTGGAATCATACAGCATTTGTCTTCTTGTGATAGGCTTGTTTCACTTAGCATAATGTCCTCAAGTTTCATCCATGACGTAGCATGTTTTAGAATTTCCTTCCTCTTTGAGGCTGAATAATATTCCATTGTATGGATATACCACATTTGTTTATCTGTCCATTAACGTGCAATTACTTTGTTGTCAGCTCACTTTTTAATTTTTTCCTCTGCATCCCCCCACTGCGGGGACTGTCTCTCCTGTTTCATTGTGTCCCCAGTGTCTAGCAGCATGCTCAGCAAGTAATAGCAACTTGCTATTTATTGACTGCATAAATGAATAACCAATCCCAGAGATTCCTTAAGTTTAACCCATGTGGTAGTATTTACAAAGTGCTTTTCACAACTGCTTTAGGAGGCAAACCCCGTTTCCATAGTATTCCGAGAGGTTAAGTGTTTTACCCTAGATCACACAACTGGTAATAGGCCAAGCAAGAGATCCAACCCAGGTGTTTGGACTGATAAATCTGATGCACCACCATGTTATCTCCCTGTAGTCATAACTGACCTTACACTGGCGGGCTTGACTGATCTTACCTGCTCAGGTAGACAGAAAACATCGGCAGACCCACCAGGTTCTGTGCCATCATGTTGTCGAACACCGGAGTCACCCCTCCAACAGCCAAGGAGGGGTATCCCAGGCCCAGAATTCCATCAAACTCTGCATCCACAAAGGTCTGACCTGGCTCTGTGACACTTTCTCCAAACTTCTGGCCAATCACAGTCAGTCCTTCTACCTAAAGGAAAAAAGCCCGCAGATGAATTACTCAGGGGATCACTAGCAAAGGGTCTCGAGTTCCTGGATTTTTCATTTGTCCTTAAGCTAATTCTTCCCCTTTTCAACTTTTCTTGATTAAATGGGCATAAAGATTTTTGCCATATTCCTACCCATTTAAATTTTTATGTAAACTTTTTAAAAAATTGAAGTATAATGTAGTACAAATCATAGATAAACAATGTGATAAATTTTCACACACCGTACACACTTGTGTATCCAAGGTCCCCAACCAAGAAATAGGACACTCCTCAAGAGTAACCTCAGAAGTCCCTCATGCACCCCGCCACTCATCGTACCTCCTCAAGAGTAACCAGTCTCCTGACCTCTAATAGCAAATACTGGTTTTGCCTATTTTTGAATTTTAATGGAATCATTCAGTATGAACTCTTCTGTATCTAACTGCTGTCACTCACCGCGGTGCTTATTGCATACTGTTGCAATTTGTCCATTCTCATTTGTATTCCATGGTGTGAACATATCACCATTACTCATCCATTCTACCACTGACGGATATTTAGCTATTTCCTGTATTTGACTATTACTAATAGTGCTGCTTGTGTATGTCCTTTGGTGAACACATGTACTTATTTCTGTTGGATGTATGTCTAGGAGTAAAACTGTTAGATCACGGGGTATACAAGTGTTTTGCTTGAGTAAATACTGCTGAAGAGTTTTCCAAAGTTGGTGGCACCAATTGACGTTTCCACTACCAATATTTTGAGAGTTGCATTTGCTCCAGATCCTCACCAGCACTAAGTACGGCCTATCTTTTCCATTTTGGTCTTCTAGAGAATTACATCATGCACAGGGTTACATTATGGTTGGATGTATGTCTAGGAGTAAAACTGTTAGATCATGGGGTACACAAGTGTTTGGCTTGAGTAAATACTGCCGAAGAGTTTTCCAAAGTTGGTGGCACCAATTGACGTTTCCACTACCAATATTTTGAGAGTTGCATTTGCTCCAGATCCTCACCAGCACTAAGTATGGCCTATCTTTTCCATTTTGGTCTTCTAGAGAATTACATCATGCACAGGGTTACATTATGGTTTTAATTTGTATTTCCTGATGATTAATGAAATTGGACATTTGGAAGGGTTTGGAAATTTCATTTGGAAGGGACATTCTTTTGTGAAGGGTTGTCTACATTTTTCTTGTAGATTGATAGAAGTTCTTTTTTTTCATAAAGACACATTTATTCAGTTTCATGATCAGACTGCTACATTTAGCAATCAACATCATGGGTACAAAAAAAAAAATTCTACACTAAAACCCTTTGTTGGAATGCTTTACACTTTCCACAGAACAGAAACTAAAAAAACCTGTTATGCAATTAGTCACAAATGAAGTTCTTGAGTTTTTTGTCCATACACATGAGTATTGTCTAGAACATGTCTTTGCAGCAGCTGGGCCCTGCCACCTTGTGCTTGGCTGAGTTCACAAATCTGTTGCAACCTGTAGCTTCCCCATCACTTCTCTGGCTCTCTCCTCTCCTGCTAAACTTTGTTTCCTGGAAGCTAATTTAAACCTCCTATCACTGCCATAGCTACTGCTGCTGCTGGAGCCGCCATAACCACCCTGGTTTCATGGTTTGGCAAATTGTTGGCCTCCACCATCACAGGGGCCAGAGCTTCTGCCTCCAAAATTTCCTCGTTCATGGGTCCAGAATTTGCAGATTGATTGTTATCATTGCTGAAATCATCGTAGCTTCCACCACCTCCAAAATTGCTTCCACTACCACCGCCAACGCTGCCTCTGCCTCCTCCGTTGTTATAGCTGTCATAGCTGCCACTTCCGCCATAGCCACTGCCCAGGTTTCCATAACCCTGTCCACCACTTCCATAGTCCCTGCTTCCTCCACAGGAACCAGGGCCACCTCTATAACCACCATCATTACCAAATCCATTATAGACATCCCCATTACCACCATATCCACCACCACCATGACTGCCACTAAAGAAAGCCACCATGACCACTGAAATTTCCTCCACAACCGAAGTGGTGATTCCCACCAAAACTACCTCCACGACTACCACTAAAGTTTTCAGAACTACTTTGACCTCTTTGGCTGGATGAAGCACCAGCCATCTCTTGCTTCGACAGGGCTTTCCTTACTTCACAGTTGTGGCCATTCACATTGTGGTGTTTCTGAGTGACAATCTTATCCACAGAGTAAAGGTCATCAAAGGTTCCAAAAGCAAAGCCCCTCTCCTTGCCACTGCCTCGGTCAGTCATGATTTCAATCACTTCAGTTTTCCCATGTGTTCAAGTAATCTCTCAGGTGATGTTCTTCAGTGTCTTCTGTAATGCCACCAACAAAGGTCTTTTTCACAGTTATTTGGGCACCTGGTCTGGGAGAATCCTCCCTTGAGACAGCCCTCTTGGTTCCACAACTCTTCCGTTTACCTTGCGTGGTCTTGCGTCCATGGCTGCATCCACCTCCTCCACCGTGGCGTAGGTGACAAACCTGAAGTCCCTGGAGTGCTTGGTGTTTGTACCTCTCACTAACCACACAGTCCGTGAGTGTCCCATTGCTCAGAATGGCTCCTGAGACTCTCATCAGTTGTTTCAAAGCTCAGCCCTCTGATGAAGAGCTTCCATAGCTGCGTGGGCTCTTTAGGAGACTCTGACTTAGATATGACGGCAGTGGAAAGAGAGACTTTAACAATGCTTCCTCGGTGGCATCCGTGGACAGAAAGGGCAGAAGTTCCTCATGCATTCTGGAATCAAGTCATGTGTTGGTATTACAAAAACCTTCTCCCAGACTGTGGGTGATGTTTTTACTCTCTTAATGGTGTCTTTTGATGAACATAATATACGAATTTTAAGGTAGCCAAATTTATCAATTTCCCCCCTTATTATCAGTATTAGTGGCTATTGTAACTTATTTTAGAAAATTTTGCCTACTCTGAAGTCATAAACAAACTTCTCATGTTTTCTTAGAAAAGCTTTATTGTTTTACTTTTCACATTTAGATCTACAATCTATCTGAAGTTTGATAATGTGTGAGGTAGCAGTCAAGATTCATTTTTTTCTATATGCATATCCAAATGACCTAGTTCTTTTTAATAAATACATCATCATTTCCTCCACATACTGCAGTATTATGTTCAACTAAGTCAGGCGACTGTGTGGGCAGTTTCTGAATTTTCTATTCTGTTCCGTTTGTCTATTTTTAAATTCTGTGCAAATACCACACTGTCTAAATTACTATAGCTTTATAATATTTTAATATTTGGCAGCATTTTTCTCCAACAAGATTATTTTGGTGCATTTCATAGCCATGTAAATGTTAGAATCAGCTTGTTGATTTCTAACAAAGATTGCTGTTTTCATTGGGGTTAACATTGGATCTATAGATCAATTCAGAAAAATTTGACTTCTTTATAAAATTGAGTCATTCAGTCTATGAGCATGGTTTATCTTTCAATTTACATAGTTCTTTTAATTTCATTCAGTAATATTTTGCAATTTTTAGAATAGAGGTTTCACACATTTTTTGTTAAATTTACTTCAAGGTAGTTGATGTTTTTGTGTCATTAAAATCTAGTTTCCATTTGTTTTTCCTACTGTTTAGAAATTCAGATGATTTTTGTATGTTGACCTCATATCTAAAAACTTTGCTAAATTTGCTTATTAATCTCAATATTAAGTCTGCAAGTATTTTTGAATCTTCTACATATAGAATCTTGTCATTACTGCATGTCACGAAATGACTAAAAGAAAAAAGATCTAATGTCCTCAACACAAACAAATGGTTATATTTTGTAATGATCAATATGCAATTATCTTGACTTGATCGTCACACATTGCACACAGGTGTTGATACTCAACTCTGTACCCCACAAATATATGTAATCAATTATTCTTCAGTAAAAAAAAAAGAATGAAAAAGAATCTCATCATATGTTAATAATGACAGCATTACTTCTTCCTTTCTAATATTAATGCCCTTAGTATCTTTTTTCTTGCCTTATTGCACTAACTAGGATTTTCAGTACAATGTTGAATAGAAGTGGTGAGAGTGAGCATCTTTGTCTCATTCTTCATCTCAGGGAGAATTCTCTCAACAATTCACCACTAAGTAGAAAGTTTGCTGTGGGGTTCTTTGTAGATGTTCTTTATCAGATTAAGGAAGTTACTTTATATTCTTAGTTTGCTAAGAGATTTTTTTTAAGTCATAAATAGGTGTTGAATTTATCAAGAGATGATAATATGATTTTTCTTCTTTTATTCCCTTAGATGATAGAGTCCTAGAAAGAAATACCTCTTGGTAGGGATGTATTATCCTTTTATATATAGGTCAAGCATCCCTCATCCTAAATGCTTGGGACCAGAAGTGTTTCAGATTTTTGATTTTTTTTTAGGCTTTAGAATATTTGCATATATGTAATGAGTTGTCTTGGGGATGGGACCCAAGTCTAAACACAAGATTCACTTTTTATATACACTTTATACACATAGCCCGGAGGTAATTTTACACAACATTTTTAAGGACTTTGTGCATGAAACAAAGTTTGTGTACATGAAACCATCAGAAAGCAAAGGTGTCACTATTTCAGCCACCCATGTGGACAATCTGGGGTTGTTTGGCGTCACCATTGTTCCTGACTTTGAATTTATGTGCTACTCATAAGCAATCATTTTCTTACAGTTATCCACACATAGACTGTGTGTTGTGCACCTGTGCTTTTTTTTTTTTTTTTGCTTTTTATTTATTTATTTATTTTAAGATAGACCCTTTTGTTTTATTTTTATTTTTTTATTTTTTAAATTTTATTTTGTCAATATACAATGTGGTTGATTATTGTGGCCCATTACCAAAACCTCCCTCCCTCCTCCCTTTCCTCCCTCCCACCCAACAATGTCCTTTCTGTTTGCTTGTCGTATCAACTTCAAGTAATTGTAGTTGTTATATCTTCTCCCCCCCCCCCCGGTTTTTTTTTTTTGTGTGTGTGTGTGTGTGT
>NW_007726197.1:243261-243512 GCF_000696425.1 Galeopterus variegatus | reverse complement strand
TTTTATAGCTGAGTAGTATTCCATTGTGTAGATATACCACATTTTCTGTATCCACTCGTCCGATGATGGACATTTGGGCTGGTTCCAACGTGCACTTGTGTTTTGACTGCAACCTGTCACGTGAGATCAGGTACGGAATTTTCCACTTGTGGCATCATGTTGGTACTCAAAGAGTTTCAAATTTTGGAGCATTTTGGATTTTGGATTTTTGTCTTTTTTTTTTTTTTTTTTTTTTTTTTTTTTTTTTTTTT
>NW_007726197.1:213500-242690 GCF_000696425.1 Galeopterus variegatus | reverse complement strand
CGGCGCACTCTCCAGTGCGCCACTGGGCCAGCCCAGGATTTTGGATTTTTGGATTACGGATGTTCAACCTGTATCACAAGATTTTATTTACTAATATTTTCTTTGGAATTTTTGCATCTACATTCATGAGAGAGAAATTGGACTATAATTTTAATTTCTTATAATGTCCTTTTCAAATTTTGTTATTAAAGTTATGTTGGCTTCATAAAATGAATTATGAAATGTTTCTTCTTTATCAATTGTCTGGAATTGTTTGTGGAAGATTGGTGCTATTTCTTTTCAAATGTTTAGAAGAAGTTATCAGTGAGGCTACCTGGATCTGAAGTTTTCCTTGTGAAATGATTTTTAATAACAAAATCAATATTTAAAATAGAAGAGTATTTATATTTTCAATTTTCTTTCTTGTGTCATATACTTCTCAAGGTATAGGTATTTGCCAATTTTTTTAAATTGTAAAATTTATTAATATAAAATTATTCTTGATACTCTCTTATTTTTAATGTCTCATTTTTAGGGTCTTTAGTAATGTCCTCTTTTATTTCTAACATTGTTAAGTTGTGTTTTCTTTCTCTTTTTCTTGATTAGTCTTGCTAGAGGTTTACCAATTTTATTAATCTTTGCAAAGATTGGCTATGTTGATTTTCTATATTGTGTGACTCTCCTATCTCGTTGATGTCCCGTTCTTCTCTTTATTATTTCCTTTCTTCTACTTTCCTTGGGTTTGATTTGCTGTTGTTTGTGGTTTGCTTGTTTTCTTGTTTATTTGTTGTTTGAAATAGAAGATTAGATCATTGACCTTCAGCTTTTCTAATACATGCATTTAAGGCTATAATTGTCCCCTTAAGGACAGCATTTGCTTGCTGTATCCACAAATATTGACATGTCATATCTTCATTATCTGTATCAATCAGGGTTTGATAAGAGACACAGAACCACTGGGAAGTAATATATATATATATATATTAATATATATTAATATGTTAATATATATTAATATATAAGTGTATATATATATATATATATATGATTATATGCAATTAGAGGTATTAAACAGTGTACTTTAGGATGTCGTTTCTGTCCTGATGTTGCAGCCTGAAGTCTACGGTTTTGGCAGCAGAAAGGGAAGACAGGTGTCAAGTGGGAGAAGAAGGGCCAGTTGTGCCCTGTGAGGTTGAAGTTGGACTGGAAGCCACATTGTTCTCTCACTGCTCCTAAGCTTCCGACCTCAATGATGGAGGTGTCATGCTGCAGAAGCTGACACTGCTTGTCACAGAAGTAACCATGTACCTGGCCCTGAAGCCAGAAAAACTGAAGAGGGAACAACTGAAGCTGGAGTTGCTATGGGCTTGGCTGCTGCCCCTCACCAACCAGGTGAGCCAGCAGGTAAGTGGCAAGCTAAAGGCAAAATTCCCCTTTGCGTGCCATTTTCAGTCCCTTCCGTGCTTCCCAGAGGTTATTACTAGTATCATTTTGGGACATAGCCTTTTAAATAGTTATTTGTACTTTTACATATATATGTTAATATATATATGCACACATATACCCCCCCATATACCGAGGGTTGCGATCCCGTTACCGGTCAGTAAAAAAGACAAAAAGGAAAAAAAAAATTTTTTAATATATATATGCACACATATACCCCCCCATATACCGAGGGTTGCGATCCCGTTACTGGTCAGTAAAAAAGACAAAAAGGAAAAAAAAAATTTTTATGGAAAGATTTGTATTATCTTTTAATTCTATTTACCACAAACTTTTTGAAGTGTCCTCGTGTGTGTGTGTGCATGTGTGTATATAATTCCAATAGAAAATACGGTGTATTGTTTTATCTGGATGTTTTATATGTATGATATTTTTACATAGGTGGTATTTTTCTGCTGCTGGCATTTTTTCACTTAATAACATAGTATGTCCTGCTTCCCCGACTCTGAAGGGATGTTGATGAAGTCTGAGCCCTGCTGGTCTTGGGAAGACCCCAGAACTGGACCGATGCTTGTCAGGTGTAAATCTATCTCCCCAGGGGCCCAGGTCTATGTTGCTGCCTATAAACCTGCAGTCTGATTCCCACAGGCCTGGGACCCATAGGACCTCTGGCCAGAGGGAGTTTAAGGAGCAGCTCAGGAGCTCAGTGCTGAGGTCAGCACTGACTGTGGGCCTTGGTGTGGACATCTGTGAACGCAGCTGCAGGCTTTGTGCACCAGTACATCTCCTGTGAGCTGCCCCTGAGGCCCTGCATGCTGAGCACGCTGCCCCTCGGGCACCCTAGCAGGTGCCAGTGCTGTGCCCCCTGGCCCAGAGCCAGCCCACCCCCTGCTCCCACCTCCTCTGAGGCAGACCTGAAACCGCTCCCCTGAGACCTCTGAATAATGTTCTGTCTCCCACGTTTCTGGCCAAGGGAGAAAGAAGGAATGGCACTTACAGAGACTTGGTCGACTCCGGTGATCCCGGACAAGCTCCCAGTCCCGTACTGAATGGAGAAGGAGTTCCCCAGTGCTGTGTAGGTGCTGGACTGGGAAGGGTAGAACCTGGTGTGTGTCTCTGAAAAGCAAGGATGCTGCTGTTGCCTAGGCCACAGCTCAGTGTCCTCCTCCCTGCCCCAAGGCCACTCAGCCCCAGAGGTGCAGGGTCTCTGCCCTTACTGCCTACACTGATGTGGGTTCCTTACATCCCCAAGGCCAGCCATGGCCCTAGTGAGCTACGACCTTTCCCTCTAGCCACAGGTGTGGCCTAACTGGACACCAAACAGTTGTCCCTGGGCAAACCTGATTGTCCGCAATGACCTCATGAGGCACACCAAGATAAGCACCATGCATTGGGCGCCGCAGCAGTCGCTGCCGTCCGGTGTGGGTCAGAGCCTGGTCTTCAAAGGAAACTTGGGGATAAACAGTCCCCACTCCAGGAAAATGCTCCCAACTCTTTGCCTAACCCATGGACACCTAGCCTTGGGGTTTCCTGAGACATTCTGTCTCTGGAACGTGTCCTGCATAGACCAAGATGTCTTTCTTTGGCTCTTCTTTCTCCAATCCTTACTGAAACCCCTGAGTTATCTGAGTTACCTCTGGCCAAATAGACCCACCCTTGCCATTGTGCCTGGCCTGCGCCACCTCTGGTGCACTGGGTGACAGGTCAACAAACCTTCTTGAAGCAGGTGAACAGTCTGCACCAGATCCCCGCCTGGCCTCCACCACCCCATGAGGAAATAGGCAGTTGAATGGGACTTTTACCTACATTCCCTTGGTTGTTCCAAAGGAAGTGAGTCATGTTGAAGATTTCTTTTTTCAGTGGCTGAGTTTCACCCTATTAATTCTGATCAGTATGAAAGTGGCTATCTTGGAGAGCAGCCAAATTTTAGCTCTCTCCCTGGTTCAGCCCTATTTCAGCTGTAAGCTATTTGGGGACAGACTCACAGATGGAGAGGGGTGTGGCAGGGATGGTCAGTTTCTAGAACCCAAACCCCCTCCTCCAGAGTACCAGGCCTGGCCTCCCAGGGCTGACCCCCAGCCATTTCCCACTGGGGCTCTTGGCCGCACTTACTGCAGGCTGGGCTGGTGCAGTACACAGAAGGGACCCAGAGATTGGAGGAGCCGGTGTCGAAGATGACGGTGAAGTTCTGCGGTGGGGAGCCAATGGAGATGGTGCCAAAGTATTCGTTCTACAGGGAAAGAGAAGCAGGGAGGGTGTGGGCAGTGGGGAGTGGTGAGGGAGCTCACCAGGGGAATGGTGAGGGTGCTCACCAGGGGAATGGGGGAGAGCCCCCAGGGTCAGTGCCTGGGGTAGGTACTACAGACCAGAGCTTACAGGGCCTAGGACGTGGCAAGGCTGGGAAATAAAAGGTAGAGGGAGCAGAGGAAGGGCCAGGAGGAGGAAATCAAATCAGGCCCCCAGCTCCTTCACTTGATGGTACTTGCGTTATCCTGATTCTCATAATAACATTGAAAGCAGGGCAGAGGAGGCAGGAATGCCTCTGTTCTACAGATCAGGGAGCTGGGGCTGGGAGAGGTTATGTGATCTGCCTAAGGGCACGTAGCTAGTGCGCTGTCCAGCTGAGAGCAGACAGACGCAGGGTCCCTTCGTTTGGGCTGCTTGTTTGTCATCCTCCTCCCTTACATCCCACAGAGAGCTCTACACATTTGGGCACCGCTTAGCCAAGTCCACAGGGACCCAGGGGATCCGTCCATATGGATCATCCAAGTGAAGAAATCCACAATAGCCTTTGCGCTGATGTGGCACTGGCCACGCCCTGAGGCCGACCCTTTCCCCTCTCCACCATCTCTCCCAGCCCCGACTCGTGATGCCTCACGTCCAGGTAGTTGACAAGGGGCTCGTTGGCACTCTGGTCCCTTGCACAGGACTCAGTGAACTGGATCATGTCCAAATTCTGGGATTTCCAAAACTCAGAGAGCTGGCCCCGTGCCCGCAGCTTCTTCCGGAGGGACTGAAGTCTCCTGAGGGGCACCCTGAAGACAAGTCCCATGTGAGGAGGAGATGCAGTTCTGCCTCCTTCTTTCCCTCCCTTCCTCCCACCACGTGTTCCAGAGGTCAACCAAAGAATGACACCGGAGGGATCTGCAAGGTGGCATGCCGGCGTGTGGCCAGAATTAGCACCCCCTCTGCCACCTGACCTGCCCTGCCTCATCTCTGCCCTGTGGACTCTTAGAATTTTAGGGTGAAAATGACTCTCTCCCCTGCAGATGGGCTCTTTGAGATCTTCTAGGAAAATGGAGACGTGGCACAGTCTTCAGTTTTACACAAATCCCATGAAGGGCTGATTTAAAGGGACAGAAAAACTCTTGGGGCCAGCAATGCGCAGTCCCCTGGGGAAGTACTTGGGTGCTTTGAGCTCCAAACCACCACTGGGGGTTCCTGCTCTTTAGCAACATGAGAAGCTCCCGGGGGCTTGGGCAGGCACCTCCATTAGAGGTGGAGGCAGAGGGATGGCATCGTGGACTGGAGATTAAGGCCATGCACGAGGTGGCCGCCTGGTGACCCTCTCCCATGGGTGCATGCCGGCCTTGCGTTTCTACTCTCCATTCCCACATCAGCTTTCCTCTTCCACAGCAGCCATGAGCTGGGGGTTGGGGAGCTGCCCCAGTTGAACACAGCGCTGGGGACATGGCCTCACCTGTGAAGTGGTTCTTGAGCCTGTCCCAGGTCCAGGAGCACCAGCAATAAGAAAAGGAGCGTTTTCATTGTGGGTCGGACCAGCAGCTTCTTCCTCGCTCGGCCGGGGTCTTTCTCGCCACCTCCTTCCTTCTCTGCTATGGGGCAGTGGGAACAGACTCTCCCTAACTCTCAGAGCTGCCCTGCCCAGCCCAGTCTAAGGACCTAATGATAAGGCCCCGGAGTCAATAGCCATGCCCAGAGTAAACACAGCATGTGTAACAGGGCGTTCCCCCCACCCCTCGCCCTCCCTTTCCCTGCTGCAAGGGCAGCGAGGGTCTGGGGTGAGAACTTGGGGGTCCGGGCACCCTCTGAGAGTGAGAGGGTTGTTCAGGGCTCAGCTTCTCCCAGGGCCTTGGGCACCCTACCATGACCCCAGGAAACCCTGTGTTAATTAATTAAGAAAGTGTTGTGTCCCTGGACACTGGGAACTACCTTACTGAGCGGTTACCAAGAGTGGTACAGTTGGAGACTCCAGAGGGGCAGAAGATGAAATTCCACGTGCGTGGCAGGATTCTAATTTGAAATATTAACCAGTCTGTTTTCTCTGTGTTTCCTATTCTATCCCCATTCCCTCAGGTGCCCCAAAGGCAGTTTACCCTCCCCAAGTCCACTTTGAAGCAGAAACCAGCACTCACAGAGGCCCTGAAATGAGAAGATTTGGCTGTAGATTCGTGGAGCCAGCTTTCCTGATCCTGAGGACTTGGTGAATCTGAGGCAGGGCAGGGAGGGGACAGGGTTTGGAGCAGGGGCCTGTATTAGTTTGCTAGAGCTGCCATAACAAAGTACCACAGACCATGTGGCTCAAACAATGAAAAATTTTTCTCATGATTCTGGAGGCTGGAAGTCCAAGATCAAGGTGTCAGCGTGGTTGGTTGCTTCTGAGGCCTCTCTCCTTGGCTCGTAGATGACCATCTTCTCTGTGTCTTCTATGGTCTTCCCTCTGTGTGTGTCTATGTCCAAATTTCCTCCTCTTATAAGGACCCCAGTCATATTGGAGTAGGGCCCACCCCAATGACCTCACTTAACCTTAATACCTCTTTAAAGACCCTATCTCTGAATACAGTCACATTATGAAGTACTGGGGGTAAAGACTTCCATGGGTAAAATGAGGGGCCAGTTGGGGGGGACACACTTCAGCCCATAACAGTGTCTGGGGACAACAGGGTCTTCAGTCTGTCAAGGAGGACCAAGGACAGGGGTGGGGAGTAGGCGGGGCTCAGGACTTAGTTTTCCCTGCGCATGAAACCCCTCATCATCAGCCCATTTCTGTGGGCATCCTGTCTCTTAAACAGAGGGTGGGGCTTTGCTCCTTGGGTGGAGATAGAGGGGTGATGGGAAGGAAAACCCTGCCTGACTCTGACTCAGTTGATCAGACCCTCTGAGCCAGGGCAGTGGAGGCCACCACCTCTTGTCAGCATTGGCTTCCAGGGGGCTCTATCTCTGACATAGGAAAGAGGGGGCCTGGGTTTAGGGTTAGCTCTGCCCTGACCAGCTAGTGTTCTGGCAAATCTCTCAACTGCTACGGGCTCTGGCTTCCATCTCTGAAACCCAAGAAGCAGGCAAACTTGGAGTTTGGAGCTAAGCCAAAAACATTGAAAAGACATCAAAAAGACTTGAGGAATGACCCCGACCTTTGACCTCTGACCCCAAGGCAGCAAAGCCTCTTTAGCATTTACCCATTTCCCAGAAGCCTGTCTCTTTGCCCTTTCACTGGTGAGAGAGGTCTACCCCCACAAAGGCAGCACGGGTCAGAAGCAGCTAGAAGAGTATTTGCTTCAGCACTAAGTTCTGCTACGGTTTGCCCATAATTGCTCAGATACCTTAGTTTTGTCATCACCAAATACCCTACCTGCATCAATGGGTTTTAAGGAGGATTAAATATACAAAATAGGCATGTGGAAGTACTTGAAAAAGTATGATGTGTCATACAGACTGAAGATCGTCACTATAAAAACCTTGCACTGGGTGGCTTCTTAAAGACCCTCAAGGCAAACCTGCTCATACAGCAGATGAGAAAACTGAGGCACAGAGAGGCAAAGTGACCAGCCCAGGAGCATACGGTTCACTTAGTGGCAGAACTAGGATTAGGACCCAGGCCTCCTAACTTCTAGCCCGGTGGTCTTCCTGCTACAGAATTATTGCATCATTATCACTGAGCTGTTGAAATGGGCATAACCATAGCCCCTTCCTCCTTTTCCATCTTCCAGACCTCTCCCCACGCCCCCCTGGCCTCTGTTTACTGAGAGTAGAGGGTTTGACTGGCCCAGGACTGGCCTGTCAGCTGTGGGCCATCTGGCCACTGAGTGGAGCAGTCTCAGCCTGGACTGCCTGCAAGGAGCCCCAGGGTCTGGCTGGATTTTAGAAAGTTTCGCAAAGGTTAAGCAGGAGTGTGAGGGCGTTGGTCATAACTAATGGGTTCTGTCCTCTCTGGAAATGTCAGGAACCATACCTGCCCTGGCTGCAGGTCATTGACTCCTCCCAGGCTGGAAGTGAACATTACTGTGGATAATCTGAACACTTTCTAGGGAACCAAAGCTCCTGGAAATGTGCACGATAGGGCCTGTGTGTCCTTTGAGAAAAGAGAAAAGGAAGAACATTTGGGGTGAAATAGTATCGTGTGGCAAAAGCAGAGCATAGTCTAGGCAGTGATCCAGTCTTTCAGCATAGGGAGGAGGTCTCTGGGAAGACAGAGACCCTCAGGAATGTGGATTGGAGGCTGGCTGGATGCAGAGGTGGTGTCTGTTCCCAGAATATTTGAAAGCTGTTGGTGGTGACACTATCTGATCATTTCCTTTCTGGGGCTTTGGAGAGACCCTCAGGAATGTGGATTGGAGGCTGGCTGGATGCAGAGGTTTTGTCTGTCCCCAGAATATTTGAAAGCTGTTGGTGGTGACACTATCTGATCATTTCCTTTCTGGGGCTTTGGCTTCCAGAAGGCAAATTAATGACAACAGGATAGTTGCTTAGTGCTCTGTGGAAATCAGCTTCATCAGGGCTTGATGGCTCTAAGGACAGAATGTGCTCTTTTAAGACAAGAACTGGCTTTTGATGCTGGCCACATCACCAGCTCAGCATGCACCTGACCAACTGGAAAATGTCCTAACCTCTCTCTGCTTGAAACTGATAAATGAAGGAAAATCCACTATACTGTGTGTGGTATAGTAGAGAGAGGGTCGGCATGGAATGCCTGATCTAGTCTTGCCTCTGCCACGAACCGGCCATATGACCATAGATAAATGGCTTCTCTCTGAGTCTAGTGTCTTCTCTATAAAATGAAGAGGTTGGGTTGGGTGATAGTAAAAAGGAACATTTTGGTGGCATCAGCTATGTGCCAGACTCTGAGCTAAGGAACTTGAAAGCATTAGCTCATTCAAACTTCACACCAGTCCTTTCAGGTAGGTATTATTTTTAAGCCCATTTTACAGATTAGGTAACTGAGGCACAGAGGGTCTAAGTAACTTGCATAAATGCTAAACTCAGGTTTGCCTGACTTTAAAGCCAGTGTTCTTAACCATTGGACCGAATTGGATGATCTCTAGGGTCTGACATTCTAGAATGTCTTACTGGAAGCAAAAGAGAAAGGGAGAGGGAGAGAAAGAGGGAGAAAGAAGGGATGGAAGGATAGAGAGAGAGAAGGGGGAGAGAAGAGGAGAAGAAAGGGAGCGAGAATAATTTCTGCATGGTGGAAAATACGAGGCCTTTTTATTGTAAGAAGAGAAGGGTGTGTGCAGGGCGGGGTATGGAGGTGAGGAGCTGCATGATGAGAAATCTTCTCATTGCATATTTTTTGCAAACATTTTCTATTTTGCCTTCAATGAGCCTCTCAGCAAGTTTTGATATTGTATTGCTGACAAGTGCAAAAATCCACCCATGCGCCCCTCTACTAGTCCCACCCCCAGACGGTGAATTATGAAAAAATAAAGGTTTAAAGTGATCAAACCATTTGATTATTGCTAAAAGAGAGTATCTGGAACTAAATGCTTACTTTTTTCATGTGGCTTGACCTGCTTTGGTTTGTCAAAGTCTCTTGTTTTCATGCAACTGGAAATAAGAAGGATCCAGTGTCTCCAGCATCTCACCATGTCAAGAATTCAATTAGTTTGAATCATTTCCAAAACCACGATCAATTCTCTTCTGGAAAAGTACCTTTCGTACCAGAAATTGCTGCAGCACAGCCATCAGAGGGCACGGGCACTGGGGAAGTTTCTCACCGGAATACTGCATGTGTGCACCACTGTGCATGCATGCATGCGTGTGCATGCATGTGTACAAGTGTGGGTGCGTGCACATGTCTCTGTACCCATAAGCAGAAAGAGCAGTTCATGCCTTGGGCTTGCCAGAGAGCAGGACTGCACAATAACAACACCAACTTACATGCTTCGTACTGAGCCCAGGCTTTGAAGACAGACAAAGCAGGGTTTGAATTCCAACTCTACCTCTTGACAGATGATTGTATGACATTGGGGATGTTTTAGAGCCTCAGATTCCTCCACTAGAGAAAAGGAAGGATGATTTCCTTGCAGGATGTGAGGATTCCATGAGACCACCCTCAGGATGAGTGCTTTCTATGTATCACCTAGCCCAGTGCTTGATCCTGAGTAGGCTCTCGGTATGGGTACCCTGGCCAAACAACATGCAGCTGTTTGACACTGACTGAGTACCCACCTTATGCCATGCACTGTGCTAAGTGCCTTAAATCTAATAGGTAATAGGCCCAGAGAGGTAAAGGAATTTGTCCAAGGTCACATAGCTGGTAATGATGGAACCAAGCTCAAGCTCAGGAAGTCTTTGCATAGAGTCTGTAATCTTAAACACAACTCTCAGCTACCTGTATCTATAGCTTATGTATATGTCGTATATATTAACAGATTGAAATACATTCTGAAAGTCATCCTTATGTGTATTTTAATTGTTCAGGAAAATTACTAAAGCTTCCACCTGTCCTCAGTTCTTACTCTGCAATCAGAGGCTCAATTATTAAAAGGCTAGAAAACAAATATACTCTCTGACCCTTAGTTTCTTTCTCTGTAAAATGGGGTTGTTAGATTAAATAAAAGCATATATGAAAATGCATGGCACATAGTAAGCACTCAATAGATAATTGATTAAAATTTTATTATAAAGAAAAAAGAGAGTATACAGAGGCAAATGTGTCATAAATCGGATTCCTTCCCTTCATTAGTCTCATGGGTTTTCATTTTTAGATTTATAGTGACAGGGACCTCCCTCTGCAGTGCTTTTTTCTCTAATGTTTTAGTTCCTGTATCAGGACTATTGAACTCTGAATCAGTTTTCATCCTGCAACTTCCTCAAGAGCCTTCAGGAAAGAATTTAGGCTGTGGTTAAATAGGATAAAGGCAGACTTTTAATTTCAGGGCCTTGTTTAAGGTGAATTTATCTCCATTCCTTAAAACTCTTTGGGGCATTAAAGCCCTGGAAACTCACAGGAGGAAAACACATCCTAAAGATGCAATTAAGATTTATGTCTATTCCAAGACACCAAGACACTCATCTGATCTTTCTTTTGGGTTTAACAAGCTTCTTTTTATCAGAGAGCCTCCAAGTAGAGCTCCATCAATAAAGTCTTGGCAAACTCCATTCATTCGTTCACAGAAAAGCCAGGATGCCTAGTCGCATTGGGCCTATTTCAGAGATAAGAATCTGAGGATCTAAGAGAGCTCTTCCTCAAAAGATGCAAGCAAGTGTAAAAAACTCAGGGCATTCCTGACACATGGACATGTTCACTGCAACGGCCCAGGCCAGAGGTGATAGTGGCTTGGAATGAAGGGGAGATGGTGGATGAGGAAAGAAATGGTGGGCTGAGATTTGTTTTGGAGGACATGATAATGGATTAGGTGGGGATGAAGAGGAAGAAGGTCAACGATGACTCTAGGAATTTGTCCCACCGACACACTTAGTCCTTTGCAAAATGCTGCAGGTTCAAGATTACTTATGCATAGGGCATTGTTTGTGATTAGAAAGCTTGGAAAGAGCCAACAATAAAAAACAGCTAAATAATTACATCCATGCAATGGAATGCTGTGGGGTCATAATAAAATAATTTTAAAAAGCTCCAAAGAAAAACCTCTAGAATATATTGTTCAGTTGATAAATGTGGAACAGTATGTATAGTGTGCTATCATTTGTATAAAATAAAAGGTGTTTGCTAATATATGTATAGAATATCTCTGGAAGGATACACCCAGGAATGAAGAGCGTTAGCTACTTCTTGGGAGAAGTGGGTGGGTGGAGGCAAGTGAGAAGGCAGCTTGCTGTATACCATTTTGTACTTTTTGAATTTTGAAACACATGACTATTACTTTATTAGTTCTCTACTGCAGCTATAACAAATTACCACAAATGCAGTGGCTTAAAAAGTGCAAATTTATTATCTTACAATCCTGTAGGTTATAAATTTGACACGGGTCTCACTGGGCTAAAATAAAGGAATTGGTTGACTGCATTCCTTTCTGGAAGCTCTAGAGGAAAATCTGTTTCCTCGCCTTTCCTAGAGGCTGCCCACATTCCTTGGCTCTTGGCCCCTTCCTACATCTTCAAAGTCAGCAGTGTCGCATATCTCTGACCTTTCTTCCAAAGTCTAATTTCCCTCTAACCATAGCCTGGAAATGTCATTCACTTTTAAAGACTCCTGTGATTAGATTCGACTCACCCAGATAATCTAGGGTAATCTTTCCATCCCAAAGTCTTTAATTTAATTACATCTGCAAAGTCCCTTTTGCCATGTAAGGCAACATATTAACAGATGCCAGGGATTAGATATGTACATATTTGTGGGCCATTTTTCTGCCTACCACAATTACCTATTCAAAAGAAATTTTTAATGTAATGAAAAAATAGTGACTCCTAAACTTTTGGAACTGAGCCATTGGGTGGATAGCATTATGTTTACTGAATACAGGGATCAGGGAGAAGAAACTGGTTGGGAAAAGTGGAGAGTTAGGAGGTCCGTTTGGGCACATTAAGTTTGAGATGCCAGTAGACATTCCGGGGGTGATATCAGGTTGACCATTGAATTTATGGGTCTGGTGCTCACGTGACACTTTGGGACTGGAGATAATAAATTTGGGAGATGTCAGCATATAGAGAGTGGTTAAAGCCACGAAACTGGCTAAGAGCACCCAGGAAGAATTTGTGGATGGAGAAGAAGACAAGCCCCAGAAGCGTGCTCTGAAGCTTCCAGGCAGGTGAATGGGGAACCAGGGGCAGAAGCAGCCAAGAAGGAGCATCCCCGAGGATGCAGAGAATCCACATGACCTGCCCCAGGAGGCCTCCCCACCACAGCCTGCATCTAAAGAGCCTAAGCCCACACCCCAGTCCTCTCTATCACATCCCTTGTTCATTTTGTTGGTGGACGACCACAATCTGTAATTTTCTTGTTTTGCTGGTTTGTTTATTGCCCATGTCCCCCCGTCATATTGTAAGTTCCACATGAGCAGAGCTTGGCCAGTCTTGGTCATTGCTCTATCCTCAGCACCCAATGCCTGGCTCAGAGTAGACACTCAAGAAATATTTGTTGAGTGAATAAGTAAGTGAATGAATGAATGAAAACAAATTTAATTCTTCTACCCCCAATGCATAAACAAAGAAATTGACTCTAAAATTTAAAAGTTAAGAAAAAAAGTGCATCTCTCTCATCTCCTCCACTGACAATTCTCCACAGGTAGCGTTGCCTAAGAGCTGTCCACCAAGTATTTCTAAAGCACCAGGAAGATACTTCTGTTCCACCTGGTATCACCTTGCTTGAAATCCCAGCATTGTCCAGTTATTCCCTAGAATGAGGATTCTCCACAGGTAGCGTTGCCTAAGAGCTGTCCACCAAGTATTTCTAAAGCACCAGGAAGATACTTTTGTTCCACCTGGTATCACCTTGCTTGAAATCCCAGCATTGTCCAGTTATTCCCTAGAATGAGGTATCGCCTTCTTAGCACAACAGCTAACACCTAGTAAGCACTCAGTAAATTTTAGCTATTCTTTTTTTAGTTTTTTTTTCCTTTTTGTCTTTTTTTCGTGTCCAGCAACTGATCACAACCCTCAGTGTCGCGCCCGTACCGGACCGGGACCAGCAACAGGATCGCAACCCTCGGTGCTGCGCCCGCACCTCGCTCAGCCAGTGAGCGGGAACCGGTCTGTATGTGGGATCCGAACCCTTGGTGGGAGCGCCGCCGCGCTCCCAAGCAGCGCACTATAGCAGTGCGCCACGGGGCCGGCCCTTAGCTATTCTTTTTTACTGTTCTTTTTAAAATGCAAACATTCCTGGGAAAGATAGCCCACAGAGTCATTAACTATTCTTTTTTTACTGTTCTTTTTAAAATGCAAACATTCCTGGGAAAGATAGCCCACAGAGTCATTAACTTCTTAGTATGAACTAGTTTCTCAGCAGGAAGAGTTCAAGAAAAACCTTAGGGTGGGGTCAGGGATGAGGTTGCAGAAATGGGGAAAGGGTTTCCAAAAAATGCTAGGGAATCTAGGGCCAATTTCTATTCCTGGTTTTGCCAAGGCTCACTCCTGCACAGCATGAGGATTGCTCTACAAGCCGCATCAGCCACTGGCTTTTCATTTCGGGGTGGTGTGAGTCTCCCTCCGAGCTGAGCCAGGCAGCGGAGGAAATGAAGAGGCTCTCAGGGGAGGGGCAAAGGAAAGAAGCCTGGGCAGGGCAGGGCGCCTGGCAGTGACAGCAGCTGCCTCTTCACCATGAATGGCTCCTCCCGCTGCTGCAGCTCATCCAGGAGACAGGTAAACGGTTCCGTGCAGGGCTGAGACTTCTCTTTCAGGTTTTTTTCTACTTGTCTGGAATTTGAGCTCACCCAGTATCCAGTGGGCACCACGTGGCCTAAAGGGTGTAGAGAGTAAGGCATCCCCCTTTCCCTTGAACTGCTCTCTTGAGTGCTGTATATCCCAAACCCTCAAATCAGATAAGTAATCTGACAATTGCTTATGTGGACAATGGGAAGGAATATTGTGACTGGGATATGTCTAAGGCTTATAGGAAAGTCAGGTTTTTTACCTTATGCTAAGCAGTTTGGGAGCCTACAGGCCAATGTATATTGTTGGGTGAATTTCCTCCCATCTGTTCTAGGTCTCAAACCAGACAGCGAGTTCTTCAAGGGCAGGACACATGCTCCAGTGTAGACTTTTTGGTACCCAGCACCCAGCACGGTGGTTGGACATGGGGATTTGTCTACAACTGTGCTGTCCAGTATAGTGAGAACTTGAATTGAGATGTTCTCTGAGTGTAAAACACACACCATTTTGAAGATTTAGCAGGAAAAAAGGACAGAAAATATGAACAATCTTTATATTGAGTACAAGTCAAAATAATAATATTTTGATGTATTGGGTTAAGTAAAATATACTCTTAAGATTAATGTTACCCATTTCTTTTTACTGTTTAAAATGTGGCTACTAGAACATTTTAAATTATATATGTAGCATGCATTATATTTCTATTGGACATCTCTGGTCTACACCACCCTGGCCTCCCCTCTCCCACTCTTTCTTACTCCCCTTAATCTCTAACCAGGCTAGAGATGACCTTCTCTCTGGACATCTAAAGCCCTCAGAATCTTTTATTGGCCAGAGAAGGGTCTCCTGTCTATTTCATATCTGTTGAACCACTAATTACACTTTAGCAAATGCATTGCTCATGCCATTTAAGCCTTATCTATAATTGCACTCTTGGTTTGGGGTAAGGGAATTCTGGCAGCAGCAAGTAGGAGGGAGACTAATTTTAAGCGGTCTAGGACAAGTAGCCTCCACCTCTGCAAACAAAGAGGACCTTTACAGTTTGTGATCCTAAGCCTACTGGATGGGGAAGCCGAATTTGGCTGCCCTTTGGCTCAATCCCTAGTGGGTTATACCTAGAATTAGAGGAATTTTTTCAAAATAAGATTTTTTTTTCTATAAAACAAGCTGAGAACCTATTACCTCCTCATGTCCAAATTTCTGTTGAATGTGCTGAACACCACGTTGCATGGGTGGGCAGAAAACCTCAAGTTCATTTTCAAGGATTAGGGGGCTTTCTATGCCTGCTTCCACAGCAGGTAGTTTCCAGAGAGGTTTCATACTGCTGCATGTCTTGGGAATTTTGATCTGGTATCATTGTTTTAATAACCAGAAATCCTCATTATCTGTTTAGCAGATCAGAGAGGAATACCAAGTCCTTTCATGAGCCTGCTTAATAATCTTCCCTGAAAAGCTGTTTTATGAGAGAGGCATCAAAGATGGGATCCCTCGGGAGTCCACTCTTTAAGACTCTGACAGCCTCTTCCCTTTTCAAAGCTGGATGTAAAGAGCAAATAAAGTCTAGCCTGGGGGCTCTTCCCAGCTGCAGCTCTGATTAGTCTAAAGGCAGTTAAACCCCCTAAACCTGTCCTCCCCAACTCAGGCCTCACCCAAATTTCTTTATTCAGTGCCTGCTGATTGCTGCTAAGAAGGCCTGGGAAGATTAATTTTCCAAATGAGTTGCCATTTCTTGTTCCAAGTCTCTGGAGGGTAAATTTAAGTGCTCTGTAATAGTTAGTTCTTCTAAATGGATTTTGGGCTTAATAGTGATTTTTATCTGTTCAACTAGGCTGAGCCATAAATTAATTCACTGCTAGTCTTTGAAACTTGATGTTAAAAAAAGAAAAAAAAATGGGTCAGGGAATGCACCCTTTATCTACCTTCCTTTGAAATTTGGTTCTAGGGTTTGAATGTGGAATGAAAAAACTGTCAGTAAGGATTTGGAAACCTATTTCTCATGTCTGTTAGCAGCAAGTGCCTGCCTGTTCAATGCATTCCATGACTATTGGTCAAGAACACTCGCCTAACATTGTGTGGCTATAAATAAAAGGAGGGAAAATGTTTTATATGAACAAAAGCCTTATTGAGTCACTTCTGGAAAACAAACATACAAACTCTTTTAAAGATCTTTCAACATGTCATCAATGGAGATTATCAAGGCATATATGTTACCTTCAAATTAATTATTTTCTGTGAAAACTCAAGGAAAAAGACCACTGAAAGTAGCAGCTTTGATGGGAAAAACAAACTAAAGAGGTTTTTCTGTTTTGCTAAAGCTTGTTAGTTTATACCCCACCACCCCCCAAAAAAGACCACGACCTTCAGAAACAGGAACCATGTCTGCAAAAAACAAACACGAAGATGATCTTAATCTTAGCAAGGCTGCCAAGGCATAGGCTTACCCCAGGGACAATGTGGCACTTTCAGAAACTGCTGAGGGAAATTTATCTGAACTTTTACTGAGCTGAGATCATTTCACAGCAGGGAGCACACAGTAGGTACTCAATGCATGCTGAATAAACAGGACAGGGTGAGAAGCCAGCTCTTTCGCTGACCTGACTTGCCATCCTCTCTGGGCCCTCGGCTGCTGGAGCTGCTGGCGTGCTTCTGCCTCCTCTGAAGCTTGGGAGAAGGAGTATGGCCTGCACAGGCTCATTCTGCAGGCGACAGAATGACAGGAGAGTTGGCCAGCGCCCCTTCCTAAGAGCAGAGTAGCATCGCTGTTTAGATGCAAGGCTCAAAATCCTGATGGGGCAGGTGTGGCCCAGGGAGTGTTGGTTCGGAATGAAGACGAGGGAGGGGATGGAGAAGAGGGATGGCGAGAGGACAGTCCCTGGGAGGGTACATGCTTTCGTGGCCACTGAAGGTGCTGCAGGGCCTGGACGGAAGGCTTGGGGGTGGTGAGGAGTGCTGGACACCCCTCCTCCCTTTGGGTGATCCAGCGAGTTCTTCCTAAGAGTGGCACAAATAGAAAAAGACCAAGGAAGACCCACCAGACTGGGGGGTGAGGGGGATGGCAGGATCTGGGAGCAGAACCTGGAGTCCTTGCTCAGGCAGCAGACTTCCCAAGCCACCGAGGACGCTCTCTCTTGCTCTGTTTCCTTCAAAAGTTTCCCTCTTACTTTGCAACATATATGTATTTAACATCTACTCTGTCCACAGCTTTGATTTCCAAAATGAGCTAAGTATAAAGTGACTCAAGGAGGCTCAGGTGCTGGGTGTGCCAGATTAAGGTGACATTCGCTGAAACGTGTTTTAAAATAGAATCCTAGGAAAGTGGAGCAGGTCTAACCCCCGCTCATCACATATCAATATATATTCATTGAAAAAAAAAAAGAATGAAAGAAAATACACCAGGTCATTACAAAGCTTTTTCACTGACCTACATTAAAAGTAGCAGGCATTACTAGAAAGAGACCAGAGGGGCAAGATAAATTATGAGCTTGTTAGATGCAAGGAGAGCAGCTCTGTAATAAATAGAAGGGGGAAAGCTAACGGTTGTAAAAAGAAGGTTTACTGCCACGAGAATCGTTTTCCCAGGTGCTGCTTCAGTTACGTCCGGCTGCCTTTCGGCAATTTCATTCACTTCTGAACACGTCTTTTTAAAAACTGTCTTCACTTTCCAAAGCTTCTATGATTTCAGCGCTGAAGCTTAGAGTTCTCGACTCAGAGTCCCCTCCTCTTCCTCTCCTAATTCCCGTTCTCTCCTTTCTTCCTGGAAAACGTCCCCTCTTTCATTATTAACCTCTGTGAGGGCCCGCCACTCCCAGGGAGGCTGGTTCTCTCTGTAGCCTCCTTTTCTCGCCTCTTTTCTCTCCTCTCCTCTTTCTTTCAGCACAATATTTATTCACTGTGGGAAAACTAGAAAACACAAAGAAGTAATAAAGATGAATATGAAAATCACCAGGAGTCTCACCACCCAGAGATAATTCTTAACATTTTTGGTATTTACTTTTCCAGGATGTGGATGTGATATTCACTGTGGGAAAACTAGAAAACACAAAGAAGTAATAAAGATGAATATGAAAATCACCAGGAATCTCACCACCCAGAGATAATTCTTAACATTTTTGGTATTTACTTTTCCAGGATGTGGATGTGGAAGCGATGGTTGCAGTACAGCGTATTGCTTAATGGGGAAAGGAAAATACACAACGTACGCACACAGGCACAGATACATACGGTGTATTTGTTTTAGTGGTGCATATTTGACATTCTATTGTGTTATCTGCCTTTTGTTGACTCAATAATATGGTGTGAACATCTTTCCCTATAGATAAATTTGTTTCTACAAATGCTTTAAGAGTTAAATTGTATTCCATCTATGGCTGTCCCACCATTTACACAGCAACCTTCCTTTACTGGGTATTAAGGTTCTTTGTCAATTGCTGCTGTTGTAAACGACACAGCAATGACCTGCCTTACAGCTGCTTCTTTGCAAACTGATCCTTGACTATTTCATCAGCATTAATTTCTAGGCTGAGGAACTTAATTTTAAAAAAATGGTTTCTAGTTGTTTTAATTTGACTTTGATCATCAGTGAGATGGAATCTTTTTTTATAGATATATATATTTGGGCCATTTACACGTGTCTTTGTCCAAATGCTTATTGAGTATCAGTTAGGTGCGGAGGCCAGGCAGTACCCCAGTGTACAGTGATGGATGCGTAGTCTGGTTGGGAAGACAGACAGCAGATGAGGTAGCAGATCACAGCTCGGTGTGACAAACGCCCAGCCTACCTGTGAGGAATGGGAGAGTTTCTGATGACCCGTGTCCTGGGGGCTGAGGGCGAGGGGCGAAGTATCCAGGTGAGAATGAATGTGCAGTCCTGAGAAACTGCAAGAAGCCCAGATTGGCTGCAGCTTAAAGTGTAAGAGGAACTGCTAAGAGATAAGGCTGGGAGGTGGGCAGGACTCAGATTACGACAGGCCTTCTTGCCTGGGTAAGGCGTTTGGACTCTGTCCTGGGTGGCTGGGAGACTACCTAAAGGCAGATTCACACACAGTAATAACATGCACAAGGCAACGTGCACGTACCGGAGACCTAGATGCTTCACCACTTGGCCTCTTTTTAACAAATTGCTAAAAGGCGCAGGGTTAGTATTGGTCTCTGTGACAGCTTTGGAGGATAAGGAAGAGGTGCCTCTTTCGCAAATAAAATTTTTTCAAACTAGTAAATTAGGTTCTTCTTAGTGATAACAAAGCAAACACAAGTTGATTCTACATAAATTAGATACATAAAATTATCGAATCCAAAATCATAGAAAATTAGTGTTTTAGTCACAGTAATCGGGAACTCAAAATCTCTGGGATGTAATAATTTGTCATAAGATAGTTTCAGTTGTAAAATAATTTTCATGGAAAAAAAATTTTCTGTGGTGATTTCAACGCATGCTTGCTCCAGTATCTTATTTTTTACAGAAACGGTCACGAGAATTGATAGTCTTTCCTGTGATATTGTAGATAAGCAGCTTTTTATAAATTTTAAGCGTGGAAACCACATTTTCCACTGCTGGCTGATTCTGCCAAGGTTAACGTATCCTAAGAGGTACAACAGTTTTAGTAAAATGTGGCCGGTATATTATTACTGCAAATATTTTAATGCATTTTATGTGAGCCAACTGGACTTCAGAAAGTGGTTTCAGGATTTTATTTCCTCTCACACCAGTGTCTCATCAGTATCACACTTCTTACTGTTTGCCTCAGTTTCAATCATCCATCAAATATATATATATATATATATATATTTTTTTTTTTTTTTTTCTTTTTTGCAGCAGGCTGGTACGGGGATCAAATCCTGGGCCTTGGTGTTATCAGAATCTCACTCTAACCAACTGAGTCAATCATATATTTTTAATGGTTGTAGAAGTTCACATTTATCATAACTTTTAATATCCTATGTGTCATCTAGAATACTGAAAAGGCCGTGATATTTTCTGAGTATCATATACCTTTCTTTTAGAGAGATATTGCTGCTTCCAATATAGAAAAGAAATTGATTTCAGTGTTGATCTTTGGATTGTAGAAGGGCTGATTGTATGAGTCACAATTAAAATAAGTCTTTTCTTTTTCCAGTACTTTCTATCTTGGAGAAGTTGTCATCCATGTTAAGAGACTACAGTTTTTCAGCATCAAAAATACATATTTCTTAAACAATTTTATGAACTGGGTAAAACTATTTTTTTTGCAAGTTTCTTAATCCTATCGATATTTTCAAGGACATTATATACAGAAACTTTAAATTTTTACTTCTTTTGATATTTACATTGCCATAAATTTTACTTAAAATATCATGCCAAATCAATGCTGAGCAAATATATTTAAAAGTATGTAGTTTCAAAAGTATAGGCTTTGGCTTGTACTCTTAGAATCTATATCTTTATTAATATTAATGATTTCCAAAAGAATGCTCCAATGCCTCTAACTGAGTATTTTGGGTCACGATGGTTTCAAATTGATTTTTCTATCACATATTTGACAGTCCTCTCAATTTCATGTTTGACTAAGATCCTTGACTATTTCATCAGCATTAATTTCTAGGCTGAGGAACTTAATTTTTAAAAAATGGTTTCTAGTTGTTTTAATTTGACTTTGATCATCAGTGAGATGGAACCTTTTTTTATAGATATATATATTTGGGCCATTTACACGTGTCTTTGTCCAAATGCTTATTGAGTATCAGTTAGGTGCGGAGGCCAGGCAGTACCCCAGTGTACAGTGATGGATGCGGAGTCTGGTTGGGAAGACAGACAGCAGATGAGGTAGCAGATCACAGCTCTGTGTGACAAACGCCCAGCCTACCTGTGAGGAATGGGAGAGTTTCTGATGACCCGTGTCCTGGGGGCTGAGGGCGAGGGGCGAAGTATCCAGGTGAGAATGAGTGTGCAGTCCTGAGAAACTGCAAGAAGCCCAAGTTGGCTGCAGCTTAGAGTGTAAGAGGAACTGCTAAGAGATAAGGCTGGGAGGTGGGCAGGACTCAAGATTACGACAGGCCTTCTTGCCTGGGTAAGGCATTTGGACTCTGTCCTGGGTGGCTGGGAGACTACCGAAAGGCAGATTCACACACAGTAATAACATGCACAAGGCAACGTGCACGTAGCGGAGACCTAGATGCTTCACCGCTTGGCCTCTTTTTAACAAATTGCTAAAAGGCGCAGGGTTAGTATTGGTCTCTGTGACAGCTTTGGAGGATAAGGAAGAGGTGCCTCTTTCGCAAATAAAATTTTTTCAAACTAGTAAATTAGGTTCTTCTTAGTGATAACAAAGCAAACACAAGTTGATTCTACATAAATTAGATACATAAAATTATCGAATTCAAAATCATAGAAAATTAGTGTTTTAGTCGCAATAATCGGGAACTCAAAATCTCTGGGATGTAAAAATTTGTTGTAAGATAGTTTCAGTTGTAAAATAATTTTCATGGAAAAAAAAATTTCTGTGGTGATTTCAATGCGCGCTTGTTCCAGTATCTTATTTTTTACAGAAACGGTCACAAGAATTGATAGTCTTTCCTGTGATATTGCAGATAAGCAGCTTTTTATAAATTTTAAGTGTGGAAACCACATTTTCCACTGCTGGCTGATTCTGCCAAGGTTAACGTATCCTTTAGTAAACAACAGTTTTAGTAAAATGTGGCTGGTATATTATTACTGCAAATATTTTAATGCATTTTATGTGAGTCAACTGGACTTCAGAAAGTGATTTTAGGATTTTTTTTTCCTCTCACATCAGTGTCTCATCAGTATCACACTTCTTACTGTGTGCCTCGGTTTCAATCATCCATTATATATATATATATTTTTTTTCTTTTTTTTTTTTTTTTTTGCAGCTGGCTGGTACAGGGATAAAATCCTGGGCCTTGGTGTTATCAGAATCACACTCTAACCAACTGAGTAAATCATATATTTTTAATAGTTGTAGAAGTTCACATTTATCATAACTTTTAAAACCATGTGTCATCTAGAATACTGAAAAGGCCGTGATATTCTCTGAGTATCATATACCTTTCTTTTAGAGAGATATTGCCTCTTCCAATATAGAAAAAAAAATTGATTTCAGTGTTGATCTTTGGATTGTAGATGGGCTGATTGTCTGAGTCACAATTAAAATAAGTCTTTTCTTTTTCCAGTACTTTCTATCTTGGAGAAGTTGTCATCCATGTTAAGAGACTACAGTTTTTCAGCATCAAAAATACATATTTCTTAAACAATTTTATGAACTGGGTAAAACTATTTTTTTTGCAAGTTTCTTAATCCTATTGATATTTTCAAGGACATTATTATGTACAGAAACTTTTAATTTTTGCTTCTTTTGCTATTTACATTGCCATAAATTTTACTTAAAATATCATGCCAAATCAATGCTGAGCAAATATATTTAAAAGTATGTAGTTTCAAAAGTACAGGCTTTGGGGCCGGCCCGGTGGCGCACTGGATAAGTGCGCCGCTTGGGAAGTGCGGCGGCGCTCCCGCCCTCCTATCGATATTTTCAAGGACATTATATACAGAAACTTTAAATTTTTACTTCTTTTGATATTTACATTGCCATAAATTTTACTTAAAATATCATGCCAAATCAATGCTGAGCAAATATATTTAAAAGTATGTAGTTTCAAAAGTATAGGCTTTGGCTTGTACTCTTAGAATCTATATCTTTATTAATATTAATGATTTCCAAAAGAATGCTCCAATGCCTCTAATTGAGAATTTTGGGTCACAATGGTTTCAAATTGATTTTTCTATCACATATTTGACAGTCCTCTCAATTTCATGTTTGACTACTCTGTTTTCAATACTTTCCAATGCTTTGCTGAAGCTAAACCNATGGTTTCAAATTGATTTTTCTATCACATATTTGACAGTCCTCTCAATTTCATGTTTGACTACTCTGTTTTCAATACTTTCCAATGCTTTGCTGAAGCTAAACAGTTCTTGGATAATATAGTAGAATTCTCTGTTGTCAAGAGAATTTTTTAATATATTGTTAACTACCAAGTTTAAAGAATGGGCAGCCTCCAAATCCTTTGGTGACTTAGGTTGAAATTAATTTTTGTCACAAATTTTTTTTTATCACCATTGTATCCCTGCTCCCTCAATGATCATAGCCTAGATTCAGCTGAGTTTTTTGTTTGTTGGTTGGTGGTCTACTAAAAATCTGTTTAATCCTTCTCTAGCTGTATCATTTACCACGGGAAAAATTTTTTAATGTTTATCTTTAGATATATTTTCATTTTTAAAATTTACAAATCTAAAAATAATTGTTAATTGTTCCACATGGACATCAGGAGAGGTACCTCAGTGATTAAACTGTGTGATATTTAGCATTTCTTCCAACATTCAAATGGTTTCAGTCAACAAATATGCTCTATTTTAATTTGATTTTGTTTTTCATCTGTTAAATAACGTGTAAATGTTATTTGATGTTTATATTTGTATTCTGGATAAATGTTCTGCTATGATGACATTAATCTTCTATGATTTCTGTAAATGAAAAAAATTCCTGTTATAATACATGTAACACATTTTCTTGGCTGGTCCTCTGAATGCTAGATATTGTCTTGCCAAAAATGGAGTTATGTGTACTATGTGTTCGCAGCAGCATGCCGACATTTTCCTCATCATATAGAATCGGTATTGCAACATTAATAATTACATATTTTCAAATCAGATTTGAAATGTGAGTACTTACCACTACTATTGATGTTCATTTCAGATTCTTCATGTTTACTAAAAAAATGTGCTAAATACTCCCATCTTTGCCTTCTTTCTCATTTTCCAGTTGATTTTTTATTCTCAAAGAGCTGGCAAAAATGCAGAATACTCTGAAATGTATAATAAAGTAGCCAGAATCTAGTGATCCCCGCCTCTATTTGGAAAAAAAATTGTCTATTATATTTCCAAAAACTTCCAACCTGTATTATCTCTTGTAAGTTAAATATTTCTTACTTGAGGTGGATAGTTTTCAACAAGAGTGCAGTTTTGTTTCATATTCAAGCTACATGGCCATTTATTTAGATTCTTTGCATTTTTAAAAATCTAGTTTTTCTTGAAATTCATCAGTTATGGGTTCACAATGAAACTAAAAGGTGAATTCGCATCCTGCTCATATTTCTTTGACACATTCACTGTAACCGCTGGCTCTAAACTCTTTATTTTCATTTGGCAATTCCACTTTTTTCTCCCCAAATTTATTCAACACTTCAAACAGTTTATTTCACTTATTCCCTAGACAGCTTTTCACTTTCTGTTTTTGGTTTGATATTTTTTTCTTTTCAATTTCTTGGGAGAAATAATATATTAATTTATTAAATATTACATAAATATTAAAATATATTAGTAGTTTATCTTAGACTTTATAACTTTAAAAAATATATATAATAAGCCAGGACATTTTTCCAGTAGTTAATTTTTGTCCTGACGAAATTTCCTTTAACTACCCATAAATAATAGCTGTCATAAAATTAGCACTTCATTATACAGTAGCCTCTAATTTAGGAATATAAAATAATTACTTTGTGGATATGTAATGGTACATGGACATTAATTACTACAAAAGTTACTAATGTCACAATAAAAATCTTGTAGATCTAAAGTAGGAACTCAGAGCCACCATTCAGGCAGACGATGTGGATTGTAATGCAATAATCATATACATTGTATATTGACAAAATAAAAATTAAAAAAAAAAAAAAACTTCAGATGTAGCCAATTCACAAATATTAAGAGGATCTTTTAAAATTTTGGGTGAAAATCAAAACAACGGTTGGAAAAGCAACTCCTTGTTTGGAAGCATTAGTTATTGTTGTACTAGTTATTTAAACCAACAAGGTCTTTATCAAACGCATTCTTCTTTAATCTAGGAAGCAAGTAAATGTCAACCCTGTTAGAAAAAGTCTCTTGATTTCCATCTGTCAGCATTATCATACTATACATATTTTTGTTAGATGACATTTTATTACTTGCCAGAAAATTATTATAATAAGAATATAAATCACCCACCCTTGGAGTCAGCATTTAAATAAAAATGCAAAAAAAGTTTCAAAATAATGGTGCTTATGATGCAGATAGTTCCCTTAGATGTCATGCCCTTGAGCAATAAACAGCCTGAATAACCACCCTTGGCTGCTCTAAACATTTATGTGGCCGTTACAGTTAGCAAAGCCCTTCCACATACAGAGAAACGACCTGTGCAGTAGATAGAGTGTAGGCTAAGGGATTGTGAGACCCGTGTTTGGATACTGAATTTGCTGTTTGCTAACTGTGACCTTGGGCAATTCACTTATCTGTCAGTCACCACAGCTCAAATGGGGATAAGTAAGTCCAAATCCTTCAAAACTACTACCTGGAGGCCACAGAAGATATCCTCAGTTCTGAGTAGTAAGTGAGATCATGAGATGTGCATAAGGTTTCCATTTGGCACTTGTTAANGGTGCTTATGATGCAGATAGTTCCCTTAGATGTCATGCCCTTGAGCAATAAACAGCCTGAATAACCACCCTTGGCTGCTCTAAACATTTATGTGGCCGTTACAGTTAGCAAAGCCCTTCCACATACAGAGAAACGACCTGTGCAGTAGATAGAGTGTAGGCTAAGGGATTGTGAGACCCGTGTTTGGATACTGAATTTGCTGTTTGCTAACTGTGACCTTGGGCAATTCACTTATCTGTCAGTCACCACAGCTCAAATGGGGATAAGTAAGCCCAAATCCTTCAAAACTGCTACGCAGAGGCCACAGAAGATACCCCAGTTCTGAGTAGTAAGTGAGATCATGAGATGTGCATAAGGTTTCCATTTGGCACTTGTTAAACGTGCTTGCTTTTTAAAAAACATTTTATTATGTTTTTAAATCAAATGAAAGATATGTGCAAAGACAGTAAAGGACAGTGATTCCTGTGAATATGGGATCAGTTCATGTTAAATCACCTGTGGATAGTTGCTGGTTTCACATGGTCACCAGTGATCGTTTCTAGGAGCCCAAGAGGTTGACATTCTAATTTTCTTAGGAAGCCAAATGAGGCAAATGTCTGACATTTGCAAATAAGCCACTGCACAAACCAGAAACCTAAAGGTAATCCTTAAAGCAACGTCAACCAATAAATGGCTCTGTAATAAACCTCAAGAAGACACAGGGCTTCTATTTTGAGAAATGCAAGTTTGCAAAACAACCAGAAAAACATTTAAAGTCCCTGAAATGGTGAGAGTATTTGCTTCAGAGGAAGCGAGGAGGAAGTTTGCTTGAACATCCCCCTCCTCTCTGTTCCTGATGGCCCTGCTTGATGATGGCAGCACATCTGTGGCGAGCCTGGGAAAGAGAAAGCGGAGTGTGTTCAGGCTTCCCTTCACTCATCAAGCATTTTTTGAGGGCCTACTGTGTTCCAGGCACTGGTGTAGGCCCTGGGGAGATGAGCCAAACCAGACAGGATCTGAGTCCATGAAGGGCATTTGAACTTTAGTTCATGAAGTGTCTTCCCCACGCTCTGTCTTCCCAGGTTCTGTCCCTCCTTCCTTCCCCATCCTGGGTGGCAGCCTTTCCTTCACCCTCAGGTGCCTGATGCTCCATCTCTTACCAATGACTTCAGATATCCACTGAAGGAAAAATGGCTGCATTGCAACTGTCATGCCTTTACACCCAGCACCCTCCCACCTGGTCTCTCCATAGTCTCAGTACTGCATGTAGGAATCCTTCCCATGCATCCAGGACCAGCACAAGTGCCACCTCCTCCAGGCAGCCTTCCCTCATCACCCAAGTTGGAAACGACTTGCCTTTCCTCTCTGATCCAACAGCCCTTTCTTTTACATCTTGTTAGCACTGAGCACACACCTACCTTTTGTTACAGCTGCTGGGATCTGGCGGATATCTTCCCGGCTAGACTCGGGTAGCACTCTCTGAATCCAGGGCCTGCGTCCAGTTCTTCTCTACCTTGCAACCTGTTTCATGCTGCTGGGAACATACCATAGATTGAGAAAATTTGGCTGGATGGGATTTTTTTTTCTTTGATTTTGGCTGCCTGGAATCAGATTGGTCAAACTCCTTAGGTGGCACTCTGCCATTATGGGTCAGTGCACAGTTCTCATGTTCTATTTATTTAATATCTTTTAGCCCTTTTTTTCTTCATACCCATCCTCCCACCCACCCCATTCCATTCCTATCATAGATACACACTCTGTTTGTATTAAAGTGGGACCTTCTAGTCCACAATGTTATTTACACATTTGTGTAAACTTGAATGATAACTGGCGTTCCATTTCCATTGGAATTTCAGGCACTAGCAGCTAGCAAGGATGTGTTTTGGGCAGGTGACCCTCGGAATCACAACAGGAGGTGGTCAGCACCAGTCTAGCACTGTCTGTCTTTTCTGGATCCCCCACCTCAGGGCCTTGCTCCTCCCACGCCCGGGCTCTGTCTGCCTGGCAGAGCCTGTCTACACAGCTGCCACACTGCCAGCCAGGAGGCCCTGGGGGAGTTCTTGCTTCCAAGAGATTACTGTCCTCCTTGACACATATTGCTGTTTGAGGAAACCATTTCTGTTTCTCCTGCATCTTTTGGCTTGTACCCCTTGATGTATCCAAAAATTGGCACAATGCCCCTCTCTTACCCTATGGTGAAGAAACACCATAAGTCCTTACCTCAGCGGTTCTCAAACTCATTGGTCTCAGGACCCCTGTACACTCAAAAATTATCAAGAAACTCAAAGACCTATTGTTTTTGTGGGTTATATGTATTTGTATTGACCACTAAAAATTAAAACTAAGAACATTTAAAATATTTGTTTAATCCATTTTAGAAATAGTTCTAAAACAATTAAAACATAACATATTTTATGTACAATAACTATATTTTCCCAAACATGAAAAATTTAGTGAGAAGAAAAGCATTGTTTTACATGTGTGCAAATCTCACGATTAATAAATATCTAGCTTAATGAAGGAGAGGTGGATTCTCAGACCTGCTTTTGAATTTAGTCTGTTGCGGTTCTTTGTGTCATGGAGCCTTTGGAAAACTCCACTGCATACTTGAGAGAGGAAGAAAGTGAAAAAGGCAAGTAGCATTTTAGTATGATAATGAAAATGGTTTTGGTCTCACCAACTCTCTGAAAGGATCTCTGGAACTCTCAAGAGGTCCCCAGACTACACTTTGAGAACTGCCTCCTTAAGTCATTGATTTCTTGGTGGCAAGGCCATTCTCTGTTCATCCTTATAGCCTGGGTTTTAGACAGACTATAATTGTGACTCAGTAAATCTTGTCTGAAATATTTGGAAATATCTGTGTCATTGAGGGTTTATCCTACCCATAGCAGTCATCCGAGAAACATGGCATTTATTCTAGTGATGCAGCTGTTGCTGAAGGTATTTGGATTCCCCATGGAGAACAGCCTCTAAAAAAGTTGGCAGTTCTGTTGAATATCCTCAGTGGTCTCAAATCTTTTTCTCTGAGGAGTATTTTGATTTTTTAAAAAAGCCAGAGTCCATTTAGAGTGAAATCTGGTTTATAAGATGGGTAGTCAAATTGGGTAACATTGCATTTTGGATTTTTAAAAAGTAATACTGACTTCTTAAAATTTGGATTAAAAATCTACTTTAATGACCATTCCCCTAATTCTACACATATATTCACACATGTGCAAAATGATGGTTAAAGAAGTTTAATAATGCACCATCATTTTAAGAGTAAAAACTTAAAATAATCTAAATGTCCACTACTAGGAAACCAATTAAATAAATTGCGGGCATCCATGGAACAGAGCACTCTGCAGCTGAAGCAAAGAATGAGAAAGTTCTGTGAATATTAATAATAATAAATTAACTTCGCAATAATTAAGTGAAAAAGCAAAAGGCAGAGCAATATGTATAGTACACTACCATCTGTAGGGAAAAACCCTGTGCAGTGCGTGTGCATGTGTGTGTTTCTGTGTCCATCTGTGTGGGTCTATGTGTTTGCTCTTGTGTGCGTGAGATGTACAATAGACTGGGCGTGCTGGTTGTCTCCAGGCAGGGGAACTAGCTGGCTAGGGTCAAGGGTGGAAGGGCAACTTTTCAAGGACTATTCTTTCATACCTTTTGAATTCTAAACCACATGAATGTACGTAATGAAACAAAACTTTAAATGCCCCAAACTGAAAAAATTACAATGTCCTCCCTCCTTATAAAATTAAAGTTAAGAACAATTTTTAGGGCCGGCCTGTGGCTCACTCGGGAGAGTGTGGTGCTGATAACACCAAGGCCCCGGG
>NW_007726197.1:124906-213160 GCF_000696425.1 Galeopterus variegatus | reverse complement strand
ACCTTTTGAATTCTAAACCACATGAATGTACGTAATGAAACAAAACTTTAAATGCCCCAAAATGAAAAAATTACAATGTCCTCCCTCCTTATAAAATTAAAGTTAAGAACAATTTTTAGGGCCGGCCTGTGGCTCACTTGGGAGAGTGTGGTGCTGATAACACCAAGGCCCCGGGTTCGGATCCCATATAGGGATGGCCGGTTTGCTCACTGGTTGAGCGTGGTGCTGACAACACCAAATCAAGGGTTAAGATCCCCTTACCGGTCATCTTTTTTTTTTAAAAAAAAAAAAAGAACAATTTTTATCACTTGGATGGGCTTTTCTCCAGAAAGAGTTCTGAGTAATCCTTGGGCAATAGCATGATTGTTAGAAGAAACGTACAATGTACAAAGTGACATGTAGAAGGGGACAACAGAAGGGGACAGTGAGATGCACTTGTGAAAAGAACTAGTCATCTTCTTAACCATCTCTTACTCTTCTTCATACCATTGCCTCTTTTCACAAATAGGGAAACTGAGTCCAGGCAGGTGAAGTGACTCATCTATGTCACCTGGGCTCTTGGTTCTAACGCTTGCCTTGCTAGAAAGAGGATTTCCCCACTGCTCCTGCAGATCTCTTTGCAGGGATGTAGTGGGGCCGGGGGGCAGAGGGTGAAAGACCCTCTTTCATTTGATCTTAAGCACACCTTTCTCTTCGCCGCACACCCTGAGCGGGGGCTGGAGGCTGAAGAGGGGTGAATGCTGTGATGGTGGCCTTGGGACAGCATCTCTCCTGCTCTTCCTCTTCCCTCTCCCACTTGGCTATCCGCACCCAGGCAGGGCTCCTCCTCTGTGCTCCCCCAGGACATTGCTCTTGGTGTTTCGTAGGCATATCTCCTCTTTTTCTGAAATTGACAGTTCAACCATCACATCCTTTATTACACGTCGAGTCATCATGACTTTGGGCTATTTCAAATCAACTTCTCCTTCAAAAGATAAAGATTTTCCATCAACTAAGAGATTCTAAAGTCTGGGGTGTAGGCTCTTCAAAATTCTGGCACAGTTTGGGTGACCCTGGTCAGGCTGCTGTAAAGGGGTTAACAAACATATGTTGAAGCTATTCATTGCATGAGCCACTTGGGATGTAGTGACGATCAAAACAGATAAGGTTTCTGTTCTTGTGGAGCTTCCGTTCTTGTGACCAGAGGCTGACAATATCAAGCAAACAAACGATTGAGATAACTTCAGATACTAGTAGCGAAGAGGGTGATGTCACAGAGAGAGACTGGAGACCCGACTTTGGACCATGTGCTCATGGAGGCCCATCTGAATGAAGATGTCTTCGTTAAGAGAGAGATGCTACCTACCTCTGTGCCCTTTGAAGCCTTCCCCTCCAGTGGTGAGACTCTAACGTTCTCCACATTTGACAGGTTCCCATGAACCATGAAAGACACAGAGGAGAAGAGGGTGCCAGCTCCCTGGAGTCCTGTGTCTGCCAGCTACTGCTAAATACCTCTGAGAAACTCTGCTTCCTGCTAAAGGGGACCACCTGTCCCAGGAACCTCAGTACCTGGGATAAGAACCCCCCGGAGAGTCCCCTTGGCAAAATGAATTGGACCAACTGTAGCTTCCAGGACTTAAAAGCCAGCAATGGCTCCCTGGACACCCCCACCCCACTGCTCTGCTCAGGTAAGACCAGCTGAAAACCAGCCCAAAGCAAAATGGTTGTTACTTACTGTTAAATAATAGTCTGACCATTTAGTTCTTAAACAACTCTGTGAGGCAGGTGTTCATGTTATGTTCATTTCACAGATAAAGAAAATGAGGCTCAGAGAGGTTGAGTGGTTGTCCTAAGGTCACGCAGCTGGGAAGCGTTTGAGACCCAGGTCACTGGACTCTAAATCTCAGGATCTTTCATGACATCATCTTCATGCTTGTCCTTCTCATTCCTGCTCACCATCCTCTGCCTTCCCATGATCGGTCCTCGCCTTTCTAGGCCTGCATGGACACCCTCATGCTGTCCTCCTCCTTGCTGTAAACAGTATGCCCTACCCCCGCCAGGAGGGTTGCGATCCGTTGCCGGACACGGAAAAAGACAAAAAAAAAAAAACAAAAAAAAAACAGAAATTAATAGTTCTCTTACAGTTTGGAAGCCAGAAATCTGAAATCTGTTTCACTGAGCCACAATCAAGGTGTCAGCAGGACCACCCTCCCTCCGGAGACTCTAGTGGAGAATCCGTTCCTTACCTCTTCCCGCTTTTGGTGGCTGGTGGCATTCCTTGACTGGTGGACACATCACTCCTATCTCTGCCTCGGTAGCCACATTGCCACCTCCTCTTCTGGATGTGGAGTCTCCCTCTGCCTGTCTCTTATAAGGACACTTGTGATTGCAAAAATCCAGAACACTCTCCCACATTAAGATTCTTAATCACATCTGCAAAAACCCCTTTTCCTTGTAAGGCAGCATTTGCTGGTTCCAGGAATTAGCACTTGATGTCTTTGGATGACCATTATTCAACTTGCTACACCTGGGCCGAATTCATGAGAGGAAACATTGTCTCTTTTATTCTGGTCTTGGGCTCTGAGTGTGTGAGCCTACAGACATTTTGACATGAAGAGAATGGGCCCAGCAGAAGGAGAAAGTAGGTCAGAATGACAGAGAGAAACAGGGGCCTGATGACATCATTTTGGGATTTAGCGAGGCCCAAGTTAGGCCAGCCTCTGGACTATAAATTAATCAAGCCAGTAAATTTCATTTTTTGCTTAAACCATACTTCTATTTGTTTGCTTTTGCCAACAGAAAGACTACTACTAAATACATCTCCACTATTAGAATATAACTTCTGGAAACATATCTCATATTAGATACATTCGTAATTTTAGGGACTTCAGAAATTTTCTACTTAAACCCATGCATGCATTTTATGAACATTCACTTTGAATTGAAGGTAGAGTCAAGTTGTTCCTGAGTATTCTTCTTAGGGTTTTCCTTTTCCCATTGTCCAGAGATATTTTTTATTTCAGCCTTTTATGTTGTTTTTCTTTTAGCATCACCTGACTCTCACTCTATTTCTTTTCCTTTCTCACCTCAAAGGTTTCCTAATTGAAATGTGCCAAAGCAATTGAAAAGTGGTACCTCGGTGAATTACTGTCAGACACTGTGGCCTTTGGATCAGCCAGAAATCTTGTCATGAGAGGAGACAGAGTATGTTGGTGGAAGCTTAGAAAAAAGAATTATAGGAAACTTCACATTAGCATAGCTCTTTCTATAAAGAGAAAATAAAAAGTCTCTTTAAGTAAGTTGTAAAATGAACAATGAATCTATTGACAACTAAATTTTTTGATATAAAATATTCTTAACATATAAAGTAAAATATATGTCGCAGATACAGAGATTTGTGGTAATGTGAAACAATGTAGGTTTCAAGATTTAATTTCAGGACGCAGCTTGTAAAATGTTTCTTATGGGGTTTCTGGTAAGAAGAAGGGGAAACTTGGGCTGAACAGCCAGACAGGTGGCAGATGTGTGACGGGTAAAAACTAGGTTGAAGCGGGTGACAACCCACGTGGATCCAGAGGGAAGGCTTGGGAGATCTGCCCACAGCTCTCTTTCATTTAACGTGTTTATTAAGAACATAGATAAGGCCAGAAATGGCTTGTTTATCAAATCCGAGTATGACATGAGCTGGGAAAGACACAGATTAATATATTGAGCGACAGAATTCAAAATGAACCTGTTCAACCTGGATCTTGAACTAAATCTAACAATACCAACCTTCGGTGGCCTCTGTACTAGGTTAACATCCAACTTCACAAACCCAAGATAAGAAATCTATGGCTTAAAGTACTTAAAAACAAACAAAACAAAACACAACATTTTGGTTAACTGCTGGATCAATATGACCCAAAAATGTGAAAAACTCAACTGGATCTTTGTTTTCCGGCAGATCCACAGAGTCCAGACTCAAGGGAATGTAATGGCTTCGGCTCCACACCATCACTGTGCTTTCAGGGAGAACCAGACAAAGAGTTTTGCTCAGAGATAGTGACCAGGGGCTGAGTGGCAGGACGCCACACCATCTGAGGAAGCACCGAAAGAACAGGGAAGATCAGGGCGAAAAAACAGAATTCCCGCGTGAGTTATACGATGTTTTTTTTCAAAATTTTAAATGATGCAGAGTCCTAGGACCCATCTCAGAAATTTAAATCCAGTAGTTAGGAAGGAGGTTTTAGTAATCTGTCCTTCTACAAACCTCCCCAAGTGATGAGGATGGTCAGACAGATTATTTTTTAAAATCTATAGATTATATAACTTCTCGAGTGGATTCCAATTCATTTTATGCTCCTAAAGTTTTCCACTTTCCAAATTTTGTGATATGTATATGATACATATGTCACGTATATATATTTAATGCTCCTTAAAATTGTTTTATCATCAAATACATATCACGTGCTCACTCTTTGGTGAATACTGCGTTAGATATTAGGGGGTAGTACTACTGCTTCTCAAAGCCTCAACCCCTAATCGCTTGAGGATCTTCAGGAAATACAACAAACACCCCATCTCCCAGCCTCAGAGGCTCTGTAAATACAGGGCAAGGCCTGAGAATCTGTCATTTCTAAAAAGCCTCAATGATAAAAGGCTTTCCACGCTTGAAAATCACTGTCAGGTAGTGGACAGATTAGGGAGATAGAATGGTGTCGGTCCCTCTCCCTGCACCAGAAAATCTTGTCTGGCACCTGAATATGAGACATTTCATTTACTAAAGAATTTTGTCTTTTATTAATTGACCAGTTCTATTTCAGGGACTGCCAGGGAAAACATTGCAGGTAGAAACAAAGGCTAGAACGGTTAGTCAGTTACAATCCTACCTCTCCACGTCTGTGGGGTCAATCCCCCCTCCACACATCTGCATGTGACACAGAAGGCTCCGGGGAGTCAGACACATCATGTGTGCCCCTTAATCAGTTCTCAGGATTTCACGTGCATCACCTCCATTACTGCTGGCAGGAGTTATGTGCTCTCAGCGAGGGAAGAGACCCCTAATAATTGTGGGACTCTGTTTGAAAAGTAAAATCACATTTAATGTTTTGCACTTTTCAGAAACCTTTCTGCCAGCCTTCTTAATTTGCTCTTATTTTGGTAATCCCTGTTCTTTCGTCTGAGTGGTTATTTTAAAATGGGAAAGGAACCTAAATTAGTTTTACACACTTTAAGGCATACATTTGCATTCATCATAAACTTTAATCTATACTTTGGCCAAATAATTTTAACAGTTGCTATAAAATCAGTTGTTTAATAATAGTTTTTACTACCATATTGAATGCAGCAGGAGACGGGCTTAATAGCCTCGTGTCCACAACAAATTTCCAGCTATTACTCGAACATCCCACATGCCTTTGACAACTCCACAGGCCAGTCAAATTCCTACTGATTGCGTTATTTGAATCTTGCTAAAGACTAGTTCACCACATGCACACAGTAGTTTTTTTACTGAATACATCTGTTTTTCCAAACTCAATTTCTTTTGCTTTCTCAGATTTAGATCACTGTAAAAACTACTATTATTTTCAATAGAATAATTTTCTATAATCATGTATGTTCCCCTTCGTAGGACATCCGCAATTCAGTTCTAAAGCACAGAGGGGAAGATGTGAGGTAAATGAAATATGCTTAACATTTATATTTGTAGTAGTAAACATAGGAGAAAATTTCAAAGGGGAGAAAAGTATATTTTAGACATATGCCAAGATAGTTAAGTAAGAAAATTTAAATTGGGCTATTTGAGAGAAAATGTAAAATAAAAAAGTACAGAAGTATAACCTGATCTCTCTTTTTGGCAGATAGTTAAGTAAGAAAATTTAAATTGGGCTATTTGAGAGAAAATGTAAAATAAAAAAGTACGGAAGTATAACCTGATCTCTCTTTTTGGCAACTTGCTTTTTTTTTTTGTCTTTTGTCTTTTTTCCGTGTCCGGCAACGGATCGCAACCCTCAGTGTTGCCCCCGTACCGGACCAGGGACCGGCAACGGGATCGCAAGCCTCGGCGTTGCTCCCGCGCCTCGCTCAGCCAGTGAGCGGGAACCGGTCTGTATATGGGATCCAAACCCTCGGACGGGAGCGGCGCCGCGCTTCCCAAGCGGCGCACTATCCAGTGCGCCACCGGGCCGGCCCGGCAACTTGCTTTTTAAAAATTATGTTCATTTTCTTACAAGCAGGAATACAGCTTTGAGTTATCTAAACTTAAGATTATTTTGATTACCTGAATTTTAAAAACTCTAAAGTTATTAAAACTAATTAAGTGAAAGGCTCAAATTCTCTAATTTATCTCTGTTATCTTTTAAACATCCAGGGTAGCATTTTGCATGTGGCAATTGAATACAACATCAGAGGGAATAAATAATATAAGGATTTTTTAAATTATTAAGTCTTCTTAAACTTGCATCATTGGTTTAGCGGGCATTAGCTCTTGTCAGATAAAATGGTTTTCAGCCTTTGAAAATTTGCAATGCCACAAAATGAAGACCAGCTGAGTAAGAAAAAGCGAAGGATTTTTATTCAGAGCTTACTACTGCAAGGGAGTCAGCCACTATCATTTGTGCTTGGCAGAGACTTAAAGGCAGACAGAGTGGAAAAAAGGAAGGCATCATGGTGTGTCCTGATTGGAGGCTGTTGGCATGGGACCCTCGCTCAGCCAGTGAGCGGGAACCGGTCTGTATATGGGATCCGAACCCTCGGAGGGGAGCGGCGCCGCGCTTCCCAAGCGGCGCACTATCCAGTGCGCCACCGGGCCGGCCTGGCAACTTGCTTTTTAAAAATTATGTTCATTTTCTTACAAGCAGGAATACAGCTTTGAGTTATCTAAACTTAAGATTATTTTGATTACCTGAATTTAAAAAACTCTAAAGTTATTAAAACTAATTAAGTGAAAGGCTCAAATTCTCTAATTTATCTCTGTTATCTTTTAAACATCCAGGGTAGCATTTTGCATGTGGCAATTGAATACAACATCAGAGGGAATAAATAATATAAGGATTTTTTAAATTATTAAGTCTTCTTAAACTTGCATCATTGGTTTAGCGGGCATTAGCTCTTGTCAGATAAAATGGTTTTCAGCCTTTGAAAATTTGCAATGCCACAAAATGAAGACCAGCTGAGTAAGTAAAAGCGAAGGATTTTTATTCAGAGCTTACTACTGCAAGGGAGTCAGCCACTATCATTTGTGTTTGGCAGAGACTTAAAGGCAGACAGAGTGGAAAAAAGGAAGGCATCATGGTGTGTCCTGATTGGAGGCTGTTGGCATGGGACTGCTGTAGGTGACTCACTGGAAAGCGGGGCACTCATGGGATTGGTTAGGGGAGCATATCTGGCTGCCTCTGATTGGTCCTAAATTGGAAGCAGGAACCAAAATTAGGGAAGCTGTTATTTATTAATCAAATTCTGACCTTTTGGAGCCAAATCTTACAGGGATTATTGTTTGATTTCCTGGACAGATTGCTAAAGAGAATAGTCTGACTTGCTACAAGTCTGATTTACAGCAACCCGGCTTCATGAGCTGGTTATTATAGGTAATGGTTTGGTTTCCTGGGCTGGTTGCTGCAGACTGTGGGTCAGAGTTATATTTTCACATATGTTCTGGCCATTGTCCATTTGTATATTTAGTATCTTGAGTGCTTAGCAACAGGCAAGTTGTATAATCCAATGAACAAAGAAAAAATTAGAGGTGAGAAATTATAATTTTGTTCCTTGTGCCAAAAAAATAGTTTGGCAATTTAGGTGGCCTTTTAATTTAGTGTATAGTTGCTCTCAAGTTACAAATGCATAAGACCTATAATAAATGCACCAGGCATAACCCAAACACACACATGTACATTTCCCAGTCTTAGAGGTAATCCTTTCAACTCTGTTGGCCATTTCTTTTGGTATTGACCTTCACATCTCTAACTATCGTGTTTATGCTGTTCATCGGAGCTTTGCCATTGGAAGATGAGGATTCAATGCTCTTTTCCCTCCTTCAGCATCACCACCCTTCCCATCCTGCACAGCAGAACCACCACGCCTCTGTCTTCCTGTTCTCTCATGGAGTCCTATCACGCTTTGGGTCAGATAAATATTTCTTGTTGACATTATTATGACAACCAAATGCTGTTCACAGCAGACACCTGCTGTGTACTATGATCACATTTCCTTTCCTTCACAACATTTTGGAGTTTATAATAGACTTGGTTTTTGGCTAGCTTAATTTTCTAATCATCCAATTTCTATCACCAATTCATTCCAAACTTTGCCCACAAATATATAAATCTCTTAGTATGTCTAAGCATATTAAGTATTCTATGAATTCCATCTTCTTGGAAACAACTCTCATGGACTTCTGACCCAGTCCAGTCTTCTCTCGGTCTTCTGCTCAGCTGTAATCTGGGATGTCCCCACACGTAACCCTGAGAATCCTCTTTGCCTCCATCGTGTTGAATCCCTCGTGCCCCAAATTCTATGCCTTTTTAATTCTTAGTTTACTCGCTCATTTGGGTGGATAACATCTGTGAGTAGTTTCCTTAGAAGGTGTTAACTTTTCTGAAACTTTGCATATTTGAGCGTGTTTATATTTCACTCTCACACTTCATTGTGGATGGCTGAGAATACGGTTCCAGAAAGGAAATAATTTTCTTTCAGAATTCCGAAGGCTTTGCTCCATTGTTTTCCAGACTCCTGAGTGCAGCTGGGAAATCTGACTCTGTCCCAGTTCACAGTCTGCTTTATGGAACCATTCCTTTTCCTCTGTGGAAGCCGGTAATATCTTTTCTTTGTCCCATTGTTTTGAAATTTACTGATGACATGCTATGAACTGGGTCTATTTTCATCTATTTTGCTGGGCACTCAAAGGGCCCTTTCAGTCTGGAGACCCACGTCCTTTGTTTCTCAGACATTTTCTTGGTTTACTTCCTTGACTACTTCTTCCCCACTGTTTTCTCTTTTCTTTCCTGTTAGAACATCATTTTCTAGAAAATTAATCTTCTAATTTTCTCATCTTTTCTTTCCTATTTTTCATCTCCTTATTTTTTTATTCTCCTTTTGGGGAGAATTTATCAATTTTATGCTCTATTCTTTCAATTGAATCTTCAATTTCTGCTACTATATTTTTATTTTTTGAGAATTCATTTTTGTTCTCTGAGTATTCCTTTTCTACAGCACCCTGTTCTTATTTTAAGATGCTCTATCTCATTGCTCTGACACTGTTGCTGATAGATTTTTTTTTTTTTTTTGAAGGTTTTATGTCTCTCTCCAAACTCTGGTGGTGTTGCTTTTCTGTTTATTATTTACTTGTTTCCTGCTAAAGATTTTCTGCAGTTTTCTGGTGGTCTCTGATTTTCTACTCATATTTAAAAGTGGGCATTATTTTATAGTTGTAAATTATGCTTCATTAGAGTTCTAAACATACAAAAGGGAAATAAAATTGTGTTATGAAGCGGTGGGAAGTTTTGAGCCTGTGCGTAAGCCTTGTGGATTCTACTCTGCTACTGAATGGTTTTATTGGGGGACACCCAATGTCAGAATCAAGATCTTTTCTCTTGGGCTGGTCAGATTCCTCAGAGAAGAATCTTCCCATCTTGTATTGGTAAAAGCCTGGTTGCCAATGTTCTGGGAGCTGAGTGGGAAAAAAGGGTTGACGTGCTTTTACATGCATTAGTTACGCTGTGACTTAAGCTCATTTTCAACATGGTATGCTTAACTTCAGTTGTGCCTGATCCCCACAACTGGGGACACCTTCTGTTATATCTTTCCCACAGAATTAACCTCTAATCATTGGCCAGTGTGGACAAGAGCCCTCAGCTCACTTCAGCAAAGTGGAGAGGGGATGATTTGGGTGAGGGAGCAGTTCACTACCTTTTAAAAAATCCTCTAACCAATCCTCCTGTTTGCAGCCCACATTGACCTCCACTCTCTCAGGCTTTGGGGATTTCTGTGCAGATCAGGTGTTTCTTGGCCTCTCAAATACCAGCTAAGAATTCATTTTCCTTGTTCTGCTGAGTTGGTTGCCACCCATTTTTCCCCCTGATTTTTCACTTTCAAATTTTTATTGCTCTTTCCTCCTCTCCCATTCTCTATCTTTGTGGCTTGATTCCATTTTCCCTCATACTCCTGTACTGTCGTTATTTTGGGCTTTCAGGAGGAGACAGAGGTAAAAGTGTGGGTTCCGTCTTCCATCTTTAACCCGAAGCTCTGATAGATTATTGACTTTTCTGCTCTCAATATCTTTTCCTCTAAAAAGGGAATGCACTGTGGGCTCGTCTTGCTAGTTATAAGACACAATTTTCTTCTCTAAAGCACTTTACAGTATAGAAAGTATCTCACGTACGGCTCATTTCATCCTCCTGACTTTTTGTGAGTCAGCTAGTGTCCCTTTAACCTAAGTGGAAACTGAGGATCAGAGGGACTCATGTGTGTCCTGAGGTCACACTGCCAGCATGGGGTAGAATTGGGTGTATGGGGCGTCTGTGAGCCCCAGGCCTGATGGAGCTATTTGAACGTACAGAGGACAAAAGGAGCCAGAGAACACTGGAGCTGACTCTGGCTGCTGATTGAGTGTCTACGGAACTTAACAAACATGAGAGCACTGGGCAGGAATAAAAGGTCCCAGTTCCCACCAAGCAAACAGGTTTTGGTTTTTGTTTTTTTAAAATCTGGGTAAATCTATTCGTAGGGAAACAGCATGAAACCTAGAAATTTAATCAAGATATCAAGACACCACATTAGATTTCTCGGTAAGGATGCATATTACGGGCCGGCCCGGTGGCACACTGCTACAGTGCGCCGCTTGGGAGCGCGGCGACGCTCCCACCGAGGGTTCGGATCCCACATACAGACCGGCCGCTCGCTGGCTGAGTGAGGTGTGGGTGCAACGGCTGAGGGTTGCGATCCCGTTGCCAGTCCCGGTCTGGTACGGGCGCGACACTGAGGGTTGCGATCCATTGCCGGGCACGAAAAAAGACAAAAAGGAAAAAAAAAAAAAAGGATGCATATTACACAAGCCATGATCTAAGCACAAAGCCCTGTTTCTTAAGGTTAAATACTGATTTTCTTATCTTAGATATTCTCTGGGAATCTTATTACCTCCATGGCTATTCTTCCATGCTAAAGTAGCACTGAGACTCAGAAGTGAGGAGACAGTATCTGCCCTTACCATCTGCTGCCGTCTCTCTATTCTGCTGAGCAATAAGGCCCATACTGAAGAAAAATATAGGTAGCCTTGGAATTGTAATGCTTTGTTTCTTCCTAATTCTATCATTTTTATTTTCATCCCCATATTTAATCAATTAACAAATACCTTTGGAGTGCCTCAGTAGGATGCCCTGAAGGGATACAAAGAAAGAAAAGGCAGCCTCTGCCTCGAAGAAGTCGTCATCTTTTGAGGGAAGCAAAACATCTCAGGGTAGCTGTATCACAGTGAGGCTGCAAGCTCATGTCCCATCAAAATATGCCTTTCACAACCGTTCATCCATTCATTCAACAGAATCCAGCAACTCTCCTGTTGAGTTGTCATGGCTGACCTGGTTAGGTTAGTGCCATGCTGACCTGGGATCTCTGAGAGGTGTGCCATCTTCTCGGACTATTTTCCAGAAAATTAATTCCAACATTCTCGGGCATCCCTCTCTGATGTCTGACCCCTTGGCTCTCCTCTCTTCTCTTCTTCTAACGTCCCCTTCGCAGGAAGCGGTGGTCTTCCATCCCCATTCTCTCTGTCATCAACTTCCACAGTGCGTCCTCCCCGTCCCTGAATGACAGCATCGGCCCTCTTACGAGGGCCATAGTGCTGGACCAGGAGCAAGGAGAAAAGCCTGCTTATCAGGAACACAAAAATATTGTCCCTCCAACCTTGCAAATTGAGTTAACCATTAAAAGGAAATAAATAGGGTGCTAAGAAAGAGAATGAGAGGGAGGGCATGTACTCAGCCGAGTGGTTAGAGAATCCCTTTCTGAGCAGAAGACATTAACTGAGCAGAAGGGTGAGAAGAAACCAGCCATGCAACATTATGGTTCTCAGACAGAGAGGACCATACATTAGAGCCAAAGAAATAGGAGTGCTGGTAATTAGGGAAGACTAGTAGGTGGCATTTGAGTTGGGTCCTTTGGGCAGTGCTGGGGTCGGTTCACTCCGCACCCATTGCCAATCACATCCTCCCCTGTCTTCCTCCATTGGAGGGAGTCTGAACAATGGGCACAATTCCCAGGCTTCACTGAAGCCAGGCATGGCCACATGACATCATGCTGGCTGATGAGCTTCTCTTAGTCTGTTCTGTATCACTCTACCAGAACACCAGAGACTGGGTAATTTTTAAAGAAAACAAATTCATTTTTTACAGTTCTGGAGGCTGGGAAGCTGAAGGTCTAGGGGCTCACCGCTTGTGAGGGCCTTCTTGCTGCATCATCCTATGGCAGAAGGCGAAAGAGCAAGAGAGAACGAATGCCCGAGAGCAAGAGGGGGCTGAACTCACTTATAACAAGCCCACCCTTGTGCTAACTAACCCACTCCCCACATAACGACATGAATCCATTCGTGAGGGCAGAGCCCTCGTGACCCAATCATCTCTTATAGGCCCCACCTCCCAACACTGTTGCATTAGGGATTAAGTTCCCAACACATGAACTTTGGGGGACACATTCAAACCATAGCAGAGCTGTAGGAGAAATCTGTTAGGAGGCCTTCCTTTCTTGAACAAAAGGTAAAAGCCCACGAGAAGAAGTCATTTCATCCCTTACCTTTCCTCTTTCTGTCTGGACTGCAGAAGGAGGCACGTAGAGTTTGCAACCCTGAGAATGGAATTGACATGCAGAAAATAGCTGATCAGGGAGACAGAAGGAACCTAGTTCCTTAACGGCACCTGATATGGCTGCACCACCTGGACTGCCTACCTCCAGATTTTATTTTTTTATGTATGAGAAACAAAACCTATGTATTTGTTTGAAAATGATAACAGCAAAATTTTAAATAATTTCTAGGCAGTTTACATGAATTTATAGTTGATCTTCATAGGAACTGAAAAAAAGTGAGTGCCATAGATACCCCAATCTTTAGATGACACAGTTGAGGCATGGAAAGGTTGAATAATTTACTCAAGTTCCTTGGTTAGTAAGTAGAGAAGCTGGACTTTGAATGCAGGCGGTGAGCTGCTGTAACCTACACCATTAACCATTGTTGTTTATGCCAGTATTGGCTGGGTTTTCTGCTACCAACAGATGATCACAATTCTAACTTACTCATCCTCGAAAGATGGATGAAATTTAGATGGGAGCTATTAGATCATCACACAAACAAGATCACTGCAGTGTGTGGCCAGAGGATGGCAAGTTAGACAACACTTTGACAAACAATTTATGGTAGGAAAAGAGACAAAGATGAAGATGGAAAATACAGAAAAGTAGTTAGAACAGGGTGATGTCGAAGGTAGGGTCCAGGGGGCCTGATAGTTGATGTCAACCTGCCCTATCCTCTTACCAGGTTCTTGACTCTGCCATAGGAAAAAATTCAGAGTCACAATAGAAAGTGAGAACAAGTTTAATATAATAGGTAAGAAATACAGGGCAATATAATAGATAAGAAATACACGCTTAAAGCTCAGTACAGATTGCAGGCCGGCTCAAGAGAAAGAGCAGCTTCCTGCTGAAAGTAAGTTTGATGCAAAAAGAAATAAATACACACTCCATAGGCAGAGCATGGACTGGCTCCAGGAGAGTGAGCAGCAGCCTCGCCTTCTGCTGGGATTCAGCTTTTATAGTTCTGCAATCTAATGACTATTCAGTTAAGGGGGTGACTCTCCGTTATGGAACATAGTCTTGCACATGCTCAGTTGGTCTCTTCATGAAGGATGTTCATTGGTCACATCCTGTCACATTCACCAGACATATTCCAGAATATTCTGTGCTGTCTATCACTTCTAGTGGAAGGTCTTTCAACCACCAGGGTTATATAACCCTTCTCTACTGAGCATACCCAGGCACTGGATTTGCATAAATAAGCCAGCCCGTTGTGGTCTTATTTTCTTGTTGGTGCTGAAAATAGATCTAACTGGGAACAGCAATTTCCTGTAGGTGAGATCCTAGAGGAGAGGGCCTGAGACTTTGGGGAGTGGCTGGAAACCCAGAGGCATGTCCGAAAACCCAAGCCCAGGGAAACTGAGCACCTCTTATATCAAGGGGGCTCTGGAAATTAGAGTATTTCCCACAAATTGCAGCTCTACCCATTTCTACTAGCTAACTGTGGCATAGTTATATTGCTCTATCCTTACAATATCTAAGTCATACTACTTTTAAGCCTTAGTTTCCTACTCTCTAAAATGGGCATAATCATCACACATCTTTCAGAATTTTAATGCCCTAGCAAAATGCTTTGCTTATAGTAAGAATTGAGAAAATGTTAGCTTAAAAAACATACTGAGATAAGTTTGAATGTTTTCCTCTATGGCATGTCTCATTTTGACGGTAATGGCTGTCTAGAAATCTTCAATTCAAACTGCAACATTTGGAAACTTTAAAATATCAAAGATGAAGAGAAAGTGAAGATGATCTTTTCTTTGATGTCAGCATTGAAATGTTTTTTTTCATATTCTGCTGGAAACCCAGCCTTATTACAGATCACAGGACCTAGGACACCATTGTTGCAATAATTTAATCTGAGGTAGGACTGACATTGTTAGCATAACATTTCTTAATAGTATTAGTCAAGCTGAGCTTTAAGGAACATACCTATTGACTTCAAAGGGTTTGTTTTAAAGAAAGTGAAAGAAAAGGGAAATAAAAATCTACAGAACATGATAGAGTACCATAATTTCCACCCTGAGTTTTGGAAAGTCTGACTAACCTCCAAACTGTGTTCTGAGAAAAACAGTTGTCTCATACGAAGGCACAAGAACTAATATGAAACGTTAGTTCAAAGCCTCTGGGCAAAAAGAGGGACATAAAGACAGATACTCTCTCTTTTAATGAACCCCCACGTGGAAAGTCGCTGCTGCTTGGAGAGCTGTTGCCTGTGCTTTGAACTGACTGTGATTTAAACAGCGAAGTGTCATTTTGCACTCTCTGAGTGAGCCAGCAGATCTCTAAAGCTTCCCAGCTCCAGAAAATTTCAGAAAGCATTTTCTTCTAGGACTTCTTCGTGACCTAAACAAAAGTAGAGCCATTGTACAGTGATTGCCACAAGACTCAGATAAAATTTTCATAAATCAGCTTTTTTCCTTTTTCCATATATGATTAACCAGCCTGAAAACTACCCCCCCCACATGTGGGTGGGTGGGTGGTTACTGCGTCTGCACTGTTGCTGCTGCCACTGGTTGTGCACATGGAGCCCAGCTTCCAGACAGCAAAAAGCCTGTTTGGGCCTCTGCTGTCCCAGAGGACAGGGCAGACAAGCTATTCTGGTCAGAAGAGTACTTTTGTGTGGGCAGTCGTTTCCCCTAGTCCAGGATGCAGCAGCGGAAGGAAAGGGAACAGTGTGACCTGGCTCCCCAGAGGGACTGGGGGTGTAAAGGCAGCCCTGGTGTCCTGCCCACACTCAGGGCAGGAAAATCGCCAGGAGACCTGTGCTGTTTGGCAGTCTACAAAACAGCCCTCGGAGGGGATCAGACTAGTGCCAAGGACTCCCCAGCAGGTCATTTCCTAAATTTGCTCTTCCTAGGAACACAGGCTTAGATATAGCTATAATCATATTTCCTGGTACAGTATATTGAGATTACCTAGTAGGGTCTGCTCTGCTACTGAACCCATGACTAAGTAGAGAATTTTTATAGAGAATATCAGCTTACCTCACCATTTAAGTTCCAATCAGAAAAAGATTCTTATAAAAATATGATCTATTAGCAAATTGTAAGCTTTCAGTCCCATCTGGTAAAATTCAATAGAAGAGCTACATAATAAACTGTCTCAGGATGACCCAAGACAATCATCATTCATCATTGAATGAGATTCACCACCTTCCATCTGTGTAGGATTTCGCTGTTTACAGAGACCTTTCACACACGGTCGTGGACTCTCTTACAACACAATGGGGTAGACAGGAAAGGATTGTTATTCTCATTTTGCAGATCGGGAAACGCAAAGGGCTGCCCCAGTAAACCTGCAGTTTTACTGGATATGGTCTGGTGCTAGGTCTGGCAACTGATACAACCTCATTATGCCCAGAAAGAGGAGTGAGATGAGGAAGGACAGGAACATCTGTTGGAAGGTCTCCCCATCTAAATGGCAACTGGGCCCAGTTAGATATTTCTATCCCTCCTGCACCCATGTAGAAGCTCAACACGGAACTCTGTGCATAGTAGACTCTCTGTAGTAATCAGTGGTTAATAACATCAACAACCACTTATATGTTTCTAATGACGTTCCAGGAACTGTTCTAAGCACATCACGTTATTATCTCATCTAATCCTCACAGCAACTCTGTGAAGTGGGTACAGTGATTATCTTCCTTTTACAGATAAAGAAACGGAAGCACAGAGAGGCCACGTGACTTGCCCATGTCACACAGGCTAACCATGTGACTTTTTTTTTTTAATGTGCAATGTATCATCCCAGTACCAACATTACTGGAGATTAATTTATATTCTGAAGGTAATGTGGGCAAAGTGAAAACTAAAACCTGTTACCTCTCCCCTTTTAATCATGCCATGAGAAGGATTCCTGGGGAAACTAAAAATTCATCCTGGTGAGTTAAGCCTTTATACAGAAGTGGCTTTGAATTATGCTTGGATGACTTCTGCCTTTTGTCAGTGACAGGTTCTGACCTTAGGCAGGATATGAATAGACACAAAAAAGGCCACCTGCCCTCATTCTTTCTTCTGTTCAGGTGAGAACAGGGCTGCACTGGTGAAAGTTTAAATGACCTGGTTCTACTGCCCCTGTGAAAAACTAATGATGTGTTTTCCATTTTCACCCCATTCTCCCTGGTTTCATGTAAACACATTCAAAAGGGGAGTGAAGCTGTGGAGTGAATAAGTCACGGCTGAAAAGTTCTGCTTGCTCCTGTCATGTCTGAAGCTGAGTACAGGAGGCTCCAACGTGAGTGTGACTGAGTTCAGGGATCTGCCCGCCACGTGGCCACTCCCCGCTGCTGCCCGTGGCTCACGCTGTTCTCTGAGGTGAAGAAAACCAGGGCGGGGTGGGTGAGGTAAGGGGTGCACTGCCCACTCAGAGCTTTGCTTAATCAGAGATTAGCATAAGAAACAATCAAGTGTGCTCAGTGCCTCAGAGTTTGCACAGAGCTTCCACATATAATACCATTTCTCCAAGCCAGGAAGTGGAAATGAACTAATTTAACTCACACAGTTGGGATTCAAATCATGGTGGACTCCAAATTCAAAGCTAGCTCTGTCTGTCTGTCTCCCTCTCTCCCTTCCCTCCTTCCCACAACATGCTATCCTTGATCAAGAAAAGAGAATATATCACTGTGGGAAACGATGCAGGGGTGCTTTATTTACATTTTCCATTTATTATCTCAAAATACACTTTCATGATTCCAATGTGCATCTAAAAATGGGAAGTAATCATTTCAACAAGACCTAGAGAAGAAAACATGAGAAATGAAAACAAAGATAATCTTTTCCTTTTCAACTGGTTCACCATATCCCCAATTAAGCCACCTTGGGTAGTATTTAAATGACTGTCTACACTTTTTGGCAGGTTAGGTGAAACTTTGGATGGTTTAGGAACTTTCCCACGTGGTTAACCTCCAAATTCAATGTAACAATACATAACAGATAGGGAGGGATGGGTGATGGTCAGATCAGTTTTCATCTTTTTATTTACATTTTGACTTTAATGGTTTTGGACAAACTTCAGGAACAGAGCTACTGCTGCCAAAGGCACCATCACTGCACCAGCCCAGCAGTGATTCTGCCCACAGACCCAGCAATGGGCTCCCATCCTGGGCCTGGGCCTTACAGGGCCCTGAGTATCATAAAAATCCATTTTCTTGCTTCTCTTCAGTTCCAGTCAATGATTCTGGAGGAAGTCATACGTTAGTGTGGTATTTGCATCTAGTTGAAAATGGTGATTGAGCAATATTTTGCAAAATTAAATAACTAAAATTATTTTTAAAATGGTAGATATAGTGTTATAACATGTGAAACATGATACTGACTCTTTACATTGGCAGCTAGGTGGAAGTTGAATGCTAGAAGTGCTAATAGGCTTATGTCTTATTTAAATATTAATAGCATATAATTAAATTTTCAAATATTAAATAAAAATTTTAAGCTTTAAAAAAATTTTGACTTAAATGTTGATATTCATAGTCTAGTTTGCAGTTTGCATTTTAATTATAATAGATAACTTAATTTTTTTATTTATTTATTTTTTAAAAAGATGACCAGTAAGGGGATCTTAACCCTTGGCTTAGTGTTGTCAGCACCACGCTCAGCCAGTGAGCTAATCGGCCATCCCTATATAGGATCCAAACCCGCAGCCTCGGCGCTCCCAGTGCCGCTCTCACCCAAGTAAGCCACGGGGTTGGCCCTTTTCCACAAGTTTTTTGAAGTGACTTCTTATATACGTGCTGTCCAATAGCCATTAGCCACATGTGACTACTGAGCACTTGCAATGTAGCTAGTGCCACTGAGAAACAAAACTGAACTGAAAGTGGCTAGGTGGTACCATACAGAGCAGCATAGCTTTATTTACTGCTGTCGATAGAACACAAATTATGTGGAAATCTTAATTATAACAACACAATTAGTGATTTTACTAAAATAAAGGGAAATGTGAATTTAATGGAACAAATATATAATAATATATGCATTATGTATGTCTTTATTTTATTCTTTATCCATATAGCCAGACTATCAACAGAAAATCTAGATATGCTTAGTAATGCATTCAGTTGTCTTTGATATTTCACTGACTTCTTGTCACATAAAAACTATAGGCTCTCTTATCTTTCAATTTTGTTCTATTTGTCAGGGTAGGAAGATATACATTAGTTTGCTAGCTTGATTAATAACTAGACATATGGTAAGTGGGTCTTGATTTGTATTCTTGCCCAAGCCCACCAATGTTAGGGGCTGGCCTGACAGCACCCCTAACTCTGATCAGCCATGCTGCAAATGTCACTATTGTCCCCAGAGAGCCAGGAGTGACCTGTGGTTAGTCTAAAATGAGAGAACTCCAGTGCTGGAAAAACAAGTCAAAGTAAATGTCCCACTGGGAGGATTCCTGCAGTATCCCTTCCTTAGAGGAGGTCCAATCCATTCATTTCAATAGAGGCCTTCCTTCCATTTGGGCTCAAAAGCGCTTTGACCTGTTACCTGTAAGAGGGAGTTAATCAACAGCAGCTGCCACAAATTGTGAGGTAAGGAGCTGCTGGCAAAAATACCATCACTATTTGAAATGTGGATGGAAGGCTAATGAGGGTAGAGTCGGCTTAGCATTGTAATGGTAAAGAGTAGAGCACAGGGATAATTGAAATCACAAACCCTCCCACTAAGCTTTAAATAACAGCAGGAAGGGACAAGGAAGCTAAGGACTAAGGGTAGTCCCGTGGCAGCAGCAGGAGTCCCAGGCCAGGGTGTTCTCTCCTCTGCCAGCGGCAGGCCCCCCACCCCCTGTACCCCAGCAGCCTTACACATTTCCTTGCCCTTGGCGTGTTCCAGCCCTAAAGTTGCTCCATACTTTTCCCACCCCTGGGGGGCCCAGGGGATTGAATCCCCATTGCCCACAGTGGTAACCTGCTCAGTACCCCATATGTTGACTTCTTTTTTCCCCTTGTCTCACTTCTTCGATTAAAAACACTTGCACTTAAGTCCTAACCTCAGGTCTGTTTCTGGGGGAGCCCAACCTAAGATAACCTCCAGCACTTAGCACAGTTCTTGGTATATGGTATTGCCTTAGTAGATATTTGCTGAAAGAACTAACATACTTTGCGAATGAAATCCCACCCTAATATGCACTTCTTCACCCAAATTATAGAAATTACTCAGAAACAAAGTGACTAGATTGACTTTTACCTCATCTTCAGCCTTTATGCTTCTGCTAGCATAGGTGCTACATTGGTAAGTCCATAACCATTGACAAAACAAAAAGCAAATTTGAGTTCTGGTGTAGTGCACAAGATTTCATCACAATGGAACACCCAGGCTGCAGATCCCACCATCCTCACTTGCTGAGTCTTTCAAAGTATGAGACTACACTGGTCTCTGAGACTTCAAATTTTCATTTTGTTATTAAAGATAAGGCTCAACAAGTGCGTATTTGGGAAAAGTAGCATGATAATGCAAGGTCATGTTAAGAAGTAAATGTTTAATATAGAGACTATTTTTTTTTTTTTTGTCTTTTTTCTGTGTCCGGCAACGGATCGCAACCCTCAGTGTTGCCCCCGTACCGGACCGGGGACCGGCAACGGGATTGCAAGCCTCGGCGTTGCTCCCGCGCCTCGCTCAGCCAGTGAGCGGGAACCGGTCTGTATGTGGGATCCGAACCCTCGGGCGGGAGCGCCGCCGCGCTTCCCAAGCGGCGCACTATCCAGTGCGCCACCGGGCCGGCCCAGTATGGAGACTTTTAAAGAACACATCTGATAAGGATCTAGCAAGTGGGATTCCTGAAGAAAGAGGAGTGTGTTGGTGGCAACACCAAAGGCAAAAGTCCTTTAGTCCTCAATTTGCCCTAGGAGGATGACGGCTGTAAGGCATCCTTGTCTGTTGGTTCTGGGGTCCCCTGGAGACAGGGTCAAGATGAGCGTGGAATCCGTTTATTTCTCGGGTCTTCATAACCACTATAAAGCAGGGCAGGGCGAGCAGAGGACCCTCCGGTGGAAGCACGGCAGGAGAGCTCCGGGGCACCCTGCATCACAGATTTGCCTTCTCGCTGGTATCACTGCTCGAATACCGTGTTACTCAATTACTTTGGTTTCTAATTCACCCTCTTCCCAAGCCTACCATTGCGTTCAGTGAGCTAGGCCAGGAGCCTAGAGTTGTCTGGTGCTGGCTCAACCAACCTGCTTATTCCGCAAGAGATGGAAGGGTCACTTTTTAAAAAAAAATCTTACAATTAAAATTCAAAAAAAATGTACTCTTTACTAAAGCACTGAAAGCTTTTTATATTTACTTAATAAGACAGTCATCTAATATTTCAAGACATTATCTGATTCACTCCCCATCTCTCTTCCTCCCCCGTTTCCCAGCATTTTGCACCAGATACAGAAATCACGGGTTATGTCCAAACCCTCGTTTCGGTGTGACCGCCGCCTTCCGTGCGCTGCTCACGGCTCGCTCCGGGCCCCCACGGGACGCCGAGGCACGATGAAGCGGCAGCAGCGCGCCCTGCTTCCCTGGCGCCCGGGCTCGGGGGCAGCGGCGCGNGGCCAGTGGCAACTTGTTAACCCAGCCGGCTGCCCGGGGGCCCCGGGTGGGAAGGAGGACGGGCCGTGTGCGTGTAACCGTGTGTGCTTGTGTGTGTTCCGAGTCCAGAGGAGCCCCTCGTGGAGCGGATCTGTGGAGTGGAGTCGGGGGTCAGGCGTGGGGCGGACCCCAGCAAGGTGTCACCGGGGTTTACCGCCAGGCTCGCCTTCAGTGCCTGGAGGACCCACGTGGATGGACGGCAAACCTGGCACATTTGCACACTTTCTTTCTCGTGCTTATTAGATTAGTTTAATTAAGTACATACAACGGTGGCTGTGAGTTATTTTCTTTTTCTTAAAAAAAAAGAAAAAGAAAAAGAACGCTTGCTATTTGGCCTTAAACTGGGATTGCAAAATAGGTTTCTATGTTTATTCGGGAGGAATGAATAAGTTGAGCTTTAAGAAAAAAATGATGGAAAGGACTTTTAGTAACAGTAAAGAGCATACTTTAAACATTAAAGACGTTCTGACCCCCGGCTCGTGGACACAACTTTTTGCTTCCTTGGAGTCCGGGACCATTGGCTGTTGGTCCTATAGGCACAGGCACAGAGGGTTGTGTCTGTGCTGCTGAGCTGCGGGACCCTTGACCACTGTTGGCTGCAGAGATGAAGTGGGGCTTGTAGTTAGCTGATTGCTCTGTGTTTTGAAAACCAAACCATCAACGTCAGTAGAGAAATACCCTTTCCCCAAGTTTAATATTTCCTTAACCGTGTGGTAATTGCGAGTGCACCGGAGGATTTAACCTAATGATGCAGTGTTGCTGTCTGATTTAAAATTGATGCAGATTTTGGCTTGCTTTCTTAGTGAATAATGGAGTAGCACTCACCAGTTTGGGAGCCTTGTAACTCAGCATTAAGAAGCCAAGTATGAGGGCCTTACTGACGGTTTTCTTTTTATTAAGATCCTTAACTCCCTGCCTCGCATTTGTTTAAAGTTAAGCTGTGTCAAATACAATTTAGATGGATTTTTAAATTGTGTGCAAGGGGTTGGAAACAAACACTTATACAGATAGCTATTTTAAAACATGGGTTGATTCATCAGCACTGACAAGGATTTCAGCCTGGGTGGTACTGACCCATGTCCTTGTTAAAGGTGATTTAAATGATCATTAAATCCGAAATAGAATTTTACCAAAATTGAGCCCAGTTTTTCTTTTCGAGGATATATATTTTTCTGTTTGAGTTATAATATCATTAACTGAAGTGTGTTTTCTTTTTTATTTGGAAAGCCAGCTGTTAGTGGGTAAAGGGGAAATAAAGGGCAGTATCCAAACAATTGCTTAGATGTTGAAACTTTAAAAATTTGAAGTTAGCAGATTTCCTGTGTGCAAGGATCAGACATGTTGCAGTTCATTACATTTTTTTCCTCTACACTTTGCATTTAGGTAATACAGGTGTAAGGCGCTTAATGCTTTGCAAAAGTCAGTTGTTTTTTAAAAATATGTTGGGAAAGTTAATTCTGATGCTATGAGTGACATTGACACTTACTTCTCTTTATGATTTTTCCGGAAATTGCAATAATTGGTTGTGTTTACCTGACATGGGAATGCATTTTAGAGATAGAGGAGTTAGATTGTAAGTTCCTTGAGGGCAAAGTCAATTTTTTTTTTTCTTCTTGGTTCCCCAGGAAACTCTTAAAATAGAGCCTTAGACCTAACAGGCTCTCACTATTTGTTAAATAAATTACTAATGTGAATCCTGATCATTTGCAAACATTTGAACTGTGTATGAATGGACTGATATAAAAGGGAGAGGAATGCTTAAGTAAGACTTGACTTGTGTTTTCCATGTGGGGTTCTCTTTAGGGAACCCAGTGGACTAAATCATGAGGGTTTATGTAATCAGTGGAGGTTTTTTGTGTAACTAAGATTTGTACACAAGACACCCTTCTAAATTCCCCTTCTGCAGTGCTCTCCTGTCCTCTTTTGGAATGGGTTTGGAATTGTTAGGATTGCTATTCATTTCTGAAGGTGTACTACACAAAATTTGGATACCACACATCAGAAATAGAGTGCTAAACTTATTGGAAGAGGAAATAATTAGAATTTTGCTTTATGAGGACTTTATTTACTTTAAACCTTTCATTTAGAAAATCATTTTCCATCTTTACAATTTATAACAGAGGTTCACTTTCTGTCTTCTAGGCTTTTAACATTCATTAAAAATAACTTTTGTAAAAAATAAGTAATATGTGAAGAAGAAAGTTAAATCATTTTACTTTTGCTTGAAATGCTCTTTTCCATGGTGAGAAGCCAAAGAGTTTGCAAATTATTCCTCTTTGACCCAGTTTCATGAAAGCCAAGTTATAACATATATTACAATGAAGCATTTACTTCTGCATTATGATGGGACTGATGTGTTAAGTTCTGTTAAGCAAGCTTTGGTTTGCAGAAAGAGAAGTAGAGACTTGGTTCTTTGCTTCAACTACAATATTTGGAATAGATTAAACCTTAACATAACTTTGTAAATTTGGGACTCTTGTGGAGAAATTTCTTTTTCTTTTTTTTTTTCCTTTTTGTCTTTTTTCGTGACTGGCAACAGATCGCAACCCTCAGTGTCGCGCCCGCCCCTCGCTCAGCCAGTGAGCAGCCGGTCTGTATGTGGGATCCGAACCCTAGGCGGGAGCGCCACCGCGCTCCCAAGCGGCGCACTGTAGCAGTGCGCGCCACCTGGCCGGCCCTGAGAAATTTCTTTTTCAAAATAATCTTTTAAGGACGTTTGTGAGAAAAATGCTGAAATCTGAATAAAGTCTGTAGTTAATAGTGCTGTACTAATGTTAACTTCTTAATTTTGGTAATTCTACTCTGGTTATGTTAGGTGTTAACAATACAGAAGGCTGGGCAAAGGGTGTGCTTGAACCCTTTGTACTGTTTTTGCAACTCTTCTATAACTCTAAAATTATTTCAAAATACAAGCTTTTAAATTACCCTTCACAAAGGGTGGGAGTAGATTTGTTTAGCAGTTTGATTTATTTTTCTTTTTCAGGCAACTATAGTCATGACACTTTACATTTTTATAGTGCTCTCACTAGGCTGATAATTGATATGAAAAAAATACTTTAAATTTAAGTCACTGAGCATGAAAGAAATATGTCAAGAAATTGCTATAACATTCGTAGTGTTATGTGTATGTAAAGAAGAGTTGCTTGAACATAATAAATTGTTCTGATCTAGAAAATTATAGGTTTTAGTCTCGTGCTTTCAAAGGGTTATTTTATTGGTTTTCAGAAAAGAAGCGCCTGACATATAATGATATATGGATAAGTGTGTACATAACTTGAGTAATTCTAAGTGAACTTTCCTTAATGAACAAGTAATTTGAATTATGTATTCAGATGACATAAACCCTATATAAATGAAGCACAGCCTGTAGATTTGGAAAAGTTGATTTCAGAACTTAAGTATTTCTCTGACAATTCTATAAAGTCAATGGCTTTATTTAAATTTTTCATAGTTCCCTAAAATTATAATAAATCCTAGGTCTTGTTAGGTTGTATATATCTATTCTGGTAGAGGAACTATGTTTTAGGTTAAGTATTGTTTCCTTTCAGTTTTTGCTTTAGATTTCATTAAGTTTTCTAGAATAAGCATGTATGTACTCGATGTAGTTTTCACTTAGGGGGTCAGGCATTTTAATGAGTTATGTACTTTTTCAACAGTGTAAACCTTTTCTTAAGGGTGGTGCCCACCATGCATGTTACTTTAATTCTAGGATTCCTGTCTTTGAAAACCAGCTTTCCCACAAATTTTGTTATGGTCTCACATCTCAGTGTGCTTACTATCTTCACGAGTACAACATAAAACATGTTCATAGGCTTATTTTATAAGTAAGAGAAAGTTTAATTACTACTGCCTTTTAAACTCACTAATGAAACATTTAAAATATATATGAAATACTATAGTAAACCTTTCATTGTGAGAGGATGCAGCTTCTTGGGTTCCTAAAATACTGTGGTGGTTTTTGGTTTAGTCATCAGAAAGCCTGAGTTTACACTGTAGCTCTGAAAAACCCAGCAGAGAAAAATAAGTAGGGTTGCATTGGGTGGGGAGGAGGAAAGGTTTAGTCATCAGGCTTCCTAATCCATAGTCTCCCCCAATTGGTGGGGCGGCTGGCAAGGCCACGGCATAATTAAGGGGCTGGAAGTATGTGAGAGCAAAATAAAAGAAGAAAACAGGGTGAGAAGGACTGTGTGCTTGGGACCAGCTCTGGAAGTCTTGGGCTGGGGGCACTGCTCTTATGTCCTCTTTGCTGTTAAGGGGGAAGCATATGGACAGGTGAGGGAAGACCATCCAGAGTGACAACTGTGCAGGTAGAATATGCTGACACCCTGCACCCAGCGGCTTCAGATGTCTCTGGGCTTGGGGTATTGGGTCAGTGTTGGAGGTGAGGTGGGTTTAAACCTGTGCTTCTCAAAACTTGGAGTCACCCTTCCAAACATTGCTTTGTAGGGCCCCACCGTGGTGAGATGGACGTAGAAGGTCTGTGGAGGAGGGTCCCACAGCATCCCCAGGTGATCCTGGTGTGTGGCCACACTTTGAGAAATGTGGTTCTAAAAGAGGAGTTTTTAAAGTGTTGTCCTTGGGCCAGCATCATCAGCATCACTCTGGAAGCTGTTAAATATGCAAACTCCTGGTCCCCAGTCAGAAACTCTGTGGACGGGGTCCAGCAATCTGTGTTGCAACAAGCACTCCAGGGGATTCCATACATCCTGAGATTTAAGAACCTCCCTTGTGAAAGAACTGGGATCCTCATCCAGCATTAGCAGCCTCCCTTGACAGGAGCGGAAAGAGAACTAGGGATAAAAATATAGTGCACATCTATTCACTTCTGAGCCTTTTGATTAACTGCCAAAATTATGAACACCATGATGGGAATCAGCTGTGACTCTCTGACCACCAGTGTGACATTTCGAATAATAGTCTTATCTGGGGAAGATATTGGATCCAGCCAGTTGTAAATGAAAAAAGTTTTCTATAATTTTACTTACCTCAGTGTAAAATTTTAATTAAAATTTGCTGTAATGTTTAGCCACTGGAAATTTCCTTGGATTCGTATTTGGTATAGAAGATATTTATTGGCTTATTATAATAAGTGTGTGGCCCAATGTGTTTCTTAAAATAATGCCTTTGATTCGGGTAAATATTTATTGAGCACTTACTGTTTATAAGGCCCCCTTTATGAGATGGTAATGGGCAAAGATAAGGAAGATACAGTTATCATACTTTGAAAAGTTGTACATCTATTAAAAGTTTCAAAACCTACTAAAATGCAAGAGAGCTGGAAATCAACATATGTAAAATTTAGAATTTTAATATGTAAATGTAAAACTTTGCCTTTGGAAATGAACTCAACTTCCAAATAGAAAATATAAGGTTTTTATTTTATATAGTTTTTCCTTCAGCCACAAAAGACAGTCATTGCACCTCTGTCATTTAATACTCCAGCAGACTTTCCAGAGACAGTGAGTGATTTTCACCAGCCGGCCTGCCTCCTGCTGTGATCCATGGCTGATCACTAGGTGTAGCTGCATCCTAAACCCACCCACCTAAGCTGAGAAAGGCAGCCTTGTCCATGGAAGGCTTCCTGGACTCCATTAACTTACAGCTAAGGAAGGGCATGATAGTTAGTGGACCTTCATCTCTTTGCATGTGCATCTGCTAACTCTTTACTATAAAATTAAATTCTTCAGTGGAAGTTTTATTCCCACTAGTTGAAGTTGTAGTTTAGTTTGTTGTGATTCAGCACTGACCTAAAGACAACTTTAGACTCATCTGCAATAATCTTACTCATTTTATTGTTCTTCTTTGCTGTATGATGTGTTGCTGCTAGTCTATCTATAGCGGTGGAAGGAAGAAGTACATAGATTCGCCAACTAAGTACGAGTTCATGCTAACCTTTGGGGCCATTTCGCAGTAGACCAGAAAAAGCTATGGAGTGAATGGCTTTGAGAAGGTGTGTAACATCTTTAGGAAATGGTTTGTATATACTGCACTTACATCTGTAAGAGATTAATTACTTCTGTGGTGTTGAGGGTTTAGGTATACGATTTAAGAAGTCTTAAAATTTGCATGTAAATCGGATTCAGTCATTTTTCTTGTTTAAAACTCATAAGACTAATGAGTCATTAAAAACTTTCTATGCAAAGCACAAGTGTTGGGCCCTGTATTGGAAGTCCGGAGAGGGTGGAGGATCTGATTGACTAAGGCTGTGGCTTACCTTAGAAATTGGGGCTAATGGGAAAGGGAAATGATATCTCAGGCTAAGAGAGCTGCAAGGCATGCAGGGGAGAGTGAATGAGAGTAAAGGTGTCAGAGGTGTGTCAGAACTGACAAGGTTTCAGAATCTTCCTTGGAGGAAAAGGCCACTGTTCAGCAGAATGATTTATTTCAATACGCAACAACCCGAGCAGAAGCAAAGCATTAAGTTTTTTATGGGCTGCAAAGGATAAAAGCTTATAGAGCATCAGTTTGTTCTCAGATGGTTGAATGTTCATTTTAATCTCTCTTTCCTATTTAATATGCAGAAAGCAGATTTATTGTGTACAAGGAAAGGAATATGTTTTAGTTTGGGTTACTGTGGAAGGCAGAGGCCCCATTACTTCTCTCCTTCTTTCAGCTGTTGAATCAAAATGGGATCACAGGTGGGCTTCTGAGGGGGGTGAAAAGGAACCGAACCACACCCTTTGTACAATCTGTTTCTGACGGATCCTTTTATAAAAAAAATTAATTTTTTTATCATACATTTTTATAGTGTACAGTTTGTCATTTCAGTACATACAGGTATTATATAATGATCCAATCGGGATAGTACATCTATCACCCAAACATTTATCACTTCTTTGTGGTTATAATATTCAAGATCCTCTTTTCTGACTGTCTTGAAATATACGGTAATGTTAGCTCTAGTCACCCTAGAGCATCAGAATTTACTTCCCCATCTAAATGTAACTTTGTACCTTTTACCAACCTCTCCCTTCCTCTCCCCTCTCTATTTCTTTGCCTCTGATAATCACTATTCTACTCTCTATTTCTTTTTTTCTTTTTAATTTTTTTCAACTTAATTGACCTATGATAATTGTATATATTTATGGAGTACAGTGTGATATTTGGGTATATTTATACAGTGTGCAGTGATCATATCAGGGTATTGAGCGTATCCATCACGTCAAACATTTGTTACCTCTTTGTGTTGGAAACATTCAAAATCCTCTCAATTAGCTACTTGGAGTTATACAGTAATTTGTTGTTGACTATAGTCTCCCTATATTGCTATACCACAGTAGATCTTATTCTTCCTATCTCTCTACAATTTTGTGTCCATTGACCATCCTCTCACCCTTACCCTCCCCCCACCCCCTACCAGTCTCTGGTAACCACTACTCTATTCTCTGTTCTGTGAGATCAACATTTTTAGCTTCCACGTATGAGTGAGAATATGCAGTATTTCTTTTTCTGTGCCTGGCTTATTTCACTTAATTTTTTCCAAGCTCATCTATGTTATTGTGAATGGCAGAATTTCATTCTTTTTTATAGCTGAGTGGGATTCTTTTGTGAGTATATACCACATTTTGTTTATCTAATCCATTGGTGGACATTTAGGTTGGCTCCAAATCTTGGCTATTGTGAATACAGCTGCAATGAACATGGGAGTGCAGGTATCCCTTCCACATGTTGATTTCCTTTCCTTTCCTTTGAATATATACCCAGTAGCGGGATTGCCAGATTGTATAGTAATTCTATCTAAACTCCATACGTTTTGCATAATGGCTGTCGTAATTTACATTCCCACCAACAATGTATAAGAGTTGCCCCTTCTCCTATCCTCACCAGCATTTGTTATTTTAGGTCTTTTTGATAATAGCCATTCTAACTGGGTGAGAAGATATCTCATTGTGGTTTTGATTTGCATTTCTCAGATGTTGAGCATTTTTTTCATTTTCCTGTTGGCCATTTTTATCTCCTCTTTTGAAAAATGTCTGTTCAGCTCCTTTGCCCATTTTTTTTTTTCCTTTTTGTCTTTTTTCGTGACCAGCAACAGATCGCAACCCTCAGTGTCGCACCTGTACCGGACCGGGACCAGCAACGGGATCGCAACCCTCGGTGTTGCTCCCGCAACTCGCTCAGCCAGTGAGTGGCCGGTCTGTATGTGGGATCCGAACCCTCGGCGGGAGCGCCACCACGCTTCCCAAGCGGCGCACTGTAGCAGTGCGCCACCGGGCCGGCCCTAAATCATCCCTTTTAAAATAAACACTGATAATGCATAAAACCAAATTAGTGAAGAGTGTTTAGCATGTAGTAGTTGCTCAATAAATATTTGTGGACTGAGTGAATAAATGATTGAATGAAATTCCCTTGGAGAAGAAAAAATCAAATTACTTATGCTTTAAAGTTTAGTGCTTGGTGTCATTAGCAATTTATAGGTGTTGCTAAATTCAAAGGAAAACATGGTACCCTTTGTTAATTAACTATGTAAAAGTAAGCCTATAATTTTATCGCATATAATATAATTTATAAATCAATTATTGCCATAAAGTGCAATTTTGATACAATACTGATCACTAGAAAATGAAATTTATTGTGTGGTAGATTGATCATGACTCTATTCTAGGGAGATTTGATTTAGTCAGTGGTATAGTAAAAAAACCATGGTATCACCATTAAGAAGCTTCCATGACGTGGAATAACATATGTATCTCTGCTGCCTTTTATTTCTGAAGTAGAGTGAAATTAATTACACTTACAGAGAGATTGGACTGCATCACAATAACGTGAGGCTTGTCTTCATCACAGTGAGCATGCTCTTGTTCCTTTTTCATTCAGGGTGGTCTACTCTCAAGTGATAAAACTTACTAAAAAGAGGCTACTTTGTTAACCTCATATACTGTGTTTTCTGCTTTTGCCACTTTGGACATCTTGATCACTGAATATGGTGTAAAATTTCCATGGTGAGTCAGGGCATTGGTGTTATGTTCTGGTTATATGTTACGGGGTTTGCCCCCTTAGTCTCTCTGTCAGTTACCATTGTCAACCCCTATGTGTGGCTTGTCAGAAAGCCTCTCCTTTTCTTTCTTGCTCAGTGGGCAGGGATCCCCTGTGTGGCAGCTGGTTGAGAATCTTGTTCCTGACTTTTGGTGGCTTTGGGGTGCCGCCTGCCCATCAGAGAGAGATAGGAAGCAGTAGGGGTTTAAGGTGGTGCATCAGACATGGGGGGCCTTGAGATGTGGAAAAAAGGGCAGAAGCCCCTGGTCAGATCAGGTATTCCTGGTTTTGAATTCTGTTTCCACCTCTGAATAGCCATGTGGCCTTGGGGCCTTGGGCATGTTAATTTCATTTTGCTGAGCCTCAATCTTTTTTCCTGGAAAAAATCTTGTAGGATTGTTGTAGAGACTAAATCAGAGAACCAATGCCATGATGGTAGGTGGCCTCTTGAGGTTTAATGGTCAGGATAAGAGGAAGTCAGTCTCCTCTTCCATCCTTTACGTACATTATAGGGTTAACCGTATGAACTTGCTGTTTTTACAAGTCAAAAGTGTTGAATATTGGCAATGTCATATGGTTCAAACTAACAGATCCCCTTTCAGGATCCAAGATTTTGATAGTTGTGGTGCCGGGAGCTATATATGTGGTGTATAAGTATGTGTACGTGGTTATGTACATATATATGCTATAAACATATGGCCTTTTAAAAGAAAAAAAAAACCCTGAAATTAGGAAAATGATCACCTTAGAATTGGCACCATGGAAAGTCAGCACTACTCAGTACTGTGGAAGGAAGCATTGGGCACCTGCATTGGAGTCACCTGAGGCAGTTGTTAAAAATGTAGGTTCCTGGTCCCCACAGATCTACTGAGTCAGAATCTCTGGAGTGGGGCCACAGAAACGTAATGAAACACCTCAGGTGATTTTGATGCTCATTAAAGTTGAAGAGACCATGACCTTGTGCAGTACTTATCACATCCTCTCGGACTAGTGTTAAGAAGGCATCTGAGGACCACTACATTAACTTTTTCATAACAAACTGGAATCGACTGAAGAGTATTTCTTCTGGCGTCAGAGAAAATGAAGTATGAAACAAGGCATCTTATAGACACTTATTTGCTTCATGCTCATCTTCCTACCATTTTACTTGGTGACCTCCAGTAAATGTGATATCAATCTGGAATTTTTAGGATATAGTGAAAGAATAAAGACATTTCATAGTAATCAGAATGCAAATTATTTTAGATCTCTAAATTTGCAGATTTCAGCCACATTTTGAGATGACTCATTCAGGGATGATTATGAGACAAGATGATCTGCAAAGTATTTTGGGAAGGTTATTTTCCAGCATTTATTCCTTTATTCATGTTCAGTGAAACATATGGACACTGTAGAATAATCTGTCTGAAGAGCCCCATAAGTACGGACCAAAAGCTTGTCGTTTTGTTTCTGGTAGTTCCTAAAAGTCTCACAAACCTCGAAATGGGCATTATAGCACTTGAAATTTCCACTAGCTCCTCATTTGGCCAGGAAGAAAGGTGCTTGTCAAAATGGAGTCTCTGGGAGAGGTGGCTCATTAACTTTTCTTAAATATGACATCCTCAACTAGCTGTCACCTTGATAAGTTGACATCCTTAGATTTCTTACTCGTAAAATAAAGACATTTGACTCAAGGATGTATAAAATCTTTCCAATCACTTAAGGAGTATAAGTATTGTCATCTACTTCTGTCTTAGTTCAAATTAGTTTGTTAGATAGGATGGTGTAAGAGAATGGGATCAATTGGTCATTTTTGATAGGTGAGGATGGGAGAAATGTCTGGAACATTGGGTTCTGTCTGAGAGGGTGCCTGATGGAGCACGAGGTTGCTTGCTGAAAGGAAGTGGATGCTGAAAGGCTGTCTGGAGGATTTCAGATGCTTTGCGCCTTCACCTTAGGCAGCCTCTGCACAAGAGAAGTTCATTCTTTCTCTGTTGTTAGCATTCACAGGTGCCACCAAAGGCTCTGCAGCAACGACACTGTTAGGCTTGTGATTTTCTACTTAAATATCGACAACATGGATAAGTCTTATTTCGGGGGCTTTGAAATGATAGTGTGTGAGAACCATATAGTGAGCACTAATTATGTGCTAGGTACATGCTGAGAGGATATGATATTCTCAAGCTTACTGCTTGCCCAGTACCTAATAAAAGTTTAGCTGAGAGAATGGATGGAGGCTTTGGGAGGTAAAGTTGACTCCACGATCACCTTGGCCAGTCACAGGAACTGGGGTACGTGCACCAGGTTGTGTCTCCCTTCCCATGCACACGTACTTGGAGTTGCCTTTTCCTGATTTATCCTCTGCTTTGGTGGCATCCACCTGTATTTAGTGTGCTCTAAGAAAAAGCATGACAAATGTAGTGTTGTGTTGGTTAGAAAAATGTTGAGTGATGTTGTATTACATGATGTAAAACCTGTGTGATGTCTTTCTGGGGAGATTTCTTTCTGGGCCTTAGTTTCAGGAAGAAGTGTGATTTTCCTGTGCAGTTGGTTTCTTCTTGTGGACACAGTGAGTTATATAACCCATCAAGTTTTCCTCTTTCCAGTGGCTGTTAGAAAGCCATATTCAAATGCGTGTTCTGTAATAGTTAGAACTTTTTTTATTGAACAGAAAACCTCAGTCAAAGCTGGCCTATATCAAACAGGGAATTTGTTGGCTCTGGTAACAGAGAAGGCCATGGGGGGTATGGTTGTCCCAAGGGCTCACCCCAGTCATCAGGATTCTAAATGTTCCTCTCCAAGCACCTTTCCTCTCTATGTGATATTCCTAAGGAGTTATGGGTTAAGTCCACCAGCTCCAAAGCCCAGTGGAAAGAGCAATTCTCTTCCTCAGTGGTGTAAATCACTCTTGCGATTGGGCTCCAAGGACAAATAGGTTCTGTTGCCAGTTGAACAGAGTGGACAGTGCCTGTGCAAAATGCAACAAAAGGCCCGGAGTGGTCGTCTGTGCAGTAGGTCTTCATTTCTCGTTCATTTTCCTGGCCTGATTCTTAGACTCCTCTCTACTTTTCTCACCTCATTGTAATTTACTTTGCTGTGTCTTATGTGTCATTATAAATGCATTAAATCTCTTTGGAACTTGGTGGTGGTGACAGAAAATAAATGAGTTTCAAATCTTACCACTGAGTCAGTGTTCCAAATGCAGTTTTGTGTGTGTGCATTTCTTTTACTTCTCAGTGACACCATAGGACACATTCATAGCTCACTAAATGGAGAACACAGGAGTGGAAAGAGGGTATGGGGATTATAATAGCCCAGTTCAGTAGTTCTCAAATTTATTTTTTGAAGCATCAAAATCTTTGGGTTAGGCAAAATTTTACACAGGTAGAAATGATTAGAAATCTTTTGGTCCAATAAGATTTTATGAGGACAGATTTTTTTTTTTTTTTTTCAAAAAGGCTCTCCAAATTGGGAAACAAGTTATACTGGCTAGGTACTGCTGTGTAACAAACCACCCAAAACTTAGTTGCTTGAAGCAACCACCATTTTCTGTTTTTATGTTCCATGGGTGGTTCCACTGACCTAAGCTGGGCTTGGTGTACTTTGCATATGAGTCTCTACTCAGCTGGTCTTGGTGGGCTTTCTTGAAATTTTGGGGCTGGCTGGTGGTAGGCCGGTCTAGGATGGCCTCTGCTGGGACAGCTGCACTCTCCTTTGTGTGGTCTTTCATTCTACAGCAGGCGGTTTCCAAAGAAAGAACAGAAGTGCATCAGGGCCTGTGGGCTAATGCTTGGGAAGGACACCCTGTCACTTCCACCTTGTTCTTCTGGCCAAAGCCAGTCACCAGGCCAGCCTAGAATCAAGGGTGGGGAAATAGACCTCATTCCTTTGTATGTGGGGCTGCAGGGACACATGGCGAAGCGTGTGGGTACAAGGAGAGATGGAAAATTGGACCCCATACCGGTGGCTGCCAGGACCTAGTATGACTGAGATGCTTTTGCTCTGCAGATCACAATTGGGAAGTCACTGGCAACATGAATAAAAGGAATGTGGGGTTGAAAGACCTGTACCCAAGGACCAGCCCTTCCACTTACTGTCATCTAAAGGGGGAAGTTGTTAACTTCAGTGAACTCAGTTCCTTGTCTGCAAATAGGGTCAATCAGTGGCACTGTGATTCATGGGTTCACTTCAGAGATCAAATGGTATGACTTTTACAAATCCCTGTGTCTCTGGGTATATTCTGAAGGCGATAAAGCCTCATTAAAGCTGAGTTCTCATCCTGGCCATGCCATTTACCAGCTGTGAAGTCACAGCCCCTCTCCAGCCCAGTTTCTTCATCTTTGAAAAGGGGATATAGCCTCCTTGGCCATCCAGTGTAAAACACAGTGCCTGGTCTAGAATACTCTAGTTGGTGTTATTGTTGCTGGAACCCTGTGACCAGGGAATGACCTTGGGCTGTTTTTCTCTTATGTCTGCAAAAGCCCAAGGGTGTGGTTTTCCCCAGCCCCATTTGTAATCCCACTCATAAATTTTCTGTGATTTCTCCTGGTTTCCTAGGAGCAAGGGAAAAAGCAGTACTATAATTACATGCCAGCTAAGGGTTAATATCTTCTATTTACTTCCCAAAGCGATCCTATAAAGAGAAAATGGCGGCACTGGCATTTTAGGGTTTATGAAACTGAGGCCCTAACACATTTCAGAATGTCGCACAGACAGCACAGCTTATTTCAGATCCCAAAGTGCTCCTTCTCCCTTGGCCTCTTGGACCAAAGCCTGTTTTCTTCTTCCTGCCTGTTGGGCCCAAAGCACATGTTGTAATTTTCAAGGATGGCTTAAGTATTTGTTGTAATTTCTCATTTTTAGGTTAAAAACAATTATAAAATTGGTGTAGCCCAGCAGTGCAATGTAATTATTGCTATTTTATAGTAAATTAGAAGAGAAAGTGCTGAGCTTCTTAGTAACTTGAATGAAATTAATTGATTAGAGAATTAACCATATTTTTCATGAGTGGAGGAAGGCAGAATGTTGTCTTCCCCCAGTTTCAAATCCTCTAGATGGAACTGTGTTTTTGTAATTTCTTGTGTTTTGTATCTGAACATCTGATTAAGGTGAAAAGTGTAAAATCCTTTGTAAATCCCTTGTCTGTGTGCATAGTGGTTTCAGGAGCAAAATGACACTAAGGTCAGAGATTATTTTAAAACCTTTCACTTCACGTGGCGGTGAACAGATCTCAGGTGACTGAAGTTAATCCCCTTTTCTAGAACAAATTACATTGTCTTTTGAAGTTTGACAGAGGTAAAGAAAGCGTGTAGATCCATATCTGAAGGATTTAAAACAATAGTGAGTAGAGTCTAATTGTATTCAGCACAGGAAAGAACTATTCATTATACCATAGTCTACAATGTTACGTACTTTATTTAAATCACTTTGTCTTTGGGGAGAATTACATCAAAATAAATTGTGCACTAACAAAAGTAGAATAAGTGAATGTTAAGAGAATATTAGCATTTTTTAGAGTGATTTTTAAAAATTTATGGAATTATCTATAAAATGATGGTCATCATCAACAGATGCATATTTGTATGTAAATACTTATTTTGGAAAGACTCCTGACCAGATGGAGATAAAATAAGAGGTTTGTTCCTTGTTAAGGATGAGAAGGACCCCAGCATGGGATTTAGGAGACCTGAGTCCTGATGTTTGGCTCTGTTACCATGCCGCATGTGATTTGGGCCAGTTCACTTCACTGTGATTCAAGCCCCAGAAGAGTAAAATGGATAGTATAATAATACTTTGAGTACCTAAAATGATTTCGAAGATCAGATGAGATAATTAAAAATTGCTTTCTCAGCTGTAGAGCACAGGTCACGTGTGACTGACCACTGGCTTTGTGGCTTAGGGCTTCAGCCTGGGTCAGGATGTGTGCTATCCCTTCTGACCCTTCAGCTGCCCTCCTAGGTCTGCTTTAATTAAATGAATAAGCCACTAGCCACAGGGTGGTTGGTTTCTAATTCTAGGGAAAATGCTATGAAGTTGGCATTTTTTTTCTCTTGGGGCACTTTCTGAATGAGGATTGTTTGTTCCATTCCACCCTCCTCCCACCCCAAGATTATTCTTTCAGGCCTCAGTTTTATAAATTAAAATGGAATAGAGTGTTGAGAAATCCTCAAAGACTGGAAGAATATTCAGGTGTTATTTGCAAGGCATACTCGTTTCCAAAAATAATACACTTACTTAAGACCAAGAGTGAGCTGAGTTTAGACAAAGTCCTTGCACCCCAAAGAGGCTCCTGGGCCTTCTGCTGGTGAGGACCCGTGTATGAATTTTGTGCTGAGGCCTTGGGTGCTGGGCCTGTGCTGGGTATTGAGGATATAAGGGCCTCCAAGATGAGAGCTTGCCCTTAAGGAGCTCACAGAAAAACTTGGAGGGTGCCCAGGTCAGCTGAGCTTTGTATTTCTAAATAGAAAGAGAGAATGTGGACATTAGGGAGGGAGAGGGGAGGCAGCTTTCTCCCAGGGCTAGCCTGGCCAGGGAGCTTGAGGCCAAGTCTGCAGGAAGGAAGGCCGTGAGAAAACTGAAGGAGGACTATCCAGGGGTCAGCTGCAGAGCTGGAGGTGTGCAGCGTGTCTGTGGACAATGCGCAGGAGGAGCTGCCCTGAGGCTTGCAGCCACTACTCAGGCACTCCTCAGTGGAGGGGAAGAATCAGCCTTTAAATATTCTCTTCAAATTTTACAAAAATCTGTTAAAGGTATCCATCAGAAAGAGAAGCCAAGTACCAAAGGGATTTGATAATTTCCATTGTCCGTTTAAAAATAGAGGAACAATTTTCATTGAATTGAGGGAAATTTACCTTCTTAACTTTACTCCTTGAACTGGTATTTCCATTTTATTTCCTCATAAATTCTTACCCTGTTACAACATCTTTTGGTTTGAAAGTCTTTTACGAATTACTTATTACTCTTTTCTGCAGCAAAAATATGTATCAAATCGAAATTTTAATTCTATCTTTAATTTTAGTTTAAGTCAGGAGGCTTCTCCTAAAGGGAAGGGGGGAGGGGAGGGGAGGAGGTGGGCGGCGCCGTTTTGTAATGGGCTTGTCTAAAGTGGTGCTGATTATGTTGCAGATCTCTTAAAACGTTTTTTTTTTTTCCTTTTAAGATGTGATGCCTCCAAGAGGGTGTGTTTTAGAGGGCAGTGGTCATCTGCTTAGAGTAGATGCAGAAAGGAAAAGGCCTGGGACATTGCAGAGAGGAACAACTTTGAATGGTTTTTATTTATTTTTTTAGACTAGAAGATCGTGTTGTTGGTGGCTTGGCAACTTTTCCTTTGATCCCCGGGCAGATCCCTTTTGCTGCTGGACTTAAGGGACAGTTTTGTGCAGGATTGGAATTTGGCCAGAAGTTGGAAAAGTGTGGGATGTTGGGGAAGATTCAAGAGTCAACAACTTGGCTGCTCTTTTAGTCCCACGCCTGATATCAAGGTCCTAGGCTTTTCCCTTTTTCTTTTCTTTTCTTCTTTCCCTCTGTTCCTTCCTCCCCTTGTAATGGAATTATCAGTGGACAGTACACTAGTCTTCATATTTCTGCTTCGCTGGATGTGGCAGGACAGCGAGTGTTGGAACAAATAGAGTGAGCTGGTCAAGTGCACGTTTGACAAGTCCCGTGCCTGCGCAGGCACTGGTTAGTGCTTTATCGGCTTCATTTCTAATCAGCACAGGGGTACTAACGTGTGAAAGTACAATAGTGAAACGAAAGAAGAACTGATGCTCATCAAATACTTAGAATTTCTAGGCATTGTCTTGAGCACTTTTTTATGTGTGTTACTGGATTTAATACTCATGACAACCTAAATTTACCCCCATTTTACAGGCCTGAAAATAAGTTCAGAAGCTAATAAGCAAAGTGAACAGGATCAGGCAAGTTGTAAGGGGAGAAGCTGAGATTTGCACTTGACCAGCCTGACTCTTGAAGCTACTAAACACATGGTGGTAGTTCTTTGTCTATATCAGATAGAGCTAGAATCACTCTGCATACACTGCAAGCTTAACATGCTTCTGTTTTGAGCTCCTGGATCAGGAGTCCTGTAAGGATGGTTGTATGGATCAGGTGTAAAGGGCATTGGCACATAAATAGCAGAACTAAGGACCTGAGATTGCCAACTCTCAGAACACTCAGTCAGGTTGGTCTCTTTATTTTGAAGGATAACTTTCAGAACAGAGTCAACAGATAGGTTTACTCATTGGGGAGACTATACTGTAACATAATCAACAAAACTGTTACAGTTGGGAACAAAACAAGGGATAGATACTGCTTTATGAGATCTTGCCCTAGTGAAATAGTTTTCCTGAGCAGGGAGCCAATGCTTCTAAGTTCCAAGATCTGTGGGGAACTGACTCTGATCAGTCTTCTGACTTTTATGCTTGGGTATTCAATAAAAGAATTTTTAAGAACTGGGTACTTGCTTGCACATTGATATATTCACATCTGAAATTTTGCATGATGTATTTATACAGTTGAGAAGGAGGGAATTTATGTGGTATCATAAATATAGCTTTTACAAAAATCTGTTAAAGGTATCCATCAGAAAGAGAAGCCAAGTACCAAAGGGATTTGATAATTTCCATTGTCCGTTTAAAAATAGAGGAACAATTTTCATTGAATTGAGGGAAATTTACCTTCTTAACTTTACTCCTTGAACTGGTATTTCCATTTTATTTCCTCATAAATTCTTACCCTGTTACAACATCTTTTGGTTTGAAAGTCTTTTACGAATTACTTATTACTCTTTTCTGCAGCAAAAATATGTATCAAATCGAAATTTTAATTCTATCTTTAATTTTATAGGATTTTAAATTTTAACCTAAAACCTTAAGTGCTAGATTTTATCTTGTTGGATTATCAGCAAAATTATTGGTGTACAATTAAATCATTATTAATGTTTATTGGAAAAGTGTCTCAGAAATCAACTGGGCTTTAAAGAAATTAGTTCGTGTGTCTCTGGATAGATATTATTTACTGCTAGACTTAAATTGTGTCAAACACCAATTCTGTTTCTGTTTTTTATTTTTACAGTATGTTCTGAGAAACTTTGTTCATATAAATGGACAGGATTAGAAGGATTTTTTTGTTACACAGTGCCACTTCTTTGAATTCTTTTCAAGTTATATACCAAGATTCACATTGTGATTTAGCATCAAGAATTATTTTTAATGACGTATAAGCTGACAGTTAGATTAGGTTCTTTCTATAAATTGTTGAAAGCAAAAAATTAGAAACCAGTCTCTAAAGGATTTGGTGTCCAGTCACGCACCTTCTCATTTGCTGGGGAGTAGACCAGGAGGCTTTTCAAGATTCACCAAGGATTGTTGATTGCACCTGTTGCTTTTTAACTTAAAGGCACCTTGTTTAACTCAGAAATATCCAGAAATGGTTGTGAAAACAAAAATGTTAGTGTTGATATACGTTAGCCAATGCATGCTTTAAATATACATATATAAACAAATAAATGTGTGTGTGTGTGCGCGCGCGCGTGTGCGTATGGGTGTGTGTGTGTATCCAAACCATAGAGATGAAGATTTAGGCTAATCAGTGAATGACCCGTATCAATCATATGATCTGATTAGCAAAGCAGTCCTCATCAAAACTTTCACTCAAATCATCAGTACTTTCTATCTGAAAATATCTAATAGTTTTTAATTTCAAATAAGTTTTAATTTGCATTTTGAAGAAAAATTTTTAAAATGGTAAAAAACAGATTACTAAAAGCAATTTAGTCAGTTTTGAAACAGTGTACATTTAATATAATTAGTTGTATTTTGTAATAAGTTATAAAGCCATGACTGATCTGTTTCTTATTAATTTATAGGAATGCTGTATAATGGACATCTAAAATTTTGAGCTGTTATAAAGTGAGGATTATGATTTAAAAACATGCTGTTTTTCTGGTAAATGTGTATGAATGTGTATATTGAACTCTTGTGGTTGATGTCTGAGAATAATTAAATACGAATACTGTACAAACTTTCAGAAATGACTACATTAATTTCCGAAGACTTCAGGATCTAACTTTGTATTTACTTCCTATGTATTTAATAAAAGAGAGGTACATGCTACTAAAAATAGTCACAGCAGCTAACATTTTTATTAATAAGAGGTAGATAATGACCAATTTATGAGGATCAAGTGACTATTAGAAAAATTACTACATGTAAATATTTGATAAAATAGACTTTAGCTGTCACTGTGTAATAAATCTCATTTATTTATATTTGTGAGCTTTTCTGGTATAATTTTAAAAATTTGGAAAGCTCATTGCAATTATTCTTCAAAGAATCAGTGTCAGGAATCTTCACACATTAGCTGTTTGAAGGTTTTTTTCTTTCCAGCTAATGTCACATTTGAGTGTGAGTACATATGCTCACGAAAAAGAATCATTACATTTAGATAAACACAAAAATTAGTTTGAAGTGTAATATTTACCAATGTTATCTTTGCTTTGATGTGACCAGTTCTGCTGAGAATTGTATTCTTTGGCCATGGTCACTTGAAGGAAGATGTGTGGTTGCTGAGTTGTATATCTAATTTTATAGCACCCCACAAGGGTGAAAATACTGTAGTACATTGTTTTACTCTTAAGTGAAATATGGCTATGACAGGGGAAGACATGAAAGCCTACAGTGAGTGTCTTCTGTTTGATTAATCACTAACGAAGGTTTCCTTGAAAGCAGTCACTCAGGTTGTTTCTTTGATGGAAACATGGAAGTGTTTACACTTGCAGGGTGTGCTTTCCTTTTGGAAGGTGTGAGTTCTTTTGAGAAAGGGCAGACAGGAAAGGAGAACCCACCTAGCATGCAAATTGGTCAGTGCTGTGTGCCCCTGGATTTTCCTGTAGCTGCAGAGTGTGGCTCTGTTGGGACTTTCATGCTCATGCTGGAAATGATGGAGCAGGGACCCATGACTGTGGTGTCTGTAGTCTTGATCTTTCTATATAGAGACCTTAATGTTTGAAAGTGTGACACCACCCCTTTCTTTCCTCCGAGAGGCAGAAATCAAGCTTTTGAACTCTGGTTTGCAATAACTCAATTCTGGTCTTAGTCTATGACTCTGGCAAATATTTTATGTCTCTTTGCCTCAACTATCCCTTATGAAACCAAAACAGGTAATTATGACTTAAAAATAATTTAGACGTTAAGACTTTAGCTTATGAGTCATTCATAATTAGATGAAAACTAAACACTGGTGTAAACTCCTCATTCGACCAGAAAGAATCTTACAAAGCAATTAGTTTTCCATTATGTAACTAAATCTTCTAGACAGTTGACAGATTTCAGCTGAATTCTCACCTTGTTCCAGGAAGCAGAACCTCGAGATAACCAGAGGTACACAGAGCTATACAGAGGCTTGCAATCTTCACTTTGCGTGACGTTTCTGATGTTTCTCTAGGGGGAAGAGGGTAGTGTTGTCATCTTATTATATGGATCTTGAAACACAAGTTAAATGGTTTGTTCAGGCCCCAGAGAAAGCAAGAGCTCAGGTTTTCCTTGAGTTCTACAGATCAGTGGCAAAGCTTTTGCAACACACTGCTTAGGAAAATGATGAAGCGCAGGCAATGGACGCATGTCCTTTTTACTAATAATTGTCAAGTTTCTCCTTTAATTTTCCTTCAGGAAATACAACACTAGCATCTAAGAAATATTTTAGTAATTTTTGTACATAAGGATATTTATGGTGTGCTCTGACTTGGACCAAAGAATATGGCAAAGTGGTGGGTTATCTGAGGTCAGTCCATTGATCAGTTATCTCTTTCCAGGGTGGTGGATCATCTAAAGCAGAGGTCTGCAGAGTGTACACACCTGGAGGGTAGAAAGGCAATTAATTGGGATGGATAAGGAAAACTGCAGAATTTTATTCAAATATGATGTTTATCCTAAGGAAGTAAGAGTGGATATGCACAAAGAAGCCCCCAAAAGCATGTTCATTAAGACATTATTTGGAGAAGTAAAAAAACTGGGACCAACCTAAATATCCAACAGTAGAGAATGGATTAAGTCATGGTATATTCATGTAGTAGAATGACATGCAGCCACTAAGAATGATAACAAAGAATAATTTTTAAGGACACAAGATGATCAAAATATAGTGATGCGGGACAAAAATTAGGGATGAAATCATGTGTGTAGGATAATGCCAGTTTCATGTATTATTTAAAATGTTTTTTGAAAAATTATGGAAATGTGTACACAAGCCGAAATATTAAGTGGTTATTTCTAGATAGTGGATTTATTGGTGTTATTGCTTTCTTTTAACTTTTCTGTATTCACCAGGCTTCCAGTGTGTTTATATATCCATTTTATGTGACGTTTATTCCCCACTTGTAGAAGCCGAACTGTGAAAGAGGAAGATTTCCAGATGACTACATTTATCTACATTTTTCTTTGCTCTGAGATGTATAAAACTCAAAACATATAAAATGTAGGTGTGCAAATGCATCCCAGTGTGTTTTTTTCAAAATAGATTGCGCTCTTAGCCAGTTGCCTTCTAATCCTCGTGTGGCTGGCTTTTCCTCTGGAATTGTTTCTTTGCTAGGGTGTTAATGGATTGGTTAACTTGTGAGCAACACTCCTAATTGTATTAAATGTCTACAACCTTATTAGGCATTTGTGTGGAATTAGATTAGAGAGCTGGGGAAGCAGTGTGCCAGGGGTCAAGGGGAGGTGGGAGGACAGCAAGCCTAACAAGTGAGTTTGGGTGCTAATTGAGACCCCCAGTCCCCAAAATAAAGCAACACAAATTAAAAACCCCACTGGCAAAAGTTCAGAAATATCCAAAAGCACATAAACAACAGCTTCCTTGAAGTATGTTTAAATGCTATTAAGGAGAGAGAGGGAACCTGCCAGCCAGCTTGTTCTTTTTATTTAGATCTGTTAGGATTTACTTTTATTTGGGGGAAAAGAAATGAGCAGAAATTAAGAAAAATCTCAAGAGTGCTAGATTTTAAATACTGGTTGCTTGTGTTTATATTTAGACACCAGGCTACAGGTATTCTGGGCCTAAAAAAAAGAGAGGGGAACAATTCAGAAAATAGGATTGGTCCGTGTCTATTTTGAAAACTAAAGATAATAGCCTGAAATAAACTGATTTTTTAAAAACTATGGTTAACAGCTGCTTTCTTCTGCACATAAGGGAGATGAATTCAGCACCTGAGGATGCTTACTGTGTCTTAGAGAAGTGGGGACAGGAGAATGGATGATGGGACATTAATACTAAACTCTGGGTTCTCTCCCCATGGGTCCTGTTGCTAATACATACCTTTATGTATTCTTTTCTCAAAAAAGTTTTAAACGTTTAAAAACTAATGGAACTCCAAGTAAAAATGTTTGAGCCTGTTGTTTGATTTAAAGTTATTTATTCATTGTATTACGTATTTTAGCATTTTTGAAGAAATGCCGAAGTGCTGTTAAGGATGAAAACCAGTTCAAACTCAGAAGCTTTAAACGTTTAAAAACTAATGGAACTCCAAGTAAAAATGTTTGAGCCTGTTGTTTGATTTAAAGTTATTTATTCATTGTATTACGTATTTTAGCATTTTTGAAGAAATACCGAAGTGCTGTTAAGGATGAAAACCAGTTCAAACTCAGAAGCAACAAGACTTCTTACTTTCTTATTAGCTTGACTTTACCTCAGTAAGAGTGTTTTTCTTGTCATTATTGTTTAAAATTGGATGGTCCCAGAGGTTTTGATAGACACCTGGAAAATAGAAAAATAAAGGCTGTAATTAGTTTTTGAAGTTTTACATAATCTATAGGCGACATGGGCTTAGAGGGTAAAAATAGGGCAAATAGAATAAAAACTGGAGAGGAGTAGGTAATGTTGTCTTCTCAGTTTTCTGGGAGCTCCAACTCATATATTCCACCCACGGGGTCAGGAGATGGATATGGATGCCCCAAGGGTGTCCCCAAATGCTTTCCTCCTCTATGGAGCCAAGCCAGGCCTGCCTTTCTTCTGCCCCAAATGACTCTGCCCATTATTGCCACAAGCAATTAGCCGGCTGCTGTCCCACCCTTTCTCTGGACCTTGCCTGCCCCTGACCTGTCACGAGTGGGGAGAATCACTCACATCTGCCTCTGCTACCCCCAGTTACATGTGCGGAGCTTCCTGGTGCTGTCTCAGCAATGCTAGAGGAAGGGCTTCTTAGGTAACTAGCTCCTTGCTCTTGGGCTTTTGTTACACTGATGTGACCTTTTACCATCAACAAGGTCCTAGAATTGGGGAGTTAAAAGATTGGAGTCCATGTTATAAAAAGAGGGCAATGTTGATAAAGTGTTCAAGAAAGAGCAAGATAGCTCAGGTTTAATTGATAAATACAAAGGTAAGTGCATGTGCACCCGAGTGTGTGTGGGGGGAGCGGGGTCGGAGCTGAGAACGGGGAGTTGGGCCCTTAGCTTTAGAGGCCTTCACCAGTGGGTTGGAGAGGGACCCTGGTAAGGGTCTGCCCATGTGTATGAGACATGACAAAGGAATACGGCTTCCCTTGTAGCATAGACTGGACATTTTCTAGACATGTGCAGCAGGTTTCTTTTGTTCCTTGCAGATTTTCTAGGTCCTTGTAATGCTTTCAACACATTTCACATTGTTTTCTAGTCAGTGAAATATACAGGATGTTTCCTTGGATAAAATCCGTGACAAGGAAAGTGTGCAAACCAACTGCTTGGTTAATGATTGCTGGTGCGGAGCTCTCTCTTACTTTGTTTTTCCCCTTAATTGGTTGAGTATTAATAAACTCATGGTTTGTTTCAAGGGCACAGCTAGTTTTTAATGGACTTACTGAAATTTTCGGAAGAAAGCTAAAGAATTAACATAATAAATAATTATTGCTTCCAGGGTTTTTTGTTGTTAAGATAATAAAATGTTAAAAAGCAAACCACTTGAGCAGAAAGTAATTGCCCTGACAAGCACCACACAGGAAGCCTTCACAATAAAGCAGCCCTTCCCTCAATGTCAGCCAGATTTGCGTCCCACATAAACGCTTCCTCACATTATGGAAATGCACTTTTCCCATCAACCGAGTAGAATGAAACTCCAGGCTTCTAATTAATCTTGGCTGACGTTTGATTTCATACGCAAGTTAAAGGCAGGAGGCAGAGGAGCTTTCCCCCATGTACATGACCACAGGCAAATCTCTCCATTAACGTCAAATTGCATCTGTGTGTCTCATTGCCGCTGCCACATGTCAGTCATTAATGCATTAGCAATCACTTACATCCACTTTCTACCTGCTGGCTCCCTGCTTGAGGAAAAGGCCTTGTAAGAATTTTACTTTGCAAGCCTTTAACCTTGAACCTCTGGATTAATGACATAAAGAGCTTATTCAGATATAATGCTTTACAGATTTTAACTTGTCTTTCCGTAGTCTGCCTGCTGTAAATCTCAACAGCTTGGTGAAGAAACCCATACACCCACAGTTTACAAATGTGGAGACTAAGATTTAGAAAACCTGTGTGGCTTATCTGAGGTTTTATGGGAAGTAAATGGTGGAGCTGGGATTTGAACCCAGAACTTCTTAGGTAGAAATAATACTCTTTTTATTTTTTAGATTTCTATTTTTTAGAAAAATCTCTTTTTCCTAAATGGATTAGAGAGCTCCTTGAGGATAGAATTAAATACCTTTGTCCCTCTATAAACCCTCCCTCTACTTCTTCCCCAGTCTAGGTATGTGTGTTAGGGAAGTAGTAGACATTTTTGATCAGAAAAAGAAAAAAATTCAAATTTGTAGAGGAAATAGTAACATCGGTTTTATTTAGCTTATTCAAAGTGGATCATAAAAAGGTAAGAAAGTTGCTAACATCAGAGTGAAAAAGAAAGGCATACATACCAGTAACTGTTGGTTGTAAGCTCCCCGGCAACCATGCAAAGAGGGGAATGCAGGAAGTCTTAATGTGACAGAGAAACCCTTGTCTTGGTCACTGCTCTGCGGTTTTCATTTTATATGGAGCAGTAGAAGGGGTGATGTTCTCATCAACAGTTTTGTTTTCTTGTGGCAGCAGAATATGTACAGTTCAGTGAAGGCAGGTCTGTGGGAGGCAAAGATGATGCATAGCTGATTTGATTTAGGGACAGAAACTGGCATACCTAGCAGGGCAAAAAATAACTTGTTTCTTAAATGATCTTCCTCAAAGCCCACTTCTCTGGACTGAAGTATGACAGTCGGAACAACAACAGTGTCTTGGAATTCTAGGGTCTTTCTGGCTAAGGAGGTTGTGGAAGTACCATGATGTTCAGCGAGCCACCCTTTGAATAATGGCTCATTCAGTGACATCTGCCAGGCTGGAGATTGGCAGGAGCCAGGCTGTTCTCTTCAGGCTCAGACAGGGCTTGGTTGTGATTCCAGAGCTCCCTTGATGAGGGCAGGGATGTTTTTCCTGCAGTATTTTGGAGCAGGTATTACCCTGGGAGCCACCATGGCTATAGGAAAACCTCAGGAAGGCACCTGTGAAGTTTCAAAATCTAAGCAACATTGGTGCCTTCCTGACATGACTCTGGGGAGGAATTGGCTGCAAAATGCAGCTCTAAGTAATGAGATAGATTGACCTGGGGATGGAATGGCTTTTTTATTGGCTACTTAAGTGTTGGAGAACGTCTGTAAAACAGTGATTTTGTTCTGGCATAGTTAGTGTTGAGCAGTTTTAAGGGGACAATAATTAAATGAAGGTTGTTTGGTAACATTGCTTTATGTAACGTCATCCTAGGAGACTCAGCATTGCAAGCGAGACTTGGCATGTCAAATGCAATTATACTGTAGTGAAGTGTCAGGTGGCTACATTAAAAGGAGAAAGTGGTGGCAGAGACTTCAATAGTAGTGTTACTCCATCTGCATTTTAATATGATTTCTGTCAGTAATAGGTGAAGATCTCCATATTGATTATATAATGAATACTTTTGGTCTCATTTTTGAGTCTTTGCTCTATTCTACTGTTCATCTGTGAATATTTAAATTTGTGCACATCTATGCTGAAGCCAGCTGAGTACATCCCTGATTATTTATGTGGGGCAAAGCACCATAAATATGTTAGTGGATTTTGGACAAACTGCCTGTAAAGTAAGGCAAATCATAACTAAAGCCAAAATGTTTCATTATTTTAGTTATACTAAGTTTCCATTTATGTTGTCAGAGCTAGGGCTCAGACCCTCCAAACCCATTATACAGACTAGGTCACCAGACCCCTCACATGCCCGGCTGGGTCCCTAAACCCCTCACATGCAGGTCCATGCTAGATAATTGGGAAGATTCCAGGAGCTGTGGGCAGATAACATGAACTCAGTCCTCAGCTTCCTCAGCGGCAGCAGCTTACAGGTCCGGCAGTGGCAGTGGCCTTGCATAGGGTCCCTGGGGCACTAGCAGCAGCAGCCTCTGGCAGCAGTAGTGGCCTCTCCATACCCCACCCCACCGTTGGGGGCATCCCGGGGATGGTAGACACCATGGATCAGAGTCACTCATCCTTATACTTAAGTCCGTAACCCAGGACATCTGGGTGCACATGTGCAATTACACTAGACAATAACCAAGGAACACCTGCCATATGCCTATTTATATCAAATGCTCGGCAAATTCTGAACATCTGAGGGGCCCTGACCCTTTTTCCTATATTTTCCCAACACTGCCCTCCAGAAAAGTTGTACCCATGTATATTCATATCCCCAAGAAACACCAGAAATGTTTCAATCTTTGCCCAATTGTTTGATGCGAGATGGTTTTCTTTGCAAATATATTGAAAAAATATTGCTAAGTTGTGGGTTTTTTGGGTTTTTTTGGCCAATTTGTTATATTTACTGCTACAGTCATCTGACTTATTGCTTTTTAAAAAACTCTTTGTAGGAATGTCGGTAACCTCTCTTCAAAGTATTTTTTCCCTACTCTGTTCATTTATCTTTAATTCATAGCATTTTTGTAACACAGAAAAAGTGTTTGCATGTGGGGGGATGACTGGGGATGACTAGCAGCTGATATGCTCAGCAGTAGAGGCCTCCAGCCTCTGATGGAGAGGTGCAGGTGTGGCTGGAAGAAGCTGTCCTTACATTCTCTCCTTGTCCATTTGCTCAGTCTCAGACTTGGATGCTAATCATTTTCTTACTCATCCTGTTGATGTAATTGGAGGTAATTCTTCCCTAAACAGGCAATTATTGACCTACTATAGTCAGTGTTGTTACTTTCTTTTGCATGGGAATTTCTGTATTTTGGTGGGAAAATACACTAGGATGAAGTTAGATATAGGTAGCTAGCCACTGTCACAACCTGAGGTCAGCTGTGGTTTTTAAAGAAAGCTGTGTTTTTGTACTAGAGTTTCTTGCCCCCCCCCCCCATTTGTTTCATTCAGCTACACTAAGCTGGTTAGGCAGGAAGAGGAGGAAAATCACTGACTGGATGGATCTAGATGATATATAACTCAAGTGTCTATTAATAGCCTGTATTACAGATTTTATGTAAAGTGCTAGTTTAGATGTATATAAACATTAGATTTTTTGTGAAGATTTCAGAAAGCACACTATTAAAAAGAGAATGCAGATTTGCAAAGAGAATAAAAATGTAATTGATAGGTGGAAAGATTCTTCCCTGAAAGTGTCCAGATATGGGCAGGTGCTATGGTTTGGATGTTGTTTGTCTCTTGCAAAACTCATGTTGAAATCAGATCCCCAATGTGGCAGTATTGGGAGGTGGGGCCTACTGAGAGCATTTGGGTCATGGGGGTGGATCCTTCATGAATAGATTAATGCCCTCCCTGGATTTGGTCCCACGAGAGCAGTTTGTTAAAAAGAATCTGGGTTCCTCAGTTTCTTTCTCTTGCTTCTTCTGTCGCCATGTGATCTTCTTGCACATGCCTGCTCCCTTTTGTTTTCCACCATGAGTTGATGCAGGCTGAGGCCCTCACCAGGTGCATCTGCCCAATCTTGGACTTTCCAGCCACCAGAATTGTGAGTCAAAATAAAACCTCTTTTCTTTATAAATTACCCATTCTCAGGTATTCTGTTACAGAAACACAAAATGGACTAAGACAGCAGTTTAGGATCATGTATCAGAACATTTACAAATAACTCATATTAGCATTAATGAGCAGTGACATGTTCTAGACATAAAACAATGCATTTTATAAATCCCTTGCAGTTCCCAAAATGGGATGTTTTGTATTTTCAAAAATGGCCTACATAGAAAGAGTACTTTTGAAATTAGTCAGAAGTTTTATGTATAATTTTAGAACAGATTCTTGAATAAAACAAACACCTGCTTTTTAAAAAATTCTACTTATTTAAAACTACAAGAAAATGAAGTTCTTTTTATTGTCATCTACATGCATATTGCTTGATATTTCTTGTTTTGGAGCTAGGAATTACCAAGAAAATCTTTGGTTTCCAAAACTCAGTGTTTATTGGCAACAGCCAATTATCTTCTAGTTATCTTCTAATCAACAGCGTGGCTCAAAATTATGATTCTATGTTTATAGAGCTGAAATCTGAGTTACATGCTTGTGATTGTATTTGAAGTTATACATACTTTCATAGGAATGAACACAAAACATAATTCTGAGGTTAAGATAAACATGTCTGGTATTCTTTAAACTCTCTACTGATCATGTCTACATGTGTTTATTGATCATCTACTGTATGCTCAATTCAGTGCTTAGTCCTTTGGAATGGTGAAAAGGGAACAGACATTACGTTCTAGCAGAGAATTTTCCAGAACTAAGTAACATTGTTTTTAAAATAGTGCTAATCTGTTGTCATTTTATGACAAGGTTCCCAACTATAGTTGAGCTGTGCTGTATTAATAGTATTGTTGGTGTCAGCACTTTCTTGGCAGAAATATTTTCTGCTTATTCAACTTTTGCCTCATGTTAGATATTTTCTGCTAAACATTGCTGTTATCTTAGCATTTGTTTTTTGTTGACTGGCCTGAGAATTCAGTTTCAAACTTTTTTTTTTTTAAAGCAACATAGAGTAAGCAAGCAACTGTGTGTCTCTTGGTACAGTAGCCAATTTAAGATTATTTATACCCACTTACTTAGCAGTAAAGTCTCATTCCTAAAGGATGTAAATTCTATAGTTCTTGTAAGGATGGTTTAATTGTTAGAACTCAACAAATGTTAAGGCACTAATATCAAGTTTTAGACTGAATAAAGATATTTTATCTCCTTCCAATTTTTGCCATTCCCAAACACACTGTGGCCTTCTGTGGCATGAGTGGTTTAATCCAGTGTTTAGAATTTCTTGGTTCAACCGGATTAGAGGAGTTTAACCCAGCCATTGCTGAGAAGAGGTAATTCTTTAGTTGCTACGGAGGCTCTGTAAATATGTATGTTATTGGTAAGACCTGTTGTTTAAAAAAGAACTTTGAAATCTTGATTAGAAAATAAGATTTACTCATTGTGCCTTATGTTTTCAGATATAGCTAAAATATTTTTAAATTACTATGGGGCAGTTTTCAAGCTTGAAATAAAAAGTGGCTCGCCACTCCTAGATAGGGTGAATTTGTAATCAACAGCTGGACTGCTACAGTTAGAATGTGGATTGTATTATGAGAATTACTGCAAGTAGGTCTAAATAGTCTCAAATAATTATTCAATTTGTCTGAACAATTGCAAGTTTAATAAAAAGTCCTATAAGAAAATTCCAGGGTCTAATCAGATGCTGCCATCTTTTGCCTAGACCATTGCTGTAACGCCTACCTGATCTCCCTGCTTTCATTCCAAGCTCCTAAAGCAGCTCTCATCATTTCATTCTCTAGCTAAAGACTACGATGCTCCCGTCTGCTGCAGCAGAGTTTCTCCTTAGGTTCACAGTATCATCTTGGGGTGCTTGCTAACGTGTAGGACCACACTGAATATTTTTGGTACAGGAGGCTGGCAGGGGGCTCAGGAGAATCTGAAATTTTAAAAAGCTACCCAGGTGATGTAAAGCCCTCTTGAGAGAAAGCAAAGGCCTTTCATGGTCAAAAGCTGCTCTTGACTCCCTTCTGATGGCACTGGGACGGCCCCACAGTAAATTTGCTACTCCTAAAGCACACTTGACCTTCACCTCTCACCTTTGTTTTCTCAGCCAGGTGCTGGGGTGAGATCCACCCCACCTTCCTCCTAGGGTCTTCTACTCATCTTTCTCTGTCTAGTCTCATGTCACCTTGTCACTGTATTTTGCCCTATAATGTACCCCACCTTGGTGTAAAGTCAATTGTTCTCTTATCTTTTCTTATAATGCTTTACCCAAATCTCTGATCTCTTTTCGTACTTATTACAGTGGTTAAGAATAGGACTCTGGAGCCCAGCAACCTGGATTTGCAACCCGGCTCCTCCTGCTCTAGCTGTCTGACAAAGGGTAAGTTACTTAACCCTTCTGAGCCTCAGATGCCTAAATTGGCAGAGTGGGGAGGACAGAGACTACCTCACAGTCTGTTGCGAGTACCCAATAAAGTAGTAATCACACAGGGCTTAGGACAGCGACTGTGGAGCAGTCAGCACGCAGTGACGGTCAGCAGTGGTCACTGTGATCTCTAATCCTGAGTTTTCCTCATCATCCCTCAGAGCCGCTCTGTGCCCAGGAACCTGGAGGGTGGCAATATTGTCTCCCCTTCCATTTCCAGTCTTGAACTCACCATTCGCTCCCCAGACTGCCCCGCAGATGTTGGATTGAACTGACTTTACTTGCAAATATGTGTCCTGACTTCAGGATCACCAGACCTTGGCAGTCTGTGGCTGTAAAATGCATCATGTTGACTTCAGTGCTTCAGAGTCTGTGTCCTCAAGGCCACCACTTTGTGTGCTGTCTCCACCGCTGCCCTTGGAGCCTCCCAAAGGACTTCCTAGCCTTGCTCATGGAGCGTCTCCATTGCAGGCCCTGCCCTTTCTGGCTCCTCAGCAGCTGCTGGAGGGAGTGACCTGGCCGCCACAGCCTGCAGGTGCCTGCCTCTGGAGCTGCTCTGCAGCCCAGTGGGGTGCCGTGCTGAGAACAAGCTCACTGTCTGCCCAGGGACACAGGCCTGCCTTCAAATTTGGGGAAGGCCTTGGGCAGGTGAAGACTGCGGCTGGCCCTGGTGTGGCTGTCCCAGAACAAAAGCAGCGCTCTGCCCTGGGGGGGCAAGCATCTATCTTCGAGGGGACAGAAAACCGGTCACGGTGTCCAAACACTTGTTTTTCCATACTGCATGGTTTCTAGACAGTTTCACAGATCTTAAATCCAAGTTTCAGTCAGGTTTTCCTCCCCGCTAGCAGTTTCTGCAAGAAGTGTAGTCCACACTGTGGAAATTTCTCTTCCCCCTTTTATTTCTTGCTCTGTGAATCACCCCCCACACCAAGGTGTATTAGTTTCTTGGGGCTGCTATAACAAATGACCACAAACTTGCTGGCTTAAAACAACAGAAACTTACTCTTCCAGTTCTGGAGGCCGGAAGTCTGAAATCCAGGCCTCAGCAGGGCTGCACTCCCTCCTGAGGCTCTGGGGGACAGTCCATACCCTACCTCTCTCCTGGTTCCCAGTGGCTACCGAGAGTCCTTGGCTTGTAGCCATATCACTTCAGTCTCTGCCTCTGTCTTCATGTCTCCTCTTCGGGTTGCTTCTCTGCTGTGTGTCTCTTTTAAGGATCTTTGTCATTGGATTTAGGGCCTTCCTGGATAACCTAGAATTATCTCCGCATCTCAAGAGCCTTAATTATATCTGGAAGACCCTGTTTCCAAATAAGATACCATTTACAGGGGTAAGACTGATTACTTTGGGTGGCTATTATTTATGACACCTGAATTACAATAGCTTACTTTATCATATAGCAGTTATATCATGCCAATTTCATAAACTGATCTTATGTAGTTAACTTTGGTAATCTGGTTGCTGCCAGGAATTTCTCATATTTGAGAGAAAGAGAATAATAACACCTACAGAAATAATACAGTTTCTTGAGCCCTTTCTGTGTGCCTGGTGCTATGATGTGTAACAGCTTACACTGGCCTAGGAGAAAGGCACCACCATCATGCCCATTTTACTGATGGGTGACTGAGGCATGGGGTGCTTGAATAACTTGCTAAGTTCTGCTTAGCTAGTTGGTGGCAGAGTCTGCAATGAACTCCTGGCAGTCACCTTCAGAGTCTGCTCTTAAAGACAGTCAAGGTGGTAGAGAGATGGCCTTGGTGTCTTCATTTCTACCACTAACTTTATTGTAAGACTGTGGGCAAGTTAGTCCACCCCTATGAACTTGACTCAGTCTGGCATAGTAAAAGGACTGTGAAGGGGGGATTAATAGGGACAGGAAAACCAAAATGAGGCCAGTGAGAAGTTTTGGGCAAAGATTTAGTTGGATTAGGTTGAATGTAACATTAGATGTTTGGGTTACCTGGGAAATGTGACAGTGACAATGCTTTTATAAAAAGCACCGTATAAACTATAAAGCATTATACAAATGTTAAATGATGCTGTTATTCACTCAGTTCCATTTCCCCTTTGTACTGTGAATGTGGTACCTTAAAAATAAGCTTGTTGGGAAAACAAAAACAAAACCTTGTTAATGCTTCAGTGAGTTTAAATACATCTATCTGTATGTGTATATATGTATATATATGAGGGTACTTCAAAAAGTTCATAGAAAGACTTGTATTATCTTTCAATTCTGTTTTTCCAAAGACTTTTGGAGGTACCCTCATGTGTTTCAATACTTGACATTAAAATATTAGGAGAAAAAGATAATGTGTTGTGAAACTGTCTAAGGTCATTTTCTTTGGGATCATTTTCATAATTTTCATTCATTCTATCATTTAACTTTATAGTAAAGAAATAATTGGAGTTGTCCTTAACTGTAGCATTTTTGTTGAGATTCATCGCAAAACCCTGAGAATACTGTCTTGCAACTCCATTTTAGTAGATTCTTTTGGAATCTTTCTGGAGCATGTTTGATTTGGATGTTAAGCTTCCGTTTGCTTAGGGCCCCTGCCTGTGAACATCTGCCAGGCCTCTGCCTGTCTGGCATCAGCTCTTCCTCCTAACCCGGACTGGGGTCTGTGGGATCCGCATGAGACCAGATGCCCTCTTCAAGGAGAGTCGGGTGGGCCGGCCCCAAGTGACAGGCCTCCCATTGTCTCTCCCCTGTGCTTTGTTGTCAGGAGTATCTCTTTGTGTGAGGCCTGCTGATTCTCTGTTTCTTCTCCTTCATTTCTGTAACTGCCAGTTGTTAGCTTTGGCTTTAAAACAGGCAAACCTCCTGCTCCCCTGGTGCAGAATTAGTGATTTTTATCCTTCCAGGGATCTTGCTGTGGAACACATAGTAGCCTGTGGAGTCTGCTCAGCCCACATTCACAATGGAGCATTGATCCCTGCTGCCGTGTGGCACCCTGGCCTCTGCAGCATGCACGTTCTTGGGCCAGAACGGGTTTTCGGTGGGGTTTTGGATCTGACCCACTAGCTTTAGTTTATAGTTATATCGGGGGCTTGTGTCCTCCTAACCCCATCTTTTATAATGGGGTGATCAGCTACCTTATAGACTTGATGAAATAATCACATTACATCAAATGGGATGATTGTTTTTCCTTGTACAAGACATGATTTTCAGTTGATGCATTGATCAGTCTGGTTACTGGGAATTGAGCCTAATCCACAGTTCTTTTATTTGAGATTTGCTAAAATTGTCTGTCTTTGGGAGACCGAAAAATGATCCAGGTTGCAAATGAGTTGTTCTAATTCTTTTCATGCCGAGCAAGGCTTGATGCTAAATTTGGGACCTCAGGAGACAGATTTCAGATCCAGAGGGTTAGGAGTTAGGAGTGAGACACAGTGGTGCCTGGTCACATGCCAGATGCAGGAGGTAAGGTTGGAGGATCATGATGGGTTTGGACATAGCTGCTGCTCTATTAAAAAAAAGAAAACAACAACAAAAAACTTGATTTGTGTGGGACTATGTGCTAAAATCTAGGAAAGGGAGATTCTCTGGTGTGGGAAATTTGTGTGTCTCGGCATTAGTGATGGCACCTGGAAATACTCATTTCAATTCAAATGAGTCTGAAGTGGGCCCTGTACAGGCTGCAGGGGAAATTTGCAAGTGGTGTTTTTTTCAGGAATGTTAAGTGTTGATGGTGATGCCAAGTTTATAATGTGGAAGGAATGCGGGTGCTCAGGAAGAGGAAGCTCACAGATTCCACATTTTATTTTGACATCACCATCCTGTGAAATGTATGGTTAACAATAACTGTATACGACAAAAGCCATGAAGGGTTTGGTTCCTGAAAGATGTCCAGGAGGTGCCCTGTTCACGTGGTGCTCACACTTAACTGCTGTGGAAATACAGGGAGAGAGCCCAGCAGGCAGCCAAGGTGTGCTTCAGCTGGTAGGAAGAGGACTATTTCTTTTCACTTAGTTCTGGGTGGAATGATAAAACAGTTGTAATACTCTTATTTTTCAGTGTTAGTACATAGTAGTTTTCAATTTACATCACATTAAAGCTGTGATAGGCCCCCAAAATAGAGTTTTGGCTTTTCTGCTTCAGGGCTGATAATTTGGTATAATTTAGAATATTGAGAAAAACTTCCAGTGCAACACAGATGAATTATTATTGTGATCAACTAAGTCAGTTTTACTCATCAGAATATTAATAAATATTTAATAAATATTGTGGAGCAAAAAGGCTGTGTTTATATAAAATTTTGATGATAAAGTCTTAGAAATTATCTGTATTCCCTATGTGTGTATATTTATATATGTATTTTTTTTTTTTTAGAAATCAGAAAAAATGCTTCTCCACCCCCTTTTTGGTAGCATACTCTGAAAGAAAAGATATTCTTGTTCATAGCATATCAATGTTCTTTTTGCCAGTAGATGTAGAAGAGAGGCAAGGTGAAAATCAGCTCGTCTTTTCAAGCTCTTGCAGGGATCAAGCCAAATCTTCTCAGTTATTTTAAGGATTAGTTCTTTGGTTGCTTTGCACAGTTTGGTTGTATGGAGTGAGTTGATGTTAACCAGGCACAGCTTGTTCGTGTTGTTGCCTCTTCTGGACAGCTTCTGTTTTGTTTAGGGTGTTATGGGCCACTCAGTGCAGATCTGAGGCTTGTGGTAGTGATTTGGGGAGGGGTCTGCTGTGTTGCCAGCCCAACCCTCCAAGGGAAATCCTTCTTGCCTACTTGGGCACAGAGCAAGAGATGATTTGGAGTTAGGTGGCTTGTGGGGGTCTGGTTTTCTCCCTGGGGTTAGCCTCTGCAGAGCAGAATAGACAGTGAGAGGCTGCTGTTTGGAACCTGGGAAGCATTTCTAGGCACGAGCAGGGCCTGGGAGCCCTTCTGGAGCTCCCCTCAAAGCAGCCATTCGTTCACCTGTCCTCTGGACTGGGAAAGGTGGGGCGGGGCGGTCTCCCTGAGTCCCTTGCTGCGGCTGAAGTTGGGGCAGCTGCTCTGCACTTTGCTACTTGCTGTCTTTCTAGACTGAAGACTGAGACCATCTTTGAAACTCCTGAGACTCTAGTGGCCTGTGTGGGGTGTTTGGGGGAAGACTCCTCTGGCTAAAGGTTTAAGGCTGAGGAATCAAAATAGTCACCACTCCTCATTCCATGGACACTGGGGACTTTGGGGAACTTTAGGGTCTGCACAGCTACAGAAAGAGAGGCGTCGCACTGTCGTTGCTTCGGGATCCATCGCCTGCCTTTCCTGGAGGAAGCAGGTAAACCTTGGGCTCTGGTGTTGGATGGATGGGGCCAGGTGGGGAAGGGTCAGCAGGGACTTGGCTTTTCTTTCTCCTTCTCTCAGAGATCACATGTGCAGTTGAAGAGCATCTTATCCCAGGGGTCAGTTCCAAAGACAGTAGAGAAGGTAAAAATCATTTTTTTTTTCATGGCTGAGTGAATTGTTCAATTCATCCAAGGGTTAAGATTCCTGTGTATGTCATATGCACCATATGCACAGTCTGCATACTGCACACTGTCTGTATACTGCACATTAGTAGACTGTGATGTCATTTACAGTTCCTGCTTTGTGGAGGTGAGCAAGGTGGCTCTATGTTATTTGGCCAGTTTGTGTTGGTTTAAAGGACAACCAGTCTGGTCAGGCTTTTTTGCCCTTAGTTACCTTTCTGGTTCGTAAGCCTTTTCTCCAGACACATTCCCTGGGTTTTGGATGAATGGCAAGATTTGGTCAAACATCTTTGTTTTCTTTAGTTTGCCCTACAGATGCTGGAGGAAGCTCCGTTGTTAGTTGCGGGTCCTTGCATTCCTTGAGAAGCAGATCTGTCTTACCGTCTTGGCCTTGTTTTGTCTCTGCACTCCTCTGAACCCATTTTGATTGAAGCTGCTCTATATTGGAGGTTGTCTGACTTACCAGCTTGTCCGCCTGCTCCCTGAATTTTACTTGTACCTTATCAGGCTTTCCCTTCTCCTGCTTGTAGGCACTTAGGTATCTTACCTTGGGGCTTTCCACATGAACTTCACAAATGCCCTCAGAAAAGTGGAAAAGGAACTGATGTTTATTTAACAGTTGGTGTGAATCGGGCCCTGGGTGCAGTGTTGCAGGTGTTACTTCATTAAACGTTCACACCAGCTCCTAAAGGGAAATGCTGCTATTATCACCATTTTAACAATGCAGAAACAGAGATTTGGAGCTATGAGGAATGGCAATATCTTAAGCATATTTACTGCAGATATTCTCATTGCAACCAGTTGATGTTTCCTTTCTTCACTGATTGCATGTGGAAAAGCTTATTAATAAATTATGGTGGGAACAAGGGATGTGCTTGGGTGTGCTGAGTTATCTCTTCTACACATATCTCCTGCATGAGTGAGGCAGCCTAGCCTGGTGTAAGGTTCAGACCAGAGCTTACCCTTTGGAGCCAGATTTCTGACTTTAAACCTTGACTCCATGCCTTGTTGTGTGATCTCAGGCAAATTACCTAACCTCTCTGTGCTTCACAGTTGTTAAATAAATTAAACATTTGAGTACACATCTAATAATGTCTTGTTACCAAAGGAGTACGATTTCTGTTGCATGTGCCAGCTTGCCTTGGTAGCGAGTGGATGGGGTGGCGGGGCCCTTCTCTATGATATGTTCGAGGCTGTTCAGTTTCCACTTGCGACTGCCTGCTGAGTGTGAAGATGTCACTTTACCAAAATAAGAATCCTGGATGCCTTAGGTAAGCTGCTCATTCCTTGCTCTGCCTCACAGCACTGATCATCCTTTCTACAAATATCAAAGCCCCCACACCGAACGTGATTTTCTTCTGCCCTGCTGTCTGATATTTAATCCTGCATGGCATGGGCGTGGAGGGTGGGAAGCAGCTCAGTAGAAGCTTATTTGCAGTTCCAGCCTTCCCAGCTGCCCATGTGATGGCCTTTTAGGGGCATCAGGCCCTCCTGCTCTACAGGATCTCTTGCCCACCTGTTGCAATAATGAGTGAAACCTTAAAGCCTTCCTGTCCCTAGTTAGAGAAGACACTAGGAAGGCAAGAGCTCCTGGAAGAGGTATCATACTGACTGATATATACATCAAAGGAAGGTACATCTCCTTTTTTTCTGAGTAGGCTTTTATAGAGATGACAGGGTTGGACACTGTGGGAAGGGAGGCATAGATAGTCTGGAGCCACAAAGGATTTCTCCCGACTAAAGACTTGTTTCAGACCAGTGTGTTCCTTCATACTCCTGACTTCACACCAACGCAGGTCAAGGAAGGTTTCTGCTAATTTTTAACGTTCCATTTTTTATGAAAAATTCTCCGTTTCAAGTAAAAAACAGTCCTGTTGCTATGTGAGATTATGTTAAGAAACCACTGTATTGGTTATCTGACTTTTTCCCCCCTTGAAGAAGCTCTACATTGATCTCTGGAATTAATGTCAGTGAGCTTTTGAGGTCTCTGAAATGGGAAGGGGAAGGGCCTGGCTGTCTTTCAACTCTGAGCAGTTGAGTGAAGGCAGTGTGTGGGTATCTGTGGAGTGCAGATTTCCTTTGGATTTCTCATTTAACCCCTTGAGCCTGGAGTAAAGGCACTGATTTTTTCCCATGTAGGGGCTGTTTCTGTTCCTGGGTCTCATTCTTAAGCCATGCTAGTGAGGGATGAATTAGAACAACCATATCTAGCTGTCCTCAACCGTCTTGAGGGAGGTGAGGAATTGGACTAGTATTGCCTGCTCTGAAACACCTAGAGAACTTCAGAAGTCTCTGCAGATGGAGTAGGGGCTGGGGAAGATCTGATGAAAGACCAGTCTCTCCCAGTAAGAACAGATGTAAAAAGTAAAGAAAGAGCCACTCCAGACACATCTGGAAAGCTCTGCAAGTGCAGACTTGTCCCTGGGCGCCCCATAAGGTTAGCCGATCAGAGGCGATGGGGGCAGATGTCAAGGTTAGCTATCTGGGATGTCCTTCAAAATTCCTATTTTCTTCCCCTGGGTGTGTTTATGCTATTATTAAATGATTACACATATTCATTCCTTCCTTATGTATACTTTCTAGCTAATGTCGTTTAAAGCTAAAAATAATTCTGTAGTCCTTAATTAGAGTTCCTGAGATTTTTCTACTCAGCCCTTCTTTCTTTCTTCTAAGATTTCAGTCTTCTAACATCACAGTGAATTTTGCCCTTATGTTCTTCCTTTGCATTGCTGTAAATGATGGGAGGTTCTTGATGATGAGACAGTTCTCAGTTCACTAAACATCTGCCAACTATGTAGGGACAGTAGCACAAGTGGGTCCTGTGGTGCAGTGTCAGCTTGGGAAACAGGCCAGGGGTGCTGCTCCAGCGGCTGTTGCCAGCTGCGGTGCAATGGGCCTCACTTCTCCTTTCAGAGAATCAGAATTCTCTTATGTAGAGTGAGATCACAAAATAGCCAGGCACTCCAAAAACCGCCCCTCCCCTTTCCTAAAAAAAGGAAGCCCTATCTTCAACAATTTTATATGGAACCTCAGTTTAGAAAATGTATGTACAGTCCTCCCCCCTTATCCTCAGGGAATATGTTCCAAGACCTGCAGCGGATGCCTGAAGCTGCAGATAGTATGGAACTCTGTATTGTCTGTGTTTTTTCCTAAACATGCATACCTATGATAAAGTTTAATTCATGAATTAGGCACAGTAAATGATTAGCAATAACTAGTAATAAAATAGAATAATTATAACAATATCCTGTAATAAAACTTATGTGAATGTATTCTCTCTTTCAAAATATCTTATTGTACTCACTTATTTTTAGGCCCTGGTTGACCGTGGGTGACTGAGACTGTGGAAAGCGAGACTATACATAGTTCCATGACTACTGTACACAGAACTGACAACCATTCCTTTTAACCCTCCCTTCACTTCCTCTTGTGGTCCCCAAGGCCTCACCTTTAATTGAGGAGAAAACACAATTTCTGATCTACTGGAATTAGAGGATCTCCCAAACCCTCTCAGCTCTTGGATTTCTGATTACTGCCTACGTATGGTTGTTTGCCTTAAGCTAGGGAGACTATATCCACAGAGGTGAGAGGGTGGTTCCATGGATTTCTAATGGTCTAGGGGGAACTGGCCTCACCATATAGGAGAATTTTACCCATGATGATTGCTAATGAAGGACGCTTCCCACATTGTTGATGATTAGGGTTGTGGCAATTTTATTTCCCTGGAGAGGCCCTGAACAAATGACTTAAACTATTACGTTAGTTTTGGGGATTGGGAGGCATTTTTATGAAAGTAATAATTACATTACAGACACCAATAGGAAGAACCATTAGACATGGGGGGTAGGAAAGACACAGGACAAACTCTGTTGGGCAGTTTGAAAACCTAATAAGGTCATTGGTCATTTTAGGAAATGTCTCATAGAGACTCCTTGAACTACAAAACTGCTTATACTAATGAAATTAGGGCAAACTGGCAAGAACAGCTTGTTTGATAGAAACTTCTGGGTTTTGCCCATTAGTTCTAAATGAGGTTCTTGAGCTTGGTTCCTATGATTATCCTCAGTCCGTGAGTTCTTTATAATTAAAAAAAATTTTTTTAGTCTAATTGCCTTAGAGTAATTTTTTTTTAAATCAGCTGTAGGGTCTTTTTTTTTTCTTTTTAAGTTTTTTTTAGTTTTAAGTCACTGTTTCTCAAACCAGGGTGCCCCAGAACCCTTTAGTAAGACAGTCATTGGGTCTTTGGTAATTAGTTTTCTTCAGAAGATTTCTGAACGTTATTCAAGTTTAAGAAATACAGGATTGGAGATGTGTTTAGGTAAATAATGAATTCCTCTCACATGTGTTTGGAATAACATGTTTCTTTCTTTCATTTTTTCACGAGGGAGAGAAACTAATATGTGTTGTGTGTGCGTGTGTGCGTGCGTGTGTGTGTGTGTGTGGCTGGGGGTCTGCTGTTCTACCACAATTTACTTTTGCTTTCTGTTCTGAGTACATGTCAAAAACGTATATGGAACCTGTTGGTAAGGTGCTGGTTACATTTTCAGGTGCCTTTAGGACAAGCGATCCTTTTTCTGCTTGGGAGATCTTCACTGACTCCCTTTTAACTGCTTCAGATAATTTATGCTGGGTTCTGGGCTTTCCTCACGCTAATTTCTTCTTACTAATTCATTGCACTTTTTGCTATTTCCCAACATTTCTTAACCACGCTGGTAAGGCCTGTCTCTCAACTACTCCACAAATTCACTTTGAATCTCTCTACCTTGGAAGCTTGGTTCATGTTAAACCCCTGAATTAAAATGTCTCCTCTTCCATTCATATGTAGCCTAGCTTAATGTATGGACCGAGTCATAGCTCTTCAATGAATAGGAGTGAAGCTATAATGCAATTGTAGGTTCTAGCCAGGTGCTCTAAAATTGGATTTGTGAGGAGAGGATACAGAAATGGCCCTTCTCCTTAGGGTTTTCACTCATTTCCGTTGCCCCTTCCATCTTGACATCAGGGGAGGGTTAATTTCCTTTTAGCACTGTATAGGTGAGGCTGGACTATGCAAGAAGGCTTTGTAAAGTAGCATGTGACTGATTGGGCTTACAAAGGAGTGTACTCAGCTCCAGCTGAGTAGAAGGGAGGGTTCTCTTCGAGTGTGTCAGCCCTCCAAGAACCCAAGCCACACTCTTCACAAACTGTCCACACTCAGGAGAGCAGGACCTGGAGGTTGACAGAAATCACCTTTCTACCTGGCCCAAGAAACCAGTGTCCTACCATTGATTTGGTGTCACTGTAAGTTTTATCCTCTTTAGGGGAGATATCATCCCATGTGCATAGGAAGATAACTTTGCTTATGGCCTCAAAGAAAATTAGGGGGTTCTCAATATTGGGTCTCTGGTAGTTCAAATACAACACCGTGCACAAAAAATCTACAAGAGTGTTGCTTAGAGGTGTCAAAGATTGTTGAGTTCAAAACCCTTCGCTGGTCATTCTCTTCTCTGAACTACTCTACACAATTTAACCCTCAATTATATTTTGTCTTAGTCACTTTTCATACAGTAGGTAATAATAATAAATAATGCTTGTAGTTAGTTGCTACTGATCTATCTACTTTGTTTCCTCAAAGAAGTTATAAATACCCTGAGAGCTGGGACCACGTTGCCAGTAGTAAATAGATTCTTGGTTGATTCCAGTGCATTGAAGAGGGGCCCCTGGTTGGTTAATCACCTGGGGTCAGCAGATGACTAGTGTTAGCTACAGTAGGTCTAACTCATAATCTTTTCATTTGAACCAGGTAGATAAGTTATAATGTTGCTTAGATGAAATGGAAATGTGAATTTTTCCTGGTAACGTTTGTAGCTTCATTTGGGCTGCTAGATAGTTATTGGAAAAAAGACAACACGTTCATGATTTAGTGGGAGATTGCTGATTTGGTACATTTAGGCAGTGGGGTCTGAAGATGGTGAATACATCACGGCCAGGAAAATACTTTTTCCTCCACCCTCCCCAGAATAGTTTAGGGTAAGTAGCAGAACTGGAGAACATGTGTTAAATAGAATCCAAATCAAACCTACTAGTTGGGCAAATGATTTAAGTGTTATTGTGGAAATTTATGTAAACCGCCAGCTCAGCATAAAACAGCACAAACACAAGCCCAAACTTGTGTTACCATAGTAATAAAGTTCACGCAGGGTAATGTGCCTGTGGTATATGGGAAGGCAGTAGAGTACATCTGGAATGCCAATTTTAGAAACAGAAAAAGATGCACTGGAAGTTTGATTTTGTGTGATCAAAGACCATTAGAAGCTAAGGAACTGAAGGAATATTAAGGAACCCTGGAATGTTTGTGTTTGAGGTAATTAGAGCTTCTTGTAGGCTTAGAAGTAGGGAGCAAATGATAAGTGATCATAAAAAGAACAAAATAGCATGTTGTCACTCTGAAGGGATGTCTTTTTCTTTAGAGAAAATTGGATCACTTATAGGCAGCTGATCCAGTTAATAATCTGAATTTTATCAGCCCCAAAGAAATCATCTGGATGAATTTTCTTGCCTTCCCCTGTCTAATGTGAAATACTAGTTCAGCATACCTCTCATTTTTCATTAAGAAATTGTCAGCCACTGTTGACAAACAGGTAATGAGTTTGACATGGGATCAATATGCCATCAGTCTTTAGCACAGACATAAGTTTATCCCATAATGTGGCTTCTTAAAGCATGGGCTTAGATTAAAGAGTTGTTTTTCACTCCAGGGAACATAATAAATAAACTCCATTCAAACAATTAATTTTACAAGTTTCATCACATTTTTAAGAGGGATGATCAGTTTTTAACCGTTTTGCTATACAGGGCGAAATTAGAGTTGAGAATTTAACTCTGCTCCTACTTGGTGTCCATCTCTGGCCAACATACACAATATTATGAGATTTAACAAGTGGCTTCTTTGTTTTAAAATTTTAAGTTGATGTTCTAAGAGGTCAAAAGTGAGAATTTTCAGGAAGGTTACCTTTAAAATCCTTTGTTGCTTAACCCTGGTAATTTTTCAGTTGGGGGAGCCGGTTTGATTTTGCTAAAAACAAAACAAAAACCTCATCATTTAAATACGGTCATTTAAAATTATAATTTCAATGTAACAATAGACAAAATTTGGGAACTATAACAGAAAAAAGTCACTCATGATCTTGTTTCTGATAAAAGCATTGCCATTCTTTGTGTACTTGCATTCTGGTTCTCTTTAGGAGCATGGTTTGTTTCCTATACTCTGCTCTTCAGATTGGTTTGTTCTTAGGGTAGCAGTTAAACACTCAGCACTGAGATGCAGCGTGAAGGGAGAGGGAGGCTCAGGCCCTGTGGATTACCTGCAGTCACTCTTCACGTATTGTGGGGGAGGGGTAGCCCAGTGGTTAGGCCCAGAGCTGGCACATGTGGAGAGGGCCTGCCCTCTCCTTGGTGTTGAAGGCCGAGGGTGCAAATCACACAGGATCATCGGGGCACTGAGAGACCATGTCTCCCGAGAGACTGTCTAGGGCAGTGCTCTTCAGAAGTTTCTGTTCATATAGAATACTCTTGACATTTAAAATTTTTCACTGTATGTCTGAAAAGTTACCTGCCTGTTGATGTTTGCTTTAAATGTGTTTTCTTCCAAAACATTGGAGCTGCATGACCTAATTGGCAAAGCTAGACCTCATCATCATACCAAGCAGGCAATTAAAACAATTTCTTTCAGAGAAAGGTCTGACTTCATTTTCTGGGTTCATAGGTGTCCCTGTGGCAGCCCTCTCACGGTGTTTTAATTCTGCAGTAGAAAGCGAGGTGTGGGGTTGGTTAGGAGCTTTCTGCCTCCTTCCTCATATCTCTCTGAAGTCCTCTGTCCTTTGTGCTCCATTGAGGGTCCTGCAGGAGGACCCAGCTCCCGCTTTTCACATGGGATAGGGGGCACTGAGAGGGCTGGATGGGATGGGAGGCTGTGTCGGGGAGTCAGGGATACAATGAGAGGAAGTGTGAAGAGGAGGTAGGAAGAGCACAGGGTGGAGGTTTCTGGAAAGGCTTTGGGTGCTGCCCTTCCCTGGAGCAGAGGGACTCCCTTTGAAAGATCTCTGCGCTTCCCCAGGGCATAAGCTGTCCACACGGGAGTGGCGAGTTGTTTCGGATGACTTGATTTTACTATCACCCTTCCGTCTTAAAGCCTCATCCCTTTATTTCATGAGCATTATAAAAATGCAGTTTATTAAAGACTTGACATAAAGTAGACCAAAAAAGTCTCTGCCCCGAAGGGGCTTCTATGCAGTTAGATTACACGTAGCACAGCACGAATTAAAAGTCACCACCACCACAACCAAACCCAAGAGGGACCTGATGTTCCCCAGAGCTTTGGAGGCAGCCGTGTTAGAGGGGGATTCTCCTTGCCCGTGGGTGGCTTTTAGAGGGACAGCTGGGCTTGGCGGCGTGAGGTGAGAAAGGGCTGGGTTTGTGCCTGTGTATCAAGAAGTTTTGTTGCAGTGTGGTCAGTCTGTCAGTGGGATGGACTGATTTTTCCTGATATGTTCTGTGGAATACAGTTGTAGGTTTTACATGAGAAAAAGGCTGATTGTTGTTAAAGATGTTTTTGAAATGTGTGGTTAAACAGAGGCAATAAACAAGTTTCTTTACTGGAGAACTTCTGGATGCTCAGGGCGCTCCTGAGCCCCCAAGAGAGAGAGCGCTGGTTTGCAGAATGTCTTAAATGTAGTACCCATGGGACGCTCTTCTCAAAGAGTCCCTGGAGTGGCTGGTGTTCTTGGGGACACACTCAGGAATATGCTGGGGTGACAGAGTAATAGGCCTGCCACCCACTTGGTGAAGTGGAGCCCGCTGGGAAGGCTTGGTCGTCTGGTACTGTGGGATGTGTGGAGGGGCTGGGCCCTGGGGCCCTTTCCAAAGTACTGAGTGTGCTTGGATGGAATGTAGAGACAAACAAAAGAGATTTTATGTAATTGAAAGTAGCAAACCTTTAGACCAGGGCCCAAAGTCATTTCAATATTTGCATCTTGCCACTTTGGTGAAGCTGACCTTTGGCAGAGGTGGAGGCTCCTTTGTGTGGCCCTGAAGAGCCATCTCTGTCACATGAGAGGCCTTTACCTGCCCTGTCTGGTAGGGAATGGTGTGGTTTCTGTCTTCTCTTGAGGAATGCTTCCCTCCCTTCATGTAAGGGACGTCAGGAAGCTCCACTTGGATTCCCGGTAGGGATGCTGTGCGTTTCAGACATGAGTGATAACTCCCTGCAGCAGATCTCGACAGACTGACCCAGAGGAGCAGCCAAGGCCGTGGGGCTTACCTGGTCCTTTCTTTTGGGTTGTTGAGGCTCTCTGGCTGAGTTTAGTTGCCTTTGGTTCAGGTTCTCAGAAAGGCCCTGTGTTACTCTGCAGAGCCTGGGCCTCTTCACTGGTACCGGCCCACATCCTTCGCTCATGGGCCCCGTTCCTCCCTGTCTCCTGTCCCAGGACTGGTTTCCTGGAAGAACGCCTCGAGGGAGGTGGCAGCCAGTCTGTGCTTGTGAGAACAGCATGGCCCTCTCTGGCTCCTCCTCTGTTCCCCTCCTGCCCGCCTTCCTACAAGAGCAGAGCTGCTGCTGGCTTCTGGTGAGGCCTTACCGGTGGGAGGCCTAAGGAGATCCGCCTGTTCTCACTCACACGGCCAAGTTGATCCTGGTGTCTTTCATTTGTCTGTCTGCTTTCCTGGCTGGTGCCCAAGATGCAGTTTCCTAGTGTTTCCACACGTGAGTGGCTGGGCAGTGCTGGGTCATTTGACATTGTTCTTACCGTCAGCACCTCTTTGATCAAAAGAAGTATGAAGAGGGAGGTTCTGTATTCACAAAAAGCAGAAGGGTATTAAAAATGATATATTTAAGTAGGATGCCTTAGAAATAGAATTCACAGCTGAGTGGTCTCTTTCTAGTACAGAACATTTAGGATGCTATGCTGCAGTGTGGTGTGGCACATTTGAAAGGCACTCAACCTCAGTGTCAGTGGAGGTGCTGACATTATTCTGAGCACAGGTTCTTCTTCTAAGGGGATTTTATAGTTTTAAGGGGAATTTGGAAAGGGAAAGTTGGGAAGCTCGAACTGATAGGACAGGTACTTCTATTTGTAGGTTGAGTCATCAAAGTCCTCCTGGATGTTGAAGTTCTTGCTTAAATGTCCCCTCTTCTCCAAAACCCTCTCTGGTTCTTCTGAACTAGAGCGAATATCACCATGCTTGACGATTTTCTAGCCCTGGATGTATGACCATTATACATTGCAGAAGTTGTAGTATTTGCTTAAATGACTTCCTCCTCTATTAATCTGTAAGCTTTTTGAAGGTATAACCTCCCTTTTTAAATTTTATTTCCAGGGAGCAAATATTACACACTCAATAAAGATTTACTGAATTGAACCAAAATATATCAGATCATGTTATTTTCTTTCTGTTTTGAAGAAAAACATAGTTTTCCTGAGTAAATGTAGAAGTTACTTGCCTAACTGAAAAAAACCTAAGCCTTAATTAAAAAGCTTAATTTTAAAGAGGGTTTGCATCAACCTTCAGCACTGGAGATGTATGTGTATGTTCCCTCCCTTCCCCCAGTTTAAGCCTTTCGTGAGAAGAGAATAAGCATTAACCTCATGCGTTAGTGTGGCGGAATGTCTGGGAAGTGGGAGGTTGAGGAATGCTGCATGTTGAATGAATTGTGAATATTTCTGGTTTCAATTTTCTTTACCTACTCAGGGTCTGGAAGGTCTGAAATGCTGCCCTGGACTTCGGTTCTGTGTGAATTGGCTCTGAGGATGAGGAATGCTAGAAGTAGCTGTTGGAATTAGAGCTTCAGAGACTGGGCTCATGAGAGGAAAGTGCACTGGAATCTGCTCTCTCAGATCTCGCCTTTAGTCTGACTTGTTGATGACAGCCCCACGTTGGAAATAGTCCACTGCTAATAAGAATGTTTTATTTTCACACGCAACTTGCTCATTATGCAATCCAAAATCCTGAAACAAAACCCAAAACATTTTTAAAACTCCCAAAAAAACTTTTCATGGAAGTGATTACTTAATAGTGCACATTTCATAGAGTTGAATAAAGCACTATCGTAAAGAAAATGTTAAGTCTTTCCTTCCCTGAGGGAAACGATGTGGGTTAACCTGCTTAAAATATATACAGATATTGCAGTTAAGTAAGTTTTCATGCCTCTGTCTTCCCCTTCCTTCTTATTACTGCCATTTCCCCTATTCTGATTTACCGATTATTTATTATTCTTGAGTAATACATTTTTAAAGATTATTTATTTCCCTCACTTTAACTTGGACTTCTATTTCGGAACTTCTGTTTAATGTATTAATAAAATTAGTGCTAGTAGGAGTCGTAAGTTTAGGATGTGACAAGCATACAAATTACTTGAGTCTCAAAACAAAACAGAAAACTTGAAAGAAAAAAAAAGCCCTCAAAAATAAATCCCCAAGTCCTTATGCCCCATATCTACTATCTTTCAAAACCAAGTAATAAGAATTTCTACACCTTTCTTCATTCTTTTTGTGGTTTGGTGTAACCTTTGATTTGTGATGCTCTTTACTTCACCCTGCGACATTTAAGACGTATGCTACACAAAATATAGTTCCTGGCTAACCAGTTCCATAACCCTAGTTAAGCTTTTCCATTCTGCAAAGGCGATAGCTCTGAAATACAGAAGTGATTGCATTAAATCCTTGGCTGGCAATTTTGTGTGGGATTGGGTATTGAAATGCAGCAAAGCAAATAATGAAGGCATATGTTTACCTATAATTCTTGTTACCTTGGGAGAAGGATTAAATAGGAACAGTTTGGTTGTTGTCAAATTCTTAACAGTTGCTTTCAAGCATGAAACAGTCCCCAGGCTCTCAGAGGATTTACTTAGCAGTTTGAATAGAGAGGTCTTTACTGCTAATGGAACTGAGATGGCAGGCTTAAGCAATGGGGTGCTTTATAGCCTCTTTAGCCACTTGAGAAGATGTAACATCAAATAGCTGAAACTGTCCCGGTCTCCATTGGTGTTTAGGAAGTTGTGCAAAGATTGGTGAATAAATAATTCAGGGTTGTATGGATGTCTGGATGCCAAGAGCGTTGAGAGTATCTAAAAGCTTGATTCATTGAAGGGTTAGTTCTGGGAGAAGCTCTGGAGCGCCTACTTGAGCTTGGCCCCAGGGAACATTTACAGATGATGACATTTTTGAAGAAAGAAAGAACTTTTGCTTGGGATTGACTGAGCTTTGTAAAGAAACATTTCACTGGAGACTCCAATCCTGCAAAAGTATTATTCATAAAACAAAGAACATTTTATTTTTAGTACAGATGGTTGGCAGTTGTCACTTGTGTATGTATGCATATGTGTGTGTGTTTAAAATACACAATGGTGGTGATTACTTAGGGTCTCAAGTAACTATTTAAGCTCTGTACTATTTAACAGTTAAGCTTTAAGAAAACACTTGTTGAAGACATAGGAGAGAAGCAGTCACAATTTGTCCAGCATTGTCTATTTAGTAAAGATGTTTCCTGAATGTGTCCTCTAAGAACAGCTAGAAAAGCAGGTCTTGGGGACCTATAGGATGTATGGAGATCCACAGACATTCTGACTATCCTTCTGTGAATAGAGTAGAGTTGTACCTCCCTGTTCACTTGGACACAGGTGTGGCCATATGACTTGCCAATTAAATGTCACTTCTGGGCTGAAGCGCGTCAGCCCTAGGGTGATGGTGACTTGGAAAAGAGCCCGTGCTCCTGGGCAATGGACGTGGAGTGTGAGCAAGAAATGACATATTCCTGATATTTTGTGATTGGTACTGCAGTGTAACTCAGCCCGCCCTGGCTGATCTATCCCACAAGGTGCTAGATTCTTCTGGAGGAGAAGGACTATGCTCAAGAGGCCCAGGTGTATTTCCTTACCTGAGGCTGAGCGGAGAAATTCCTGTGTGACTTGGCTCGCAGTTAGGGAGGGACGGGCAAACCTTTGGCTGCTGAGCAGCAGCAGCTATGGGGGCGCTGGACTTTCTCTTTAGTTTTTATTTTTATTTTTCCTCTCTCTTTCGTAGGTTCCTCCAACATTCTTTCTCTTCTTCCCTCTACCAACCAAGTCTGTTTTTATCCTTTGCATGGTTTCTTGGCAGGAATTCTCAATTTCTGTTAACCCAAAGTGGAAAGCAACTTCTCTCCTTCAGCTCCATGATGCCGAGTGACTGGAGCCCTGTACCCTTTTCTCTGCCACAGACAAGGAGACTGTGTGTCCTAAAGCTGATGAAAGTGGTTACTGTAATTACCAAGCAAGGAGATTCATATACTTTCACAGAGCCGGAGCTGGTGGGGGTCACATTCTAGATCTGTTGTCCTTAGGTACATCTCAGTGCTTTATCAAATCCGCTTTTCACGAATGTCCTTCACTCTTAAACTCTGGGAGGCTGGTCACATAATATGCGTTTTATGGATGGAGAACTGAGGCTCAGAGATGTTAAGTGATGTGCTCAGATCATCCACATAGCCATTATCACTGAGCAGTTTCAAAGCTCCTCACATTCCAGAATGGACACTCTTTGTATTGCTTTGTCACATGGCTTTTAAGTATGATTAAATAGACATAGTTGAAAGAGACAGATATTTGAAACTATAGAAGGCCAGTTCAAATAGATAATAACAGTGATAAAACAACAGTAAAATAATAATAGCAGTTAAAACTTACATAGTGCTTACTATATGCTGCACTGTTCTAAGTGCTTCAAGTTTATTAATGCACTTAATTCTCATAACACTAGGAGTAAGTATTCAGATGAGGGAATAGAGGCACAGGGAAATTAAGAAACTTGCCCAAGGCCACCCAGATAATAATTGGTAAACTGGGGTTTGAATCCAGGCTCTAGAATTCTTGTTCTACAGAACCACTATTTGAGACTTTGTTAAATGGAGATGAGAAGAGGTTTTTTATTGTTTTGTTTTTTTTAAGAGTCTAGCTTTTTAAGAGCAGTTTTAGGTTAACAGCAAAAACAGAGAGGAAGGTGTAGAGATTTCCCATAATTCCCCTGCCCCTACACTTTCACAGCCCCCACCATCATCAACATCCAGTACTGAGTGGTATATCGTTACAGCTGATGAACCTACATTAATACATCATTATTATTACCACCCGAAGTCCACATTAGGGTTCACACTAGTGTTGTACGTGCTGTGGGTTTGGACACATGTATAATGACGTGCATCTACCATTATCGTATCGTGCAGAGTAGTTTCACTGCCTTATGCACCACCTGAGCTCCATCTGCACATCCATCCCTTGACCCCAACCCCTAGCAACCAATGATCTTTTTACCATCTTCATAGTTTTGCCTTTCGCAGAATGTTATAAAGTTGGAATCATCCAGTGTGCACCCTTTTCTGGTTGGCTTCTTTTACTTAGTACTATGCATTTAGGTTTCCTCCATACTTTTCATGGCTTGATAGCTTATTTCCTTTTAGTACTGAATAATATTCCATTCTCTGGATGTACCACAGTTTATTTATTCACCTGTGATAGGATAACTTGGTTGCTTTCAAATTTTTTCAGTTATGAATAAAGCTGCTATAAACGTCCATATGCAGGTTTTTGTGTGGACATAAATTTTCAACTCCTTTGGGTAAATACCAAGGAGTGTGATTGCTGGATCATATGGTAAGAATATGTTTAATTCTGTAAGAAACTGCCAAAAGTGTCTTCCACCGTGGCTGCACCATTCTGCATTCCCATCAACAATGAATGAGGGTTTCTGTTGCCCCACACCCTGACCAGCATTTGGTGTTGTCAGTGTTCTGGATTTTAGCCATTCTAATAGGTTTGTGATAAGAGTATTATTGAACTGAATTTTTATAAATAACACGACCTGCATTTCCTGAAATACGTAGTTCATGACTTTTTTTTTTGTTTATGAATCTTAAAATGTGTACTGTGCATGTGTGTTACTGCTTTATCTTTCAAACTTCTAGCTACTACCTCCACCCTCCCACACTCCCCTTACCACTGCACCCTGTGGTTCATGGTAGGGGTCAGGCCTCACATATGTTTCCATGAGAGGAATTGATTATGGGCTTTTAATGGTTTGTACTGAGCTCTCAGTGATCTATAATGGGTTTACTGTGGTCTATGCCAGGCTCCATGGTTTAACAGCTCTTTTTGAAAGGACAAAACTGATAATGTGGCCATTTTCTGTAGGATGAAAGCAATTAGAAGGAAAGACATCCTAGTGAAATATCTTGTGAATGTGTCTGAGATTTGTTAGTCATCAAGAGGTGCCATTGAAAAATACTGCATGTCCTCACTCATAAGTGGGTGCTAAGAAAGGAGAGAAAGAAAAAAAGAAAGAAAGAAAAAAGGCCACAATAATACATTGAACTTTCCAAAGGAGAGAACAAATCTATGTTTACTAGAGGTAAGTGGGGGAGGGAGAGGGGAATTGGGAAGATATTGGGTAAGTGGCACAAAGGATAATTATGACTTGTAATAATGAATATGCTAATAATATTGATTTGATCATCACATGTTGTGCACAGGTGATGGTAGTCAATGCTGTACCCCTAAAATATGTACAATTAATTGTGCTTCAATTAAAAAAAAGAAGGGGTGCCATCATGTGTAATCTTCAGGGACACAAGTGCAGTTGAGGCAGGCTTGGGTGGCACATCTGCTTTGGGCTGCATTGTGGCAAGGCCCTGGGGAATTAGGGTGATTATGGAGAGGCCAGCCCCAAGACGGGGTGAAGGGGTCTATGAGGTGGGGACAAGAGAAAACAGCCTCACTGTCCAGGTCAGCTCCAGCATTAGGAAGCAAGGGCATGAGGGAGCCAGCCGTGCTAGAACCGGCAGTTGCTGTGCCGCAGAACCCCCAGCCCAGGCAGTCCTCATGCCCCAGAGAGACCCAAGAGCCACCAGGCCCATAGACCCTGAGCCAGCTGTGCTGGAACCGGCAGATGCTGCAGCGCACTATATATAGGCGCCTCAGCCCAGATGAGTCCCCATACCCCAGAGAGGACTCAGAGCTACCAGGCCCACAGACCCCCAGCCAGCTGTGCTGGAACTTGCAGCCACCACGCTGCACCACGGGGCCATCAGCCCAGGTGAGTCCCTGCCCCCCAGAGAGGCCCAAACCCCTGGCCCACAGGCCCTGAAGAAGCTGTGCTAAATAGGCAGTATCTGCAGGATCTAGGCCAGACACCAGGGTAGAACAAGTGGACAGTGAAACCCTCTGCTACAGTGACTAAATACCAACGTAGCAATACCAGAAATATAAAAAATCAAGGAAATACAGCATCATCAAAGGAAAGTAATAACTCTAAAGTTCTAAATCCTATAGAACAGTAAGTCCTTGAAATAACTGATAAGGAATTTTGAGCAACAATTCTAAGGAAAATAAATGAGATACAAGAAAACTCAGTTAGATAACACAATGAAATGAGAAAAAGTATACAGGACCTGAAAGAAGAAATGTACAAAGATATCAATGCCCTGAAAAAGAATGTAGCAGAGCTTTTTAGAGCTGAAGGATTCATTCAACAAAACAAAAAACACAACAGAGAGTTTAACCAGCAGGCTAGAACAAGCAGAAGAGAGAATTTCTGACCTTAAAGACAGAAATAACACAGGCAGACAAAGAGAAGAAATAAAGAATTTAAAAAATTGAAGAAAATCTAAGAGAGATAACAGACAACAATAAGTGCTCAAATATCCAAATCATGGGTATTCCAGAAGGGAAGAAAAAAGGAAATGGCATTGAAAACATATGCAATGAAATAATAGCAGAAAACTTCCCAGGTATAGGGAAAGACATAGATCCTCAGACTCAGGAGGCTCAAAGATCTCCAAACATATTTAACCCAAAAAGGTCCTCCCTAAGACATATTATAGTAAAATTGGCAAAACTTAAAGACAGAGATTCTTAAAAGCTGTAAGAGAGGTGTCAAGTCATCTGTAAGGGAGCCCCAATCAGACTAACATGAGATTTTTTATCAGAAACCCCAAAAGCCAGAAAAGACTGGAATGATATATTCAAAATACTAAAAGATAAAAATTGCCAGCCAAGAATACTTTACCCAGCAAGTCTATCCTTCCAAAATTAAGGATAAATAGTATATTTCTCAGACAGACAAAGACTGCTGGAGTTCACTACCACACTACCAGCCTTACAAGGAATCCTCAAGGGAGAAGGGAGTACTGTCAAGGGAGAAGGGAGTACTGGGTCTGATACCTGAAAAAAAAAAACATCATTACAATGAATACTCAAGAAAGAACAAATACCGCCAGTAAAATAAACATGTTAATAATAAAGAGAAAAAAAGTTTATCTACCATCCCAAGAAACCAACAAACACAGAAGACAAACAGTAAATCAAAAAGAAAGGAAGGAAAGATAACTTAAGACATCCAAACAAAAATCAATAAAATGCCAGGAGTAAATCAACACCTTTCAATAATAACTCATAATGTAAAAGGATCAAATTCCCTACTTAAAAGACACAGATTGACCGACTGGATTAAAAAGATGGACCAACAATATGCTGCTTTCAAGAGACTCACCTCACCTGTAAAGACACATATAGACTAAGAGTGAAAGGATGGAAGAAGTTATACCATGCAAATAGAAATGAAAAATGAGCTAGAGTAGCTATTCTTATATCAGATGAAATAGACTTTAACCAAAAACCATAAAAAGAGATAAAGAAGGCCAATATATAATGATAAAAGGATCTATCGATCAAGAAGACATAACAACTATAAATATATATGCACCCAACATCAGAGTAGCCAGATTTATAAAGCAAACAGTATTAGACCTAAAGAATGAGATAGACACTGATACCATAATAGCGGGGGACCTGAACACCCCACTCTCAACACTGCATATCATCTAGGCAAAAAATCAACAGAGAAACACAAGAACTAAACAACACTTTAGACCAATTGGACTTGGCAGATATCTACAGAACATACCACCCAACAACCACAGAATATTCATTCTTCTCATCAGCACATGGAACCTTCTCCAGAATAGACCACATGTTAGGTCACGAAGAAAGTCTCAACAAATTCAAAAAAATTGGAAATATTCCATGTATTTTTTCAGATCACGATAGATTAAAATTGGAAATCAATAACAAGTGAAACTCTGGAAACTATACAAACAAATGGAAATTAAACAACATTCTACTTAATGACATATGGGTCCAAGAAGAAATTAAACAGGAAATCAAAAAGTTTATTGAAACTAATGAAAATAATGACATATCATACCAAAGCCTGTGTGATACTGCAAAAGCAATACTAAGAGGGAAATTTATTGCATTAAATGCTTACTTCAGAAGAATGGAAAGATGATAGGTAAACAACCTAATACTTCACCTTAAAGAACTAGAAAATCAAGAACAATCCAAACTGAAAGTTAGATGGAAAGAAATAAGATCAGAGCAGAACTAAATGAAATAGTAATCCAAAAAATGATACAAAAGATCAATGAAACAAAAAGTGGGTTTTTTAAAAAGATAAATAAAATTGACAAAACATTAGCAAGGCTAACTAAAAAAAAGAAGAGCAAATACCCAAATAACAAAAATAAGAAATGAAAAAGGTGATATTATAATTGATACCTCAGAAATACAAGGAATCATTAGAGACTACTATAAACAACTATATGACAACAAATTTCTAAATCTGGAGGAAATGGATAAATTTCTGGATATGTACAAACTACCAAAACTGAGCCAAGATGACATAGAAAATCTGAACAGACCAATAACAATAAAAGAGATTGAAGCTGTTATCAGAAGGCTCCCAACAAAGAAAAGCCCAGGACCAGACGGGTTCACTGCAGAGTTCTACCAAACTTTCGAAGAGAAATTGATACCAATTCTCTACAAACTATTCCAAGTTGAAACAGAGGCCATTCTGCCAAACTCTCTATGAGGCAAACATCACCCTAATACCAAAACCAGACAAAGATACAACAAAAAACGAAAGCTACAAGCCAATATGCTTGATGAATATAGATGCAAAAATCCTCAATAAAATACTAACCAACAGAATACAGCAACACATACACAAAATTATTCACCATGATCAAGTGTAATTCATCCCAGGGATGCAAGGTTGGTTCAACATACACAAATCAATAGATGTGATACACCACATCAATAAACTTAGAGACAAAAACTGTATGATCATCTCTATAGATGCTGAAAAAGCATCTGATAAAATTCAGCATTGATTCTTCATAAAGACTCTCTACAAGTTGGGTATAGGTGGAAAGTATCTCAACACAATTAAAGCCATATATGATAATCCCACTGTCAATATTATCCTAAACAGTTAAGAACAGGGACTAGACAAGGATGCCCAGTCTCACCACTTCTATTCAACATAGTGTTGGAAGTACTAGCCAGAGCAATCAGAGAAGAGAAGGAAATAAAGGGCATCCAAATTGGAAAAGATGAAGTCAAACTGTCCCTGTTTGCAGATGATATGATCCTGTATGTTGAACAGCCTAAAGCCTCTACAAAAAAACTTTTAGAGTCGATAAATGATTTCAGCAAAGTTGCAGGATAAAAAATCAACACACAAAAATCATTAGCATTTCTATACTCCAACAATAAACATGCAGAAAAAGAAATCAAGAAGGCTAGCCCATTTACTATAGCCACCAAAAGAATAAAATATTTTAGGGCTAAAGTTAACCAAGGAAGTGAAAAATATCTATGATGTGAACTACAAACCACTGTTGAGAGAGGGCACAAGAAGATGGAAAGATATCCCATGCTCTTGGATTGGAAGAATTAACATTGTGAAAATGTCCATACTACGCAAAGTGATCTACAAATTCATTGCAATCCCCATCAAAATTCCAATGACATTTTTCTCAGAAATGGAAAAACATCCCTAACATTTGTATGGAATAATGAAAGACCATGAATAGCCAAAGCAATCCTGAGCAAAAATAAAATAAAATAAAGCTGGAGGCATAACACTACCTGACTTTATACTACAAAGCTATATTAAACACAACAGCATGGTACTGGCATAAAAACAGACACACTGATTAATGGAACAGAATAGAGGATCCAGAAATTAACCCATATGCCTACAGCCATATGATCTTTGACAAAGGCACCAAGTGTACACACTGGGAAAGAGACTGCCTCTTCAGCAAATGGTGCTGGGAAAACTTGATATTCATATGTAGGAGAATGAAACTAGACATGTACCTCTCACCATATACCAAAATCAACTCAAATGGATTAAAGAATTAAATATACATCCAGAAAATTAAAACTCCTTATAGAAAATATAGGGCAAACACTCCAGAAAGCAGGATTGGGTACAGACTTTATGAATACAACCCCCAAAACACAGGCAACTAATGGAAAAATAAACAAATGGGTTTATATCAAACTAAAAAGCTTCTGCACAGCAAAAGAAGCAATTAACAGAGTGAAAAGACAACCAACAGAGGGGGAGAAAATGTTTGAGAAATACTTATTTAACAAATGATTAGTATCTGGAATATAGTAGGAACAAGTTTACAGCAAAAAAACAAATAACCCAATTAAAAAATGGGCAAAGGAGCTGAATAGGCATTTCTCAAAGGAATGCTACATTTCTCAAAGGAAGATATACAGATGGCCAATAGACACGTGAAAAAATATTCAACATCACTCAGCATTCGGGAAATGCAAATTAAAACCACTTTGAGATACCATCTATCTCACTCCAGTTAGGATGGCTAAAATCCAAAAGACTGAGAATGATAAATGCTGACGAGGTTGCAGAGAAAAAGGAACTCTCATACACTGTTGTTGGGACTGCAAAATGGTGCAGCCTTTATAGAAAATGGTATGGAGGTTCCTCAAGCAATTACAGATAGATCTACAATATGACTCAGCTATTTCACTGCTGGGTATATACCCAGAGGAATGGAAATCATGTCAAAGGGATACCTGTACTCCCATGTTTATTGTAGCACTATTTACAATAGCCAGTAGTTGGAACCAGTACAAATGTCCATCATCAGAAGAGTAGATAAGGGAAAAGTGGTATATCTATACAGTGGAATACTACTCTGTTAAAAAAAGGAATGAAATACTACCATTTGCAACAACATGGATGGACTTAGAGAAAATTATGTTAAGTAAAATAAGCCAGGCACAGAAAGAGAAATAGCATATGTTCTCACTTATTTGTGGGAGCTAAAAATAAATAAATAAATTTCAAACAATAAAATTGGGGGCAGGGAAGAAGACACAATAATCACAACAATTCCTTGAACTTGTTAAGACAAGTGAACAGACATGATATTATGGGGGATCGAGGGGGGATAGAGGAATTGGTTAAGAGACATGAAAATCAACTACATTATATATTGATAAATTAAAAATAAAAAAATAAAAAAGAATGAGGAAAAAAAAGGGAAGGAAGGACATGGGGCTGTGAGAGGAAGCTAGACTTTTGTTTTTAATCTGAAAGAGTTGAGTGATATACTTGACCCGGCCTGGGTGTGTGGTGTGTGTGTGTGTGTGTGTGTGTGTGTGTGTGTGTGTGTGTGTGTTTCTGTTTTGAGGAGTAAGAAAGAGGACCAAAAAACAAGGTTGTTGAACTAGCCAGAATTCAGCCAAGTTCTCATCTGAACCCATAATCCCTCCAAGATTTGTTTTCCAGGCATAAGAGGAAAAATCATTTTCTAAAACTTTCCATTTCTGATTTTTCTGTGATTATGGGCAGTCAAACTTGTGTAAAATTTTTATGATACCTTTTTTATTTGTAAATTCTTAGTATGTTAAACTTACTTATTTTAATGCTATCTGAATTTTTGGAAATTCTCATTATTTTTTTGTCTTCTTGATGTAAAGTAATTTGTTTTGGGGCTATATTTTACAATTTAGTTACTTAAAATGATTTTGCTTTTAGTGCAAATCTTATCTTATTTGAAAAATATGTATTTGTTCTTTGTCACTGACAATCAGTTTGTCTTTAACCCTTTTTTCGATGAGTCCTATATTGTCATTGTAGGAAAAAGTAGAAAATACCAGAAAAATACCAAAAGGAAAATAAAACAGTCCAATTACTCAGAGAAGCACTATTAACAGTTTGTTGTATTTTTCTAGATTTCCACGCAAGTATTATACATTACATATGTGTACTTACTTTTGTACATAATAGTGAATATGCTACGCACAAACTTTTTACAGCCTGCCTTTTTCAGTGATCAAGATAATCATCATTTTTCCAAGCTTGGAAATAATCTTGGAAAATATGATTTTTAATAGAGTCATATGACTTTAATATTATTCCGTAATTTATATATTCTTACTTTTTGCATTGTTGGGCATTTAGGTTGCTAGCAGTCTTTCACTATTAATAATGCTACATTGAGCGTCTTTGCTTCCATGTTTTAATGACGCTTCGTCGTGAAGGGGAGAGAAGATGAAGGCCTAGAGCAATAAAAGTAACTGCTGTTCGTAAGCTTTAACCACATGACAGACACTGGACACTTTATTTACTCCCAGAACAGCCACATGAGGTTGGTGGCATTGCGCCCCTAAAGAAACAGTCAGACAAACCCACTGGTGCCTATAGCTGGTGGGCTGCAGAGGTGGAATTGAACACAGGACTCTCTGGACCAAGCCCCAGCTCTTCACTGCTCCTTTGTTCTGCCTCAGGCACATGGGGAGAGCACTGAGAGACCAAATTACTGGAGAAGGACTGTTGAAAATTGTATGGGAAAAAGCTATTAGGATTAAACAAAAACCAGCCAATGCTGGTGGATCTGAAACCAGATCAGACAGGTATAGACTGGAAACTCTCATAAATATTCTCTTTCCCTAGCTTCTGGCATTGTAGATTTTAAAAATGAGGTCTCCAGAAGTAAAGTGATTTGCCTAAGGGCATACAACTAAATATTTATAGCTGTTGGTGGGACCGTCACTCCCAGCAAGTGCTCTTCCATGCTCTCTCCGCTGTGCTAGATTGTACAGGCTTCCTAAAGAATGAAGTCTCCAGGTCCTAATGCTCTCTCTGTGAAGACCTCAGATTACAACTTTAAAGGGATGTCATCCCCCAAATTATCTAGGTTGAAATCGGTCAGTATCTACTGATCTACAAGCATGGCAGACGGTAGACTGGCTGGATTTGAATCGTAGCTCTGCGTTTTCCTGGCTGTGTATCCTGTGCTAGTTACTTGACTTCTCTGTGCCTCAGTTTACTCTTTTGTAAAATGGAGACACCGGTAGTATCTACCACAGGGGATTGCATGAGGGCTGTGCAGAGCTCCTGGAACAGTGCAGGGTGTGTAGCGAGTGTGGTGTGCACGTGAGCTGCTGCCTGGAGCAACTGTTACCTATGGTATTCGGGGACCTCGAAGGAATCAATTTTTGCCTCTAATGAAATTTGCAGAAACTCTGCAAGAGCTTGAAATGTACTTGTAGTTGTCCTTGAGAGTATATATTTAAGGAGAGTAATAAGATAAAAGCTTTTGTGAGAAAAGCTTTTAGAAGGCTAAGAAAACTCCAATTTCAAAGGTCGTTTTAAGCAGGCACTAGAATGTCATCTCGAATATGTTTCCTTTGTTTTTTGATATGAAAGAAGTTAAGACAAAATAAAACAAAACAACCTAATAGCTTATCAATAAGTCAGAGGTTCCAGATTTCCTGATTTGGTTTCACTTACTAGTAATTTCCCAACTCTTATCACATTGAGTAAAACAGATGTTTTTAAAAGTCTACTTTCTCACACTGTTTGATTCAGTTTGCTATTTTTGGCTTAAAAATGAAGAAGGAATATGGCCTAATCCTTGCCCTATGGTGAGATTATATTGCAAGGTAAGAGAATAGAAAGTAAAGCTTTTCGTTATAACCTGTCCATGCCGTCTTGATGAAAGCTCAGGAGTCAGCAGGGGTTTGAGAATCATCGAGATGCACTTATTCTGTCCTCATCAGTTGCTGGCACCATTGCGATGAGGCTGGTACCAGTGGCCAGTGTGTGACACTGGCCGTCTCCAGCCTGGGTTTGAAACCAGCAGAAACAGGTCACCCATTCCTCACAGCTTCATTTTTCTGTAGGATAGAGATGCTTCCTCCTGTGAGGATTAAGGGGTTAATGTTGTGAAAGCGTCTATGCCAGGCTCTCATGACGTTAGCACCTTTTCCTCTGATGATGCTGTTCTCTGTGGAAAGGAAAGGCTGCATGGGCAGATCCCCAGAACTTCACACTCCACAGCGGGACTTCATTATAAGTTTGTCTTAAAAACAAGGTTATTTTCTTATACTTTCTAATCAGGCAATATGACATAAGAAATGCCATGTGACCCTCTATGAGACATGCACTTGACTTTTGCAAAGACCGTTGTTCCCATCCTATTTAAAAGGGCTTGACAATCTTTTAACTTCAGCAAACTCTGTAGAATATCGGCCTGAGATAGACTTCAGGCAGAGAGAAAGTTTTCTATTTCACAATTTCATACATAGGAACCTAAAAACTGCTATCAGTGACTTTTTTTTCATGACTCCAGTGTCAACCTGGAAGTGGATGACCAGAAGAATGTGTGGGGGGGAGATAAGATTTATGTGGAGAATGGAAGGAAAACACAGATAACTTCTGCTAGTTTGCTCTCTGCCCTCTCCCAGTACTACAGCTGGTGGCTTCGTGAATGCACGAGGCTAGTGGTGAGGTTGCCATCTGTACAGCTGACCAGAGCCTGTGCTCAGGGTCTGAGGCTGATCCGGTTCTACACTGGGGTTGGTTGGGCTGTATTGTGAGATTCTCGACATGTTTTCATGCTTTTTTTTATCTGATTATATCCCCCCACTGGGAGTTCATCACGCTCGGCTGCCCCTCACTGGACACCAGCTCCACACCCCATCACCCTGTGCAGGTGGCTTAGCGTCCGTGCAGAGGGACTTCCCAGGTACCCTTCCTCTTTTCAAGGTTCTGGGATGACTCATACTAAAACTCTGGTGGGATCGGGATTCTTCTGGAGCTGCTGTTTCCATTACCTCCTGACCCCCGGACTTGCATAACCAGCTGCTCTGTCATCACCCTGGGCAGGGCATTTTCCTTCTGCAATTTTTGACCATTAAACATTACAGTCTTTTTGGGCCTCAGACATTGGTCTTTCCCTTTTCCGGGTTACAACTCCCTCCCTTGAGGGCCTGGTTAAACCTAAAAGCTGGCAGCGAAGCAGTTCACTCTTCACTAGCCTGGGCATGTCCTGAAACCATCCAGTCCTGGCCTTTCCGGCCCCCCGTTTGTGTGAGCTACTGTCTTTCCAGAGTGCCAGCCCTTCCCGGTGACCACCCACCTTTTGAGTAAAGGTCTTTATCTTAGTATTTCAGGCCAAGATTCTGGACCTTGGGCTACATTGAAGGGGAGGCTTTTGGACACACAATGGCCTGAGACCTGTGGTGGTGCTCAGTTCATTCTAGTGGGTAGCACTTTGCAGTCCTGAGCTAGATGCTAAGGGAAGGCGAGACCATTAGTGTGGGCACCATAGGCAGTGAGGTCAGGTACTTGGGCCATGCTTACCTTAAATGCCTCCGAGACCTGTGGTGGTGCTCAGTTCATTCTAGTGGGTAGCACTTTGCAGTCCTGAGCTAGATGCTAAGGGAAGGCGAGACCGTTAGTGTGGGCACCATAGGCAGTGAGGTCAGGTACTTGGGCCATGCTTACCTTAAATGCCTCCTTGAACATTTCAGATGGGGAGTTTTTGTGGTAAAGGTTAGAAATGAACTTTAACCTAGTGATTTTCCCTGACAGAAGGACATATAAAAGGAGCAGTAAGGAAAGCTACAGTAGAGGTTAGTTAGGAAACAGGTTCTTTGTGGGGTGCTACAGTGACTGGAGTCAAAGAGAGTTCCATTTATTCCAAGTAGGAGGACCAGTGCAGATGGAAATCCTGGTGTATGCAGCTCTACTTGTACCTCTATGGAAAAACAAAAAAGCCACCTTGTTTTTCCTAAAGTAATTGGAAGAATTTTCAGATGGCTGCATGACAAATATACTATTTCAATAAATAATATAAAAAACATATATGTCAGAATACATAGTCTATGAGCTACTGTTCCTTTCTGTATATAAGATCGGATTTTTAAAAATTTCTAAAGTGTTCACTATTTTTCACTTTGATATGAAAGCATTAAAATAATTCAGAAACAAAAAATGTAAGTGGTTTAATGATCCTACTTAAAATTAATGCACTAATTTAATGTATTTCTGTTATTCCCTAGTGTACTATTGTTGCACAATAGTTATTGTCTTTGAAATGAGAACTTAAAAAGATAATATAACTTTCTGAAAATTGTATCTATGGTACAAAAACTTGATTCTAAATCATACATATCTTCTACCGTTTTATTTAAAAGAATGAGATTTAAATCACTGTGGAATCTGTCAGAACCATTGGTTACCATTTTTGAGTCACTTAAAGAATGCTCATAATTTAAACTGAAAGTAAAACTACTTCCCTCGCACCCGTTATTTGCTTGTGTGTTTATTTATTTATTTTTAGCTCCCACAAATAAGCAATCACAACAATTCCTTGAATTTGTTAAGACAAGTGAACAGATATGATGTGGGAGGGGGGAAGAGGAACAGGTAAAGGGTCATGAAAATCAACTACAATGTACATTGAGAAGTTAAAATAAAAAATAAATAAAAGTGAAACTAAACTTGAATTCATTTCACCTTCTGTCTTTTTTTTTTTACTACATTCATAATTTTTCAATTTCTTAAATTTTGTTTTGTCCACGGCTGTTAATAAATTCAGCCATTCAACAGACAATTGAGTGCCCACTCTGTGTCAGGTGCTGTTCTAAAAGCTAGTGGTGCTAAAAACAAAATATACACAAAGCCCTGTCTACAGGGAGCTCACCTTCTATTTATGTATGGGGTGGGCACTAGGCTGTGTACTTTCCATGCGTGAGCTATTTTTATCTTTATATTAGCACAAAGAGGAAGGCACAATTATTACCCAGTTTAACAAATGTGGAAGCTGAGGTTTGGTGAGGTTTGCAATCTCCAGCCTCAAAGATGACTGGCTAGGTTTTCAGGCCATCTCCATCTGCCCTGATGCTGGTGTCACAACCACTGGGCAGATCTCTGTAGAGTCCTTTCGAACCATTGGGTTAGCTTCAGTGAGGAATTGAGCGCACACACACACGTACACAGTGTTTTTAAAGATCACTCAGGCTGTGAAGAGAATGAATTTCAAAGTGTGGCTGAAGAGGGGCGACAGTGGATGGAGAGATTGGTTACTAGACGGAAGCGTTTGGGTGAACGATGGTAGGGAATGAGGAGGCGTTTGGAAGCTGAAATCTGCTGGACTTGATGATAGGCTGGATGATGTGGGTGAGGAAAGGGGGAGGGTGATGGCATCTCTTGTCCAGGGAACACTGGAGGCGGCCAGGTTTGTGGGAATGTCTGAGGGTAGGGAACTTGAGGTGCTTGCGACAGCCACGCTGAGACAGCTGATGGGTGGTGGGATGTGCGGGCCTGGGGCTCAGAGGAGGGGTCAGACGGCTGAAGGAAAGGTGTGGATGGAATTGTCCTGGGAACAAGATGAGTGTTAGTCAGGGATGCAGGCCAGGTGCCAGTTCTCCGGACACCTGATGCCTGGAGCAGGAACAAGAGCAGGAGGAAGGGGAAGAAAACAGGATGGTGGCATCAAGGAAGCCCAGGGCAGAGGGTGTGTCGCCAGATGGTGAAGTAGTCAGGAGAGGAGGAAAGCTGGGCCCTGAGAAGAGTGGCTTGTGATTCACTGGCCCGGAGATCACAGTGCCTGTAGTGAAAGCTGGCCAGGTGTCGGGAGGGAGGCTGCAGTGAGTTGGGGTGAGGACAGAGAACTCTCCCGAGCAATCTGCTTGAGAAGAGGGGCAGAGAAGTAGGACTGTCGCTCAAAGGGCATGTGGAGGGAGGGAGGTTTTTAAATGTTTTAAAAGATGGAATAGCCTTTTGATTACTTGCTGATTTATTTTAGAATTGTAAGTGAGGGAATTAAAGAAAAAAATTTGGAGTAAAGCTTTTAACGTTTCATCTTTGTTATTTTAAAATGCTTTCTAGTTGAACTCTGAAATCTTTGAGAGGATGATGGATTTACATTGTCAGTCTCTTGTGAGCCCTTGTGAAGTAACTTTTTCAAAACTAAAGGTTTGTTTTTCTCTCCCTGAGATAAGATAAACACACCCACCATTAATACTACATTTTGCCTTGTTATCTAAGGAGGGGGATGGCTCCAGATGTATACTGCTGTATTCATAGCAGCCAGTGGTTTTGTACTGGTTTTGTACCTTAGGTCAGCTCACTTTCTGTGCTCTGTGAAAGTGAGAGCCTGTGCCCAGGATCTGATTTTCCTCTTTAATTGAATATCACATTAAATCCAGGGACCTCGGGTACTACTGTACAGGAACATTTTTCTTCATACCGATTTGCTTTTCTCTTCTACAAATCTCTGTCCTGTTTTATTTAAAACAAATGTAAGTCTTTAATTAAGGAGGCTTTAAAGTCATGAGATTACAATGTAATCTTGAATCCAATCCTCTGGAATTTTAACCAAATCACCCGATATCTTTAAGCTCAAAGTGTCCTTTCAGCTTTAAATTGAAACTGAATCCCACTGGGAAAATATTACCCAGTCTCATCAAAACCTGTGTTAATTTCTTTCTTTGTTTCTACCCTTCCTTTCTTAAAGAATCAATACGCTTTATTTTCTACAGCAGTGATTCTCAACGTCAGTAACTGATAAGATATATTTTTTCCTATTAACTTTGCTTTAATGACATATTTATATTCAGAATGACAGGGAGTTAACTAATACAAGGCTGACTTTTTAATTTCATAGTACACCAGGGGATTAATTGGGGGGTGCTCTTGAGGATTAAGGGTCCAGTTTGGGAGTCAGGGAATGGTCTTGAGATATAAAACTATTCCCCAAATAGATGGGTGGTTTCCCTAACACTGCTCTCCTCTCCTGAGTCTTGGATATTTTTGCAGTTATTCTAGAACTATGGATCTGTGAGGGGACACATGTTGGTAATGCTAACTTATGAAATTTGTCAGTATATTCCTGTGTTAATTGTACTCACTCAAGTTAACCAAAATCACACAGTGCAGATGTATAAAATCCCAAATGCTAGTTTATCAGTTTGCAATGAGAACTGTGATATAGTATTCTATGCTGGACACATCATACCCAGATCTAAACAACCTGAGTAGGAAGCTGTATTAGTGCATTTTCTGATGCTTATAACAGAATACCTGAAACTGGGTAATTTATCTAAAAAAAAAAAAAAAAAAACCCAGAATTTTTTTCTTACAGTTTTGGAGGCTGGGGAGTCCAAGGTCTAGGGAACACATCTGGTCTTCTTGGTGTGAACCCTGCACAGAGTTTCCTGGCGACACAGGGTATCACATAGCGGGGGAAGGGCAAGAGTGCTTGTTAACATGTTTACTTGCTCTCCTTATAAACACATGATAAACCATTAACCCATTAATCAATCCGTTTATAAGAGCATAGTTCTCACAATCCAATCACCTCTTAAAGGCCCCACCTTTCCATACTGCCACATTGGGAATCCAGCTCCCACATGAGCTTTGGAGGGCACAGACATCAGACCATAGCAGAAGCCAAGTTAGGTTGGTTGTGTGGAATCAGCACAGAGGGTGTTGGTTGGATTGTTTTAAAGGCCAGTTGTCATCAAGCTGTTTGCCTAGTGTCTCCCTTTTCACTGTACTGACAGGCCTATGACAAGAACCAGTCCACGGTGTTTTTGGAATCAGTGGATGTGCTGTGTTTCTAGCAGTGTTATACCTGACATTCTATATGCAAAGAAGTGAAGTGATATGCTAATTTTACAAATAAGGAAAGTGAGTCTCAGAGACATTGTGTAATTGGCCTAAAAGCCACACAGATATGAGAGTCTAATTGGAATTTGGGCTGTGTTTAAATTCCAGAGGCTGTGTTTCTACTCACTGTGCTTTACTGTGAAGATTTGGGTGGCCCATGGGTCTTCAGTGATGCAAATCCTCTCCGGGAAACCTCAGTGCTTGAGCACTTGCTGCTGGTTCCACAAGCAGAGCTTGTGGTCACATTGTTGAGAGGCCGTCCGAGTTGGGTGGCTGAGAAATGTGTCCTGGGCCGGCCACATCTCTTCTAATTAGGGAAGTGTGAAGTTCCAGCCATCAGTTGTGTCTGGAGTCTGGACAGACTGCAGGTATAGCCGATGAATGATCGGAGGCAATTTTCTGGATTTAGGGATGGTATTTGTGAAGGGTTTGTAGAGATGAAATGATGGAGGGTTGTAATGGTCTCTCACCAAAGCTACGTGCTGTTTACTGTAGGAATTAGCATGAGTAATTAGTACACTGCTCAGGAAAGCTGTGAAAACCTCTAAAAAAATATAGAAACTGCCTCAGCGTGCTAAATAGTCTTATGTCAGCAATTAGCAGTAACAGTGTTTCATTAATCCATCAGATTTCTGATGCTGCACACCCTAATGCAGGAGATAATGGAGAATCCTCAGGATTAGCCGCCGGTGCACCGCAGTATAGTGTGTCATTACAGCAGTGGCGTGGAGGCAGCATGTTGAAGCAGAAGCAATGTAGAGCGATGATTCTGCAAAAGCAGCAGCATGCTCCTTTTCCTCCTTCAACTCAGAGTGCTACGTAGCATGGACACGTGGCAGGCCAATGTCTGTATTGTGGCCTCTTACGCTCTTGGGAGGTGTGCAAGTGAGCTTGTTAGTTATATTAATGAGATGTTGTAAAAGCAAGAGATCCCATTGCCTTCTGGAAAGAAACATATTGCTGCTGAACTCAAAGCATTTCAGACTGTGCACCTGTAACTTGATGCAACGGGCTGTTGTTTATGTGTTCCACGGTCATGCTATCTAATCTTAGGAGTGGTCAGCCTGTTCTTGGTCTTCCTCAAATTCATCGTTGGATGGTTTGATATCAAAATCATGCAGCAAATATCCCACATCTTTTCTGGTTTCTCCAAGTCCCTGAATGCCTTCCCTATCCCCTTGTTCTTAGCAGGGAAGCTCGCCTTCTGTTGGGCTTCCACATTCTTAGCTCTCAT